>NC_139452.1:31745714-32242951 GCF_963924565.1 Ascidiella aspersa | reverse complement strand
ATAACACAGGTGTTGTTATCATTTTAGGATTACATTTTTATCAGATATTAACTTTTTGCTGGGCTGTTGTGTTATAAAAATGGTGAGAAAAACTACAAAGGCAGGGTAAAAAAAGAAATAAAAAATACCAAAACACTGGGCACTTAAACAAGGTATTTTGGGCATGAATACCTCTTTGATTTTGATAGCAACAAACTATATAAGTTGGTTCTATTGACAATTAAGGGAAATGTGAGATCTATATTAAATTTAATCCCTGAAAAGCTAGGGTTGTCTCACCAACAATGTTTCAAACTAGTTACCTCCAGCTAACTGGACATTTCATTTACAATCCAATACTAACTGATAATAATTCAGGCAACCATTCCTGTCGCGAAGTCCAGTGTTGCTGCAGAAATAATTCAGGCCGATTCATCAGTTGAACAGCAGCCCACTACTAGCCGTGTAAGTGTTCCTGCTTTTTGGATGACCAACCTAAAATAGATATTTATTATATTTGCTTGAAACCTTTGTCACAAAGATGTGCTTTTAAAGGGGTTATGTCTATTTAATCTATCATTTTTCCTGAA
Source organism: Ascidiella aspersa (assembly GCF_963924565.1). NCBI lineage: Eukaryota > Metazoa > Chordata > Ascidiacea > Phlebobranchia > Ascidiidae > Ascidiella > Ascidiella aspersa. The sequence goes on along the minus strand of NC_139452.1, from coordinate 32,242,382 downwards.
AATTTTCAAGTTTTAATTTTTTAAGGTTAAGAAGTGTGAGACGAACACAGTGTTTTGGCACGGCTTTAATTGTGACAAGTTAAAACAAAAGTAGATAAAAATGTTTACAGTTGAGTTGTTATTAACTACGAAGATGAAAAAGAGTTTCTAATCTTTGAATTTAAAATGAATAACTTTGAGCAGTGGTCGCCAAACTACAGCCCACAAAGTTAATATTTTGGTCGGTGGGATATTTCTTGAAATCTTCATATCCAGCCCGCGATGGTTGGTCTCTATAACCCCTTTAAGAACAAGTTTAGTGACCCCTGAGTAATGGAATCTAAGTAGGTTCCTTCATAAGTCAGTGATTTAGGAAATTTGTGACTTTTACTGTGCAAAAAACATCCTAAAAAACAAAAACATGGTCTGTTGTATATGATATAATCAAAATGACATTTAGTTTTTATTCATATTTTTACTGTGTTTAAGTATTGTTGTTGAATACTTTTGTTAGCTTCAAACTTGTGATGTTATTTGTTTGCATACTTAACATTACACTATTACTATTTAAATAATGCTCTTGTGCCAAAAATAATGTCCCATAATGTTTTAAATAACTTGTATAAATACAATTTAAATGTTTAATTTTTTTGAAGACACAACCACCCTTCTGTGATGCTCATAAGGAGCAACGAAAATACAATGAAGAGAATCGTGAACAGCTAAGCAAAATAAATGAAAAGGTTGACAAACTGGAGAAAGTTGGGACCACAAAAGACTTTCTAGATGTAAGTGCATTTAGTCAGAAAGTTTACTGATTCTAACAAAACTAAGGTCTAAAAGTAATTACAAATTTAGCTTGGTTAATATAACAGCACTGTCAATCCTTTCAAATAGGCAAACAAACCTTTGGCATACGACACCCCTACTATGGATTTTTGTGCCTATGTGTTATGTCAATTTAAATGGATCTGAATCCACTAATCAATTTTACACACACAAAAATGCGATTTGATTTATTTTACTCCAAAGTTGTGTTAAGAGACTTACCAAAATAACAAAAATAAGATTATGAAAGACTTTCAAATACCTATTGGCACCCTTTAGAATTAAATGGCACCCAAGGGTGCTTCATTGGGAACCACTAACAATGAAAAAATGTTAGTTTATATATCTTTTTTTTAATTAAAAAATGTGTGGCTGAATATAAATAATACTTTAACTGTGCATAAATATGCCAAAAAGAAAAATTAGAACTTTCTAAAGATTATGCATTTAATGTCTGTATATTACTTTAGACCTTTAACGAAGAAAGTATTAGACACCCAAGCAAGAAATCAACTGACAGCATCAAACATTTGCCTCCAGTAAGTTGTTTATATAATTTAGTCTACAAACTTGTTGAGGCTCCTTTACAACTCATATTTTAATTTTATTAAATTTATGTTACATGGAAAATGTGAAATTCAGTAAACCTTTACCAATTCATTGAACATATCAAATAACAAAATTAAAATAAAACTAATATTTGCATTAAATATTAAGCTATTTTAAAACCATTTATATTGTTTCTTTCTTGTAACTTTTAAAGAAGCATACTTTTAACACACCAGGTTGCAGTGTTGTAATGACTCAAATCAATGACTTGACTTAAGTGCATATAAGTCACTGTTTTCAAATGACTTGACTTGACTTAAGTCATTTGGGCAAAATTACGTGATTTGAAATAAAGTGTTTTCTTTAATTTGTTTTCTAAAATTGAGCGATTTATCTAAATGTTTGCTCTTAAAACAAATCGCTTGCTAGATGTTGCATTTTCTTTTTTTTAGTTCAGTTATTGCTTATAGTCGTACTAGTTTAAAAATTCTAATAGTTTAACATTTTAATTTTATGGCAAGAATGTGATTTGAGGTTGACTTCCTCTAATTATGACTTGACTTGTTATTTATTCAAAAAGACTTGACGTGGACTTTTATTTTACAAATGACTTAACTGGGACTTTAGTCATTTTAAAAACACTTGTTTATAACACTGCCCGGTTGTCTTGTTAGGCTAACTAAGATGTTGGCTGAAAAAAAAATTATTTGCAAGCAAGGCATTGATTTTAGAAAAAACTGACATGGGGTGAGAATTGAACTCACAGCCCAACCAGACTGAAAGCTAGATATTGTGATTAACAAGGCATGTAAAGAGCCCAAGTTGGTAATTGCAATATATGACTTTATGAAAACTAATTTTTTACACATACACTTTAACTGATTGTAACTGGTTGGATTTTAGTTAAATTGTTTATAAATGAATTGTTTTGTAACCATGAAAACTCATGCTCGATAGGGATTTATAAGGTCCTTAAACGAATCAACAACCAGATTTTTTCATCTTAGGGACGAAATGTGGATGGAAACAGTGGCAGGAGTACACAATCTGATACAGTTGTTGAACAACCCTCTACGACACAAGTAAGTCAACATATTGTTTAATTTGATTTAATTTAAAAATATCTATATTTTTCCTGTTTGAACCTCTGTTTATATTGTTAAAATGGCAATGTGTTTGTCAAAAAAAAGTTATATCACTTAATCTTTAAATGTTTTATAAAGTACCGTGCTCAATATCTGATTTATAGAATGCCATTATAATTTGAACTAGTTAAGAAAGCTTGCCTTGAAACTTAATATGCGCATTAAAATTAAAAAAACATCAGTAGTAACTGGCACACAAAGATTGTCATACTTTTGCAGCGATGTAGCATCAAAAACTGATGTCTGCCTTAGCATTATATACACTTACCATCAGTGACTGCTCTCTATGTTGAAAATGAATAAAGAGTTATTCGAAACGTTCAAAATAATACCTACTTCTGTATGGGCTTTGATATTCTTATTACGTCTTACTACAACCACCAACCATTATGCTCCAAAGTAATTAAAACTATTTTATAACACTTTTTGTTTTGTCAAACATATGTCTAAGACGCCAACAATGGTCAAAACTATATTTGTTTACACAAATTGTTAATGACAATACTGGAGGTCTTATTCTTTTTCAGTGCAATAATTTTTTTAAGCTGGTTCAGTATCCCTCTGGAAATATGTTCTATAGTATTATTCCTGAGGGTAATTGTGCAGTTTAACCATATTCTGTCATTGTTTACATATTTTAAAAAGGAGAAACACAGAGCTTCAACAGGAACAGATGGAAAAGTTTCAGACAAAATTATTTATGAAAACGATGTCAAACAAACAAAATTATATTTGTGAGTTTTTACTTTTTTTTTGGCTAAACTTTACCAAAAAACTGTAATTAATATTTTTTATTTTATTAAAGAGTCCATGAAGAAAATATAAACCGAATGCTATGCGTAAAAACAATTGGAAAATCAATCTTAAAAGGGAAACCTGAGGATGAAGTATTTTCAAAACTAAAAAACTCTAATGTTGTACATTTCTATCATTCATACTATACTGTAAGTAGTCAAAAATTAAGTACTAGGTTCTTTATAAACCAAACAATGGTGCTGTATCTTAATAAATGAGCAGTAAGTCCTAAATTACTCTCATTTCGAAACAACTTGCTGTTATATGTATAATATGCGATCCGAAAAAAAATATTGTTTGGATCTCCGTATGACCATATATTTGTTTAGTCTATTTTGTGAAAGTTGCCCATAATGGAGCTTTCTCCTTACCTATAATAGGTGTAACTGTAAACTTGGAATAACAAAATGTTGTTTTTTTGTTTTAACAGACAATTGATAACATTCCTGTTTTGGCTATTGTAATGGAACTGTGCTACTTGTCTGTTGAGGATGTAAGTTTTTTGTAAACAATAGTTCCGGCTTCATTGATGTAATAACTGAACAATGAACATAGTATAATGTTACAAAATCCATAATAGATAAGGGTAAACTTCTTAAATTTGGGCACATTACACTATACAGCAAAATTTAAAATATGATAATTAATTGTTAACTGCTTTAATTCACTTTTATTATATTATTTAGTACATTTGCAACTCTGAAGGTTGGTTTGAAAAAAACCGAGAAATTATGAAAGCAATGGACAAAAACAGAGAGATGGACTGTAAAGAAACTCATTCAAACATTAAACAATTATTACCAATTACCTTATTAGAGATTCTTAAGCAATCTACAAACGGCATACGGTATCTCCATAACCATAATGCACAAATTTGTGAGTAGTTTTATCTGCATATGTGAAACATCCGAAATTCATAGATATCTAAATTACTAAATAGAATTTGAATTGTACACTGTTTTTATACCAATTGCAACCTATATTAATAGGAGGACACAATGCTATTGAAGTAAAGCATTTCACAATAAAAACGCTTTAAACAAATTTGCAAGTGAAACTGTTTAACATACTGTGTTGTCAAGTTTGTTGTGTGCCGTATAAAGTAAAAAAAGTTTAACTTAACATACGTTGTTTTAAAATAATCATAACTAAATATAAAACTAGCATTTTTATAAAGAGGAAGAAATATTTGGCGTTGGCCATGTAGAGTATTTGCCAGCTTAATTCCAGCTGGTAAAAACTGCTGGATTTATATCGGCGATGTAAATAAGAAAGCGTAATAATATATGAAACATACCTGAACTTTGTCTGGGTAAACAAAACGTTAGAATCCACCATACTGCGGGCTTTCAATATATTGCATTTTGCGTTATTTATAACATATCTGTAAAAATTTGCTATACTTATATTATAGCTGTTGTTTATTAAACCGAATGTAAGTAGAAATTTATTACGTCACGCAAACCTTAGTAAAGCCTGTCACACACGTTTTACGTAACGAAATCCGTGCCCTAAAAATCGATCGAAAATCACCAATCAAACTGCATCAAACGTATGAAAAACCCTTATTAAAAAAAAATTCTTTCTGTTTAAACCGCTATACGACATTTTGCGAAACTCTGCCTAAATTTTGCGTGGGTAAAGACGTTCTAAGAAGCCATTAGGCTTTGGCCTCAATCACCATCACAACATTGCTGGGAAGGTTTGTTGTAGGATATCCGTGTAGGCGCCTGATGTTTATTGAAAGTATGTTTAGTATACGGCCGTGTGGTAGCAGTATTTGTTCGACTTGCGTGATATTCAAGCAAACACGTTTAATTCGGGTCCTGAACTGTGTCCAAAAGTATAATCCCGTTTTAACATATAATATTTTTAATGCCCAAACCTCTGCAGAAACCATTGTGGCATAAGTTATTTACTTTAGCTCAAACGTTGCAAACCATGTGATGTCTTTATTTTTGCGTTTTTCTGTAATCGAAGAAAATGTAATCTACATTTTTCTTCTTTTATGTGGATTGCATGTGTTTTAAGTCCGCATTTATAGCTGTGATTCCAAATTCATTACATTTTTTAGGCATTAGTATTTGTTTCCTTATCGATAGAATTTGGAAGTAGTAAATATGTTCTTAACATTGGCTAAATGGGACTACAAATAAAATTTACAGGAATTTCGCAATTAAACTAAATTACAGATTTGTGGTGATGTTATGTCCACATTTTATTAATATATGTTTAAAATATATAGACAAATGGTGATATCATTAGAAAAATAAAATTATGTTTCATATTGGATTTTTTTTGGTTTTAATCAGTGATAAACCTATTGCATACATTTAAAAATAACTAGTGAAAGATCTGAGATTAAAATTTAACATAAAAAAATGTTTAATGCCTTTATATTTGGCTTCAGGTCACAGAGATATTAAACCAGCAAACTTTATGATAACTTGCGATGGGTCGAAGACTCTTGTAAAAGTTTGCGACTTTGGCCTCAGCCGAAAACTTTTAAGTTTAGACGGTGAATCTTCAAAATGTGTTGCAACAGCAGCTTACGGTACTGAAGCTTATATTCCCCCAGAAAGCTTGAAAACAAATTCCGATAATAAAGCAATATATGTAAGTTACATCTATTTTATGTTAATTTATGCTTAACACACATAAATTTCAATATACTAAAGTCATTGACAGTTGCTTGGCAAAATACCTTTTAAGAGATATTTATTGTTATCAAAGCAACTTTGATTTGGAAAATTTTAAGAGATGTAATTTCTCTTCAAATAAATTGTTCTTGCGAGTATTATATAAAATATATAAAATTACACAATATAAAAGTGTACGGTTTTATGTCCAAAAAGCTAGTATTCTTACTACGGTATATTTATTTTTGTTCTGTGTTGAGAAGATAGTAATTTTTTATGTTATGCAGATATTTTTATTTCTTTCAGAAAAAATCTTCCGACATTTTTAGTTTCGGAATTATGTTCTACTTTGTATTGGCTGAAGAAAAAACCCCAGAGGGCAAAATTAAAAGAGGGCACCCATTTCGGGGTATTGATCATCATAGGTCAAGATTGACGTCGAAAAAAAGTCCACAGCTCTTTTTGGAAGGTAAACAAGTACATTGCTTTATGAGAGAATCGCAAACCTTATAGCCAACAGGTTCAACACAAGTGGTCAAATTATATAATCAAGACAAAATATGAATTTTCAAATATTTTATCCTGCTACAATTCCAAATGAAAATGCAAACTGCGTACACAATTCATTTAAAAAAATCATAAACAAGAAAAACAACTTTTAAACTCCTAAATTACTTTGCGGGTAATGTTTTGCACTTAACAAAGGCTTTTCAGTAACTACACAATCTGATTTATATCTGACAATACCAGATATTGCTGAAGCTTTTTTTAGGTTATTCATCAGTTAGTTTTGATATAGAAATTATCAAAATAAAACAAAAACTTTTATTATAATATTGACAAGGTATGGGCTTTGGCGTTGTACCAGCGATCTAATCCATTCCACCGTATTTCATTTGGATCTGGAGATTTTAATGCGTGGTACAAAATGTAAGCATTTGACGTGCATTATCAATTTTAAAAGCTCTTAACATCCTTAACTTAATATGGCATAATTGAAGAAAATTAGAAACTGCGCAGATGCTCTAATGTTCTTCAGAACATTTTAATCTGATAAGTTATTTCGTAAATGTGTTTATTATTACCGGCATTCCTTAAACCCATGTCCCTTAAAGTAATCAAATTAGTTGCATATATTTCGTATAATTTATTGATTGCCTTAATTGAATGCTTTTTATATTTTATATATTCTTTTAGCATTTGATAACAGCTTAAGCAAAGAGCAAAAAATCACGGCCAGAGAGTTGGTTCGACAAATGCTTGAATTTGAACCAGATCAACGCTGCACTATCGAAGATGTTTATAAGCATCCTGTGTTTTGGAAGGCTTCAAAAAAATGTCGTTTTCTTGTGGTGCGGTAATAATTGTAACTTACACAGTATACAATTATAATTTTTAACGAATAAGCTCTAACATTTTTACCAATTGTTTTTATTAACCTTTTACCTTATTATCAGTTTAACTCTAAAAATAGAGATTATCCCATAGTGTTGCCTGGTTACTATTTTTATCTTATATGTATATATTATATACTGTATATGGTCATATCACAATTAAGTACAGCATACATAAAACGATTAGTTCAAGTTTTCTGGACCACATTTGTTTTTACTCGCACAAATCGAAGATGTTTATAAACACCCATTGTTCTGGAAGTCAAAAAAAAGTTTTTTTTGTGGTAATAATTGTAACTTACACATGTAAGGGGTTACCACCTTACAAGGTTAAACATGTATATATTTTGCACATTCAGCGGCAGGTAATTCTTTAACCCACTAACTTAATGTCTGAGAAGCTCATGAATTACAAATTGTCCAATAGTTATGTCTAATATAGATGGCATTCGCTTGGCATTTATAAAAAAATAACGATGAACACAAAAACTTTCTAGGACCAGGCTTTGATTTGCTTACAGAAACATCAAAAGGAAGAGTTTGATATAAATATACTCCCAGGATATAATAAAACAAAAGTCCTTGTGTTTTACGAGCTCCGTCATCATATTAAAAAAATCAACTATAACAAAATTTATTCATATCCACTTTATAAACTAACTCTCTGACAAACTTAAGACCTTGAAAAACTGTTCTAAAATAAAATGATCCCGACCAACTATCTAACTACACATTTCTTTTAGGATGCCCACAAGCATATTGAAGATCAGTTGATCAAGGTTACGGAAAGTCTCGAAGGTGTCGAGATAAACTTCAGAAGATGCAAAGATGATGATTTGCACGAGAGGTTAAACCACTTCGATAAACGCCTCTTGTTAGATTACGACAAGAAAAAATCAGCAGTGAAGGAAAAGTTCGACATATCTCTAGAAATTCTCCCACAATCTGTGAGGGAAGTGAAGAAGCATATAGTTAGAAGCTGCAGAAATGTTGAGGAATTTCTAACCGTCATGAGAAATAAGGTGGGTTGCAACAGAAGAAACAAAACCTGTAAGAAACAGGGATTTTGATTCTCAATGGACAAAATACCTGTGGTGGTCTAGGTTGAATAGGTTTAGTAGTGTGTCGCCTTTTCTTGGAATAATAAAAGTTGCTTGGACTACTGGTGTTGGCCCTGCCATTTAATTCTTTATTAGTTTTTTGTAACACTTAAATACCTCGACCTATCAACTGGGGGACAAATATATTTAGTTAACAATATCAAACCTATTTGTTTTGTCGCCTTTAATTATTTTCCAGTCTATATACGAACTAATCTTCGAGTTCAATATTGTTATTGTAGTTTAGAAAAATATTGCGGTTTTACCATATTCCAGGCGTCTCACGGAAATCTTTCTACTGCTGAACAAGCGGAGCTTTTTGGAGACAAGAAGGATGATGAAAAATGGGAAACATTTCTGAATTGCTTTCTGGAAAGTCGTGAACATTGCTTTCTAAAAGGCCGTGAACATCTGCTCGTTCATTTGTATCAAGTCTTCAAAGATGTTGAGGAACTTAGTGGATATTACTAGGACGCTGGAATGCTTCAGTTGAAAGGTAAAAGGTAATTATATAAATTTGTTGTTTTGATTGTTCGTGCTTTGTTTATACCCACATTAAATAAATGTTGGAAATAATGTTGCACACTTAAATACAACTGCACAAAGAGCGCATATTTTGCAAGGGCTGGGTTTGTGCCACGTCATATAATGTAACTTTTAATGAGACCGCAGTCCCCTAAATCGCATGGTGTTCAGGTAGCAAAAAACGAGCATGTAAACTTTAGCCTAATGTGAAGCCCAACAATCAATACCAAAACAAGGTTTCTTTATATAGAAATATTTAATAGACGCAGAATACATAAAACGTACTTTTAGTATAAAAAAGATAGATTAGGTGCTAAAAGAGGTGCTATTGCTGCCGATCTGATATCCGCTTAATTTCAGTCATATTTGGCAATATAACTGAGTGTCTATTAGTTTGGTTTATTTTTTTTAGAAAATAGCTTATGGTGACACAGTTTCCCAGCAGTAAAATAATTGTTTGCTTGATAACCCGAAAACATTACGATTTAAAATGGCGACCATTTAATCATTCCATTAATCCTATTTTTTATATTTACAGGATTCTTACTACTTAGTCAACTACCCGAACGTGGATCTATTTCTTCAAAATATTTTCTATAATATCATTTTATTTGTGCTGTCTTAACTTGATTTTGGTTTCTTCGCGCCCCTTTTATTTTAGCTACTTACTCATAATTTTTTTTTAAATCATTAAATGATTCCTATGCACTGTAATGACGTCAAATAAGCTAATCTTGATACTTTATGTTCAGCTAAGTTCAAAACATTACAATTTGAACTTTAATCCTATTTTTTATATTTACCGGATTCTTACTTAGTCAACTACTTAAACGAGGATCTAATTTTTCAAAATATTTTCGTGTATTATTTTCTATAATATCATTTTTATTTGTGTTGTCTTTAATTTGTTTTGGTGATTGAACTATTACTATTTCACTTACATTTTAATTTCTCTTTTTAAATCATTGAATGATTCCTGTACACTGTAATTACGTCATATATGCTAATCTTGATACTTTATGTTCAGCAAAGTTCAAAGGTTTTCGCACTTTCCTAAGCACTTCTCTTTTTGTTAACTTGTAACTTTCATCGGCTGTAAGCACTCCCACTGTTTTTCAATTTTTACTGCTAACTTTGTTGTGCAAATTAAATCCGCACAATATCAATGTTTGTGCGCCTGTAAAAATGTTCTATCCAGTGACACGCAAAATGAAAGCCATTTGTTCACCAGCACTATACCCCGGATATAAGCAGTGATAAACAACCTATAGCAATATGGTGTCTTTGTACTTTTCGACCTTTTTTAACATTTCAAAGTTCTAATATGCATTTCTTTACTTTTGTAACATGCAATATAATTGCTAATTTTGCCCAGTAAGACGTAAGTTTAATGTTTTGTGCCTTGTCAGTGGTGATTTATAGCAGGTTGTAAATATTAAATCACACTGGTTGACAGTATTTTCTCTTTCGTGTTTTTTTGCAAGCATTATATTATAAATAGGCTTAACCCAAAGCTATACGCAAGAGTAATTTGTATCGACTGATATTGTGGTCAAATAGGAGTAGACCTAATTAGTTTTTGTGTTATTATTAATTAGTCCGTCACAGGTGATAGAGTTGGTTTGTGGCGATGATCAAGATTATTAGCAGAACCACTGAAAAACATTTCCGAGAACTGAACCAAAAAAGCGATTTCATTAGACATCACTCAATGCTGGAAAAAATAAAAAATGAAATTTAAAAAGAATATTTGCCTAAATTGTAAAAGATTTGATTTTCCTTTGATTTTTGACGAATCAAACGATTTCAAGACAAACATGCGTTGATTTCTGTAGTAAACGTTTGTTGTTTTTATTGGCTTGTGAATCAGGGCAGGGTTTTGTAAATCTAAGCTATGCAAGACGCAATCTATACCGATTCATATAAAGTTAAATGTACGAAATTTTAGAGGTTTTTAGAGTGGTCAGACAACTAACAAAACATTGTTGCTGTTAAAAGCGTGTGTGTATTTCAAGAAAGGGTAAGTGTACTATCCGACCCCACCATTGTACGATTGATGCCTCGATGTTTAAAACAAGCATCTTGCGAGAGTTCGGTTTTTTAATTAACAATAATTTAATAGAATGCTTTAACTGTGCTTTTAATCGAGAAAGCTTACAGCACGGATTTTAAGCAAATAATAGAAAAAAAATATTTTTAAAATCTATTAAATGCTTACAAATATTCCCATGAGTTTTTATATTTAGTTCCCCTTTTAACATTATAATAGCGTGAAATTGTCTCACTTCTTAGTTGTTATATGTGAACCAAACACGCGACAAATTCATGCACCCCTAAAAAAAAGGAGGTTTACACCCCTGAAAAAATAAATAGATTTCGCGCGAAACAATTACGTCAGTATTGCAAGTGTTTCGTCACCAAAACGTTTTTTTAACTTACGACAGAGTTGTTTACAATAAACAGAGTTTTTGTTCATAAAAAATGTTTTTCATTACTTTTTTAAATTTTTACAACTTAAAAAATAATATTTTTTTTATATTTTTTAGAAAAAATTATTGGGAAATTTAAGCGTTACCTACTTCTATATGGGATTTTGGGAAACACCCTATTTAAAATTATTATATATTTTATTTATTTAGTAGGGGTTTATTTAACAAATTAATGAATCCGTGAAATTTAAAATGTTAATATTCTTGATTTAGAGTTTTAAGTTAGCATTAAATGATTATATTTTTTGAAACTTGTAAAAATAATTTAAAGATAAAATATTTCTTTCTACCACAACAACAAAATTGTTTTTCTCACAAAAAAAGGCGCTGGTCTGTTTTCGGGTTATCAGGCAAAACAATCCTACCACAGCGTTAAAGCAATTAGTAAATCAACGGACAATTTAAGCAGTAAATCTCTGAACTGGCTTTATTATTAAGAAGCAACATATACCTTAATGGTGAAAATAACGGCCCAAATAGACGTTAAAAGCGCCATGCTTTATTTTCAAACGTTTCGGCAATTTCTAATGCCATCATCAGTGATATGAGAATTTGCCGAAACTTTTGAAAATAAAGCATGTCGCTTTTCATGTCTATTTGGGCCGTTATTTTCACCATTAAACTTATGAACAGATCCGTATGTAGTGTTCCGAAATATGCCTTTTTGTGATGAAATTTTGTTCTTATTAGGACCTAAACTAACTAATTTTGATATTTTAGTGATTAATGGGTGATTTGTCTGAAAAGTATGGCAGATCTTGACAAGATCTTATAGTCTGGGTCATAGTCAGGGAACTTGGTGCACCTAAGGTCAGAGTGTTCCCCGCGAATGTGAATTAAGGGAAAATTGTGGGGGATGTTTAATTTTATGGTTGGTTGAAAAAACTTTGTTCACTTGCCAAAGTTTGTGTGAATAAAGTAATTTAACTAACTCCCTTAGTTTTCTCTTTTTTAATCTTGGTTATAAATGAATGAATCTTTTATTTCTTACGAAAGTCTACCTAAGCAATACATTCAAATAATGTTTTTTTTAAATTAAGATATGCTTACAAACTAATATGAAGCAGGTGTTGTAATAATAACACAATTAAGCCTTTAAGTTATATTCCTCTGTAGAAGTCTACTGTCTGTGTGTTTAAAATAGCGTTGTCCAAATTTTGGATTTTAAAACCACGAAGATGGTGGACGCAGTGGATGCACCTCCCCCTGTAAGTATGTTTATTTAACCACTACTGGTCTAGAATCCTACTACATTGTCCGGTGTTTTATATTGCTAACAATATATATATATATATATTATTAGGACATAAAAAATGTATATTTTTTAAAACAATTATTAAATCAACGCACAATATTTAGATTAGGGTGCGCGTGAGGTTTGGGTGTTGGTGGGTCAAGTATTATTATATTCATCAGGGTTGTTCTTAAGCAGAAATTTACACTTTCCAGTTGGGCGAGTGGTAATCAATCAGCACTCGCCCTGACGAAATAACACTCGCCAAAAATATTTGGTGCAGTTTGTAAACTACCGTCGTTTATTTTCATGCATGGATAAATACATTAATAAACCATAAAGCAGTTTACGCTTAAAACAATGTTTTTCAGTGAAATATTTGCAATCTTTAGTGAAAAAATAATTTAAAAGATTGCAACACATACTTACGTAGACTAATTGCTAATTATCAGCTGTAGTTACGCAAGTAGGCGACACAAGATGACATCTTTGATTGTTTGCCGGTAAATGACTTTTTGAAAACGGGACAAAGCATCTTCGATCAACCTTATTATTTGTGTAGTGTTGAATGTATTTGCGCCTTAGTGTTTAAGGAACTAACTTGCGCTAAGTAATATTTCGCTTAGTAGTGGTGCTTAACACAAGTCGTCCTACACCAACTAATTAAATTTTTAGCCGAAGGCACTCGCCAGTCGGGCGAGTGGGTGTCAATCAGCACTCGCTAGGAGCGATTTGCACTCGCATTGGCGAGCGGGCGAGTGCTGTCCAAACCCTGTAGTCCAACCCTGTTCATTATTTAATAACAAACCCACCCTCACCCAAATGCCAACCAGCACCCTAATCTAAATAATATGCGTTGTGGTAGGATTGGAACAAACAACTCCCATTTCTTTAAGCAGACTATTTGTTTAATGCAAATTGAGTTAGGCTGGGTCAAATAATATTGAAATATTTTTATGATTTCCCTGCAATTTCTATTTTAACAACTCATTACTTTAAAAAAAGTGGTCAGATTCTAGACCAGTTCCCCTTAACCTAGTGGTTACTAACGATAAATTTAAAGGGACTTTTATTTGTAGTTTGTTGCTTCTGGATCTGACACGACTGATGCATCGCCGTTTAATTCCAGTGATGATGTTCAGTTGAGTGGAAACATAACGTCAGGTAATATTATAAAACAAAAGTACAATGCATTAAGTTATAAGTCGTGATTAGTGCAGTTAAAAAAAGGTCCACGACAATTAGAACATCTAAGGGCAGAAAAGTCTAATTTTACACCTTTTCAGAACAATTTATCGTCCAGCGTGTATGGAATGTATGGTCCTGACCTTAGGGTCTAAAAGACAGATGTTTTTGCTTAGAATTGTACTAATTCCTGACATGTTGGGTGAACTAACGTGAGTGACAACAATTATAATTGAGAGATGCTTTTCTTTAACTGTTTGCTTTAATTTGCTTGTTTTTACTTTATCAGCTTACACAACGTAAACATGGGTGGATACCAAACAATATGCTAGAAATGCTGCAACTAGAGTCGAAAAATATAATGGTGCTTTTGGTGTTTACTTAAAACTCTGCTGACAAAATGGGTGCTGTTTGGTAAAATATTTTCATCTTGGCTATTTAAAATAAATAGCAAAATTTGGGTGTTTATTTCATTGTGAATAATTCATACTGGTTGACCTGTTGGTGTAACTGTATTTCACGACTTGTTTCTGAGTTTTGTAGGTGATATTAAAAGTGGTCATAAAGGATAAATATAAATTAAAATATTGACAATAATTCTAATTGAGTGAATACTTTTGGGGCTAAAGTCTGGTTTATTAGCCTCTTTTCCCTTACAAAACCAAATGACCATCAAAGAAGCAAACAATGCTTCCAAGGTTACTGTTACGTGCTGTAGGGCTAGGAATTAGGTTTCCGCATTTCGGGACAGTTACCCAGTCAAATTTACTCTACTTGGAAAGCTCAGTTACCTTCAATTGGTAACCTGGATATTAATTTAACACTTACTTTGAATGGTACCACATTGGAAAACGTAAAGATTGGTGGATTTGTTTTCTGCAATAAAATAAGATTATTTATTAATCTTCCTTTATTGATAGAATAAATACATATTGCCATTGATACAAAATAAATTTTTAATATTGCATTTTCTTATTGTTTAATTTATAGAAGGTTCTGGAGAGCCAATGGTGTCATTCAAGAAGAACCGTGCAGGTATTTTGCTGTTTTACTTACTACTTGGTGATCAGTTCTGGCATCAAAACTAACTTATTTAAATGAAAATTAGGCAGTTTACTTTCCATAAATTTTACTGGAATATTTTTTGGTCTCGTTGTTAATGTTTTTTAAAAAGCACAGAATAAGATCTAAATCAACTGAATATTACCTAATCGATTGGGGGGCCATCGGAGGTTAGGGGGTCCACTGTTTTGGCTTCGGATTTTTGTCCCTGTTAGGGGGGGGTTATGAGGTTAGGTAAAATGTTGTTTAGGCCTAATGGCTACGCCCCACCGCGACTTGTTTACTGGCGCCTGACCCCTTACAGTTGCCCGGCAGGTCGCAACCGAGTGAGTTCTCATTGGTTGGCGAAGGTTTCTGGTCAGATATGCTACCTGTCAAAACCACAACTAAAATACCAATCAAAAGTATATTGTTACAATGTGCAGTAAAACGTTATCAAAAAGCATGCGGTCAACAAAGCTTGGTTTGGGCTTTGCAATGTACTTTATTTCAGCTATAAACTGTGGATAGTATTCTGCCATTTATTTCCAGTTAACACTGTTTTTTTTTTAGTTACATTTTACACTACCACCATAAATAAAATGGCGAAAACTTTAACCAACTCTGGCTTTACCTCCAAAAGGCGGCACCTTCTTCTTATGGTAGATCCGTTGTCCTGAGGACTAGGCCTGAACATTACTGACACTTCAGGCATTCCCGGCCTCCTTTTTGGGAAGAAGAAGCCACTACACATTCACCCATACCTTCACTTTTTACTTTCCATTAGTTGATAAAAATTACAGTAAAACAACGAAAAAAGAAAATGTTTGACAAAAATACTGTTTATCAACAAGACAAAAATAAACCAATATTTATTTTTTACTTAGGAGATGTTTTAATGGGAAGGATAGCTCAAGCAAAACCAAGCACTGCTAAAGTTTCAGCTAAAGATGTCTTATTTGGTGAATTAACACCACAGTAAGTTTATAACTCAATGTTATGTCAAAAAAATGTTCAAACTTGAATATAAATACTCCAGTATATGAACTGTTGCTAGCAGGCATAGTAATAATAATCAACAACAGCTCCTCTGGTAATTGTAATTCATACTTGAAGTTTCAGTTTACCAGAAGAGCTGCTTTTAAATATTAAAATATTCTAGGCTTAGTTATTGTTTAGCTGTGTTTGTAAAATCTCATTTGACGGCCTTTAATCTAAATCTGGTAATACTCTTAATTGACCAATTATATTTTAATAGTGATAAGATTTTGCATAAACATGCTACAAACGGCCAAAGTGAGAATATAACTTCACAAGGTTAGTATATAAGAGAGTCTGTTTTATTGTTGTATGGTCGCATTTTCATTTTTTTTCTTGCAAAATGATGAATCAAATTTGGCGAACAAAAAAATACAGTTATTCCAGTCGTTCTCATAGGAGTTTGTTACTATGGTGCCGCCTGATACTATTTATAAATTGTGTATTTTGTAAATCTAGACCTGATTACGATGCAGCAGAAGACGTGTTTCAAACGTTCGAAAATGGGGAAGGATTTGAGTTCAAGCAAGAAAATGCATCAAATTCAATCAAGCACTTTGCGCCGTGAGTGAATCTCACTTGCATAATATTTATGAAAACGCTACAACTAGTTCAATGCTCCATGTGTTTAGTTGTAATTGTCTGATTTTGACTTGCTGTGGGATGAAATACATCATTACATTAAATACTAGTCATGCTTCAATTTTTTAATTTTACGGGTTGAATTTAGTGTTAAGTTTTTTATTGAAATTTATTTTTCACTACCTAATATTATTGTAGGTAGTTGTTCCCCATTAAACAGCTCGTGTCCTGGTTTGTTACAATTGTACTTCACTTTTGTATTTTAGAAACATATTTTAGGGTTTTTGTTGTTTGCTTAATAAATATCACCCAGAATTGGACTAGTTTACCAAATTTAAAGTTTGACATTTATAACAAATAACTTAACTTTAAGACTTTTTAAAATTTGCAATTTTTGTTTTAATTGTGTCAAATTTACTGGGAATAAAGTAAAAAATAAGGTAGACTAACATCGCCTGGTCTTTCTGGAATCATGGAATACATGAACATGCCAACGTAATGAACATTAAGCAAGACACTTTTCTTGCATCTTTATGTCATTTTTTGTGTAGTAGCGGGCCTTAAAAGCTGCAGCCTTATTTTTTTACATTGTCCGGTTATGTTTCTTGTTTTTTTGCCTCGTGGTTTAGAACATGGTCCATTGTCAGTTTTCTTTTATTGTTTGCCTGGTAACTATATGTATTTATCCTATAGTTGCAATTATATTACCCTAAAGAAGATTGCCTGAATAGATATTCGGAACGTTGGTACTGTAATAAAATTTTGCCGGAAGAACAATTTTACAATTTAAGGAATTTTTACTCAAAGGATTCTTAATGCAGCCAGCCATAGTGAAGATCATGTAAACTACCTGTTTTTAAAGTGACTTATTTAATAACAGTGAATTTTTACTCACAGGATTCTTGATGAAGCTCATGTAACAGATATAGGTGGCGTTGCTGACACAAGTAGTTCCACTGATGTCATTCGATCGAATGCCCAAGGTCAAACACAAGAATCTAGTCCGGAACTTTCTTTGGACGAAGAGTTTAAATACGACATGAAACACAATGAGAGAGGCTGCTTTGTCATCTTTAATCAATGGGTTGGTATGGTATAAAGATATTTTGGCTTGGCTCGGGGAAAATGCTAACCAATTAATAAAAAAATATAAATTAAAGATTTCTTTGCGTTTACTAAAATATTTAAAATTCACATATATTTTTGTAAATCGAAATGTTTCAAATTAATAATATATTTAAACCTTGCTTTATTTTTAGTAAGGTTATGAAACAACTTGTTTTTGTTTTTTTATTTTGACAAAAAATTTTGTATTTTTAAATCACAATTTAGACACCATTTTTTTTTTTTTTCTAAGGGTTTGTTTTGCACTTGTTGTTAGTTTTATGTTGCAGGAGGTAAAGTTTATCTTTGTGTTAAGTTCAACACTGGTTAATCTTTAACAAAGTTATATTTGTCTACTATTCAAACACAAGTCACAAACATAATCACCAGCTTTGTGTTTACTCACACTTATTACATAGTGATGTTTTTTTGAACTGATGGGTCTTTTCAAATTAGCTTCGAAATCCGGAGAAACGTGTTTTATAAAATATAAAGCTAGAACATTCAATAAAATCAACGTGAAATATCTTTATTAATATTGCAATGAAAAGCATAATTAACAAAACAATTTCATTGCTTATAGAATATGCTAATATGACATAAACATAGAACATTTCAAAGATGAATAAATTAATAAAAATATTTGTTTTTTATACTGCATGTATTCACTCTTTTTTATGTTCTATATTTGTAAAAAAAATATTTTACCTTTACTGTGCCTGAAAGGTCCGTTAGAACCATCGCTGCTCCGGCCGTATCGCGCATGAATATGTTTCTTTCTTTAGAACATGAGTTCCGTCCCTTTAAAAGAGAAAAAATCAAAATATAGCTTGATAATGTTGTTTTTTGCAGACATTTGACAAACTAGAGGAGAAAAAATAATTAAGAAAAATTGGATTTAAGAAATTATTTACCCTTCAGACCTGTTTTTTTATCAGTCTAAATATTATCTGCTTTAAAAATGTGTCTGTGTAATCATGATGTTTACAGAAAATACTTAGTAGTCAACTAGTCATTCATATTGGTTTGCTGAAATGAGAAATCAGCAAGTATTTCTTCAGAACTTATGTTGTTCGGCCCTTAAAAAGAAAAAAAAAACAATTACAAAAAAGGAATTACATTGAAATTGTTGATTTTTAGGGAATGATTTAAACTTCAGACCTGTTTTTACTAATCAGTCCCAAATATTATTATTTGTGTTGAATGAAATACATAAGCATTTTGGGAGTTACATTGAAACTGATTATTGTTGTTTGTTGCAGAAATTTGACAAACTGGCGCAGCGCGACGGAACAAACATCGACGCAGCAAACTTGGAATCCACGGCAAAGTTTCTCGGGTTTAAAGCTGTTCGTGTGTTTACCGACTTAACTGAAAAGGAAATCACTGCATGGATGGAACAAAGTATGCAAAAAACTTAAATAAAGTTATAGATGTCCTCCGACGGTGTTCTGTTTTGTTCTCAAATACACTAAAAAAATGTAAAGTGATCCAGTTTTAAGACTTTAAAAAAGCATGAAATCTTTAAATGCCTTAAAACTGTATAACAACCCTGACTTCATCTGTTTATTTTCCCCCTTTCAGTTTCCAGAGCTGACCACAGTGATTACGATTGCTTTGTGTGTTGTATTCTCACGCACGGTGGAGAGGATGACGTGTTGTACGCATCAGACGATGAACCATTCAAACTCAAGGATCTAACTGCGATGTTCAGACCTGACAACTGCCCCTCACTAGCTGGAAAACCTAAGCTATTTTTTATACAGGTTAGAAAAAGCATTCTGGCACAAAATGTGAGAAATTACTGCGTTGTTCACTGAAAATAAATTATTACTTAACACCAATTCAATTTAATTTTGCTTATTCATTTTAAATTTAAAAAAATACAATTTTTTGTATCCAGGTTAGAAAAAGTATTTTGGCATGACATGCTGTGAATTACCGTGTTGTTAAAAATAAATTATTGCTTGGCACCAATTCATTTTTTTAGCTAAAAAATGGCAATTTTTTTAATTAATATTTTTAATGGCTGTTTTTTTTTAGAACCATGGCTGAAAAGCCTGTACTTTATTATCCAGGTTAAAAAAGTAGAAACATGCTGGAACTACCGTGTTGTTAAAAATAAATTATTGCTTGACACCAATTCATTTTCTGCTACCATTTTGATTTTTTGTACTGGAAACATTTATTTTAAGTTAAGAACTACTGATTTAGAAATATTAAATTAAAATTTAAGTTATTATTGAAACAGATTATAACTACAACATTTTAAATTTAGGCATTGTTTTGATTGATTTGAATAAAATATTGCATTTAAATTTTCTGGTTAGATACAGTCTTGAAAATACGGTCTGTAATCATTTTTGAAGAAGGGTCTAAGAATACAAAAGGTTGGAAAACCACTTGATTACGAAATTTCAGACGGATTTTGTAAATTTGGGCTGACATTTTACCAAGATGAAAACGTTTTATAGCCTTTTTTAAACACAAACAAATTTTCTGTATTTTGTAATTGATCGCTTGATTACAAAATAATAAATACCAAATAATTTTGTGAAATTATAGTTATAATATTATGCATATTGTGTTGTATGTTTAAAGGCTTGTCGTGGTTTAAAGTTTGACAAAGGCGTCACTTATCAAGTTCAAAGCGATTCTGTTGACTGTATGCCGCCCCCCGGTGACGACCAGGTGGATGGAATCGAGACCTACACGATTCCGGTCGAGGCTGATTTCCTCATCGGACAATCTACGGTGGAAGGTATCGCTAAAAATTTTAAAACATTTGTGAAAAAATTTACCACGATCAAGTTTTTAGGAGTGTTGTTGGATTCAATGTTACTTTGCAATTTAATTCCAAAAATATTTGAAAAAACATATTTTGTTATTTTTTTTTAAATTATAAATTAAAAAAATTGTTTTAAATTAAAAAAAAAATTCCAAAAAACGTTTTTTTATTTGAAAAAAAAAACAACCAAACGGTAGCAAGGTTGTCTTTTGCCAACATTTTAGACTTTATTGATTAGGTCTAATTAGGTAGTCACATTTTTACTCGTTTGTGTTTGTTTTTTTCTTTTGTAAGATTATTATTCGTGGAGAAGTAAGGGCAGTGGTTCAATCTTCATCCAAAACCTTTGCAAGTGTCTACGATCGTGGGGACACAAAAAGGAGATTATGCAGGTGCTTCAATGCTCAAGTTTAAGGCCCTTATTTGTTTTGAACAGTTACAACTTTTAGTTTTAAAACTTAGATTAAGCAGGTTTTCATCTCAGATGTTGTAAGTAGGTATTTAGCTTGTTTTCATAACTGTATTAAAATCTAGCTGGGTCACATTTTGTGATGTAATCTTGCAACTTTTATATTTAACTTCATTCACTATCATGGTACTTTGCAAAATGTTCTGTCGTTCTATTTGTTGACATTTTAATTTCCACCAGTAAAACACAGTTAGTATTCAAAGTTAGTCACTTTCATTTTGTACAACTGCGAACTGGCCCTTCAATTTTAGTGTACGAATCAATGAAACATAAAACAAAATTAATAGCATCACATTTATATGGAAAAATAATCGCTTCTAAGCATTCATACACAATTGTGTACAACTGTGGCCTTGGAGCCTTTGGAAGGGCTAACGGAATCAGTTGATTAATTATGGATTTTGACCAAGCAAGGCCAGGCTAGAAAAGCAACTCTTCGTGCTATTCAAAGATAGTGATGAAATCTGTTTATAAATGAAGCAAATTTGAAAACCATTTTCGTAACTTTTGCACAATTTGGTGGATAACACAATAGTTTGACACCTGACAAAAACATTACCCAGCTAACATACACAACTTTTTCTAATGTTTGACTAGTTTTCATAAAACTTAGAAAAATAAAAGTTTAAAAAACTGAGCATCGAAATTAGCCATTATATAAAGCAAATCAATAGATTAAGCATATTTGAAAAGGGTTGATCTTAATATAAAAAACACAATGGGAAAAATGAGATAATATATATTTTAACTGTATTTCATTAATTGTTCCTACACCTATCCTTGACTTTTGTAACCATTTCGCCAATCAGTTTTTTCAACTAGGCCTTTAAGCCTACACATGTTTTCTGGTTGAATTTTTATAGAGGTTTTATCACTATAATAGTGATTTTGACATATACCTTGGAATGACTTGTGCACAACATTGGTAACATATACTGAACTAATTTTCATGTAACTTTTGTGCAGATACTGACCCGAGTGAACCACATGGTGGCTTACGACTTTGCGTCGAGCACTTCTGACACAAAAACGAACAAGAAGAAGCAGATTCCGTCGGTCGTAACCCGACTCACAGCCGAGCTTTACTTCAGCGCCGAGGAACGAACTGAACTAAACAAAGTGGAACGTGGACCTGTTCAGGTAACGACTGAATAAGGAGGGTTTTAATTAAAGCAGACCTGGGTAAACGAGTTATACTTGTAAGGCATCCTCACATCTTGCTACTTTTACCAACTTGTCAAAACAAGAATATTTACAGCTTTTTTTTAAAAGGAATCACGTTTATATTATTATGCAACTCAGAGCCTCTTTTCTGCCCGACCCTCTTAAGTAGATTTTAAGCTATTATACATACAAGTCTTTTGGCTGGGTGTATGTTAAATATATTAAATTTTACTTTTTAATATAATAATTCAAAATTTTTCTGACTGCCAACCAACTCATTGTTGCTTTTATTCAGTGTTTTCTATAACATTTATCATGGTAAAATTAGATTTTTTTACAAATGCCAGTTTGTTTAAGGTAACTGAAAGAACATCCAGAGACCAGCAAAGCTACGTGTAAGTTGTCAGAAAGTTAGTAATTTTATTTGTTTTATTTTGACTTTTACTAGATTAAGATAATAATATTGAATCGCAGTCAATACCAAATGCCAAGTGGTAATATCGGCGCCAATCTGGTACTAAATTAAAGTGTACTTCGCAATCTATTGTAGATTTTCTAGTAAAAATAAATATTCTTCTACAATATTAAAAGGAAAAAAAATCCAAGTTAATTGCATTGTACTTTTTAATGTAATAAGTTTAGTGTTTTTGAGCAAAGTTATGACGTAATCCGATGTCGGGTCACTTACTTTGGTACAAAATATTGGGAACGAAATACCAGCATCGGGCATAGCTTTTACAACTAAAATATCCTGTAACCTTCATGTTTGTATTGATTTCTACATTACGAAGTAATAACGCATTTTTAGGTTGGATTCTGAATCCTATGAATCACCGACTGATGTTAAAACTACAACATCTGCGCCGATGCAATGCCAGGTAAGCACTCCTTCTTTCAACTGACGGATCCTTTATCAGGGTGACAAAATGCAAAATTTTTTATTATGTTTTTTTATTTTTTTTATTATGTCTTGAGCCAGTTGTAACGCATCGTGAATATATTGTAAAACTTAGATATTATGCGAAAAAGGCCAAACTTTTCCGCAAATTCTGATAGTACACCGAAAAGCCAGTGCAGACTCACCGAATCTGTTGATCTATGATGCAAGCAGGCCAGGCCAAAAAACAACAAGCCTGCAGTGAGGTTCGAACTGACGACCTCGGTATTACCGAGACCGTCGCTCTACCAACTGAGCTACAAATGCTCAGAAGGGAACGAGTCGAGAAACAACCATACGCCAATACTTGCTCAATTTGTTAGTGCAAGCAACCTCATTGAAGGGGATCCACAGTACCATATCATTTATTCAATGAAACATTCACACATATGTGTGTTAATAGCTGAGATCAAGCCCTTCGAAGCTGCTTTTTTTTAATTCTGATAGTTAATTATGTGGTTAACTGGTTAGGCAAAAATATCCGAACCGACCACCGACACTAACTTCGCCAGTTCCGTAGTTTGCAGCATTGTGACGTAACACAGAGTAATGGTCTACTTTGGACTTAATTGTACGTCACAATGCTGCAAGTGTTCTGCCCAACTGTTTAAAAGTAGGCTACAATTCGTTTAAGTCTTAAACTTTAAGAGCAGTTGTAAAAAAATTTACCACGTATAACACGTATAATATCAAAAAGACAGCAGCAAATTGCTCATTAAATTAAAGTTGCATACTTTTGTCGTAATTACATTTTCGGTTAAGAGCCGCTGACGTAGATGGGTATTGTTTAAAGCAAAGTTGGCCAAACTACGACCCCCTGGCCCGTGACTCACAATGATAAAAGAGCCTTCTCAATGTTTGTTTCTTGATTCGAATATTTTATTGGAAAAATTAAATTGATTTTATATTATATACTTGACCCGGACGTTGTAGAAATTTCTTATGTTTTATAATATTTTTCATTCTAAAATTAGATTTTTTCACGAATGTTAGTTGTTATTTTTTTAAGGTAACCAAAAGAGCAGCCAGAGACCAGCAAATCTACTCGTAAGTTGTCAGAAAACTATAAATCTTATTTGTTGTATTTCGGCATTTACTAGATGCCGGGCGTTGATCGGATTCAATATCCGATGTTAAATTAATTTGTATTTTGCAATCTATTGTATATATTTTAGTAAAATAAATATAATTCTACGAATATATTACATTAAAAAGACAAAAATTCAAGTTAATTCTATTGTACTTTTTAATGTAACAAATTGGGTGTTTTTGAGGTGATGACATTATTTGGTGTCGCATCCGGTCTACATATTTTTGTATAGTTCACCGAAACCATCGCACACTCACCGAATCTGTCGATCAATGATGCACAAAAAACAGGGCAGGCTAGAAAAAACAACAAGCCTGTGGTGAGATTCGAACTCACGACCTCGGCCATAGTTACTAACTAATTACACATCTTTAGGCTTGGATCTGAATCCTATGAATTACCGACTGAGGTTAAAACTGCAACATCTACACCAATGGAATGCCAGGTAAGCGCTTCTGAAATGTTTTAAACCTGGGTCCCTAATCAGCATCAAGTCTGCGGAGTCGCTTAAAAATAACCCCACTCCCGAGGCTGTATTCCGCCGCTAATTAGCGTAACTAAATAACGTGGATATTCAGCAATCCACTTATATTGGTGTAGTATAATTCACTCACTCACAAACATGGTTGGAAAATATTTCACCTTTACAATTTCCAGTTGGTGACCATATCAGTTGTTAAATCGGGTACTGCGCATGCGCACGTCGGATTCGGGATTCGGGTAATCTAGCGTTGTTTTACCCGAGCCCGAGTTCAACTCCGCAACCCTACACAGCATGACGCAACGAAAATTAAAAGGCTAAACTTTCACAAAATACTGCTGGGGCAACCCGTGATATATTTTACCCAGATTGGAGAAGCTTAAGATATCTCATGAGGGGGGGGGGGGTGTTTAGTAAGGTTGAAACTGCATAAAGTTTCTTTGAAAAGTTTGCGCTACATCTGATATACCTAAAAGTGCTTCCTTCAAAATTTTGACAGGCAATATTAGTTTAAGGAATGTTAGAAAAACAACTTTACTTACCCAGTTTAAAGCCACCAGAGTAAAACGTTGATAAAACACTACAAATATATGCTGCAAAAAATAACTTTTTGTGATTTTATTCGGTGGTGAGCCTGTAAACAATTTTGTATACGGTGTTTTGAACATGTTTAGCATAGTTTTAACAATTTTTTTTTAATTTGTATAAACAAGCTAAATAGCAAAATCTAATAACAATGAATCTATTGTGGCCACATTTAAATTGAAAATTGTTATTATGTAAAACTGTTTCCGCTAAGCATCTTAATTTTATATTGATATTAAATTAATCTACCTCTTCGTGTCAAGTTTTTTGTTCACATTCACAGGTTGAGCAGCCTTCTAATATCCAGCAAGTCGATTCAAATCAAAACAAAGATGCTTCTCTTAATGTCATCGCCCGTGCGGTGAGTATTTACGTGTTTTTTAATATTTAATATGTAAAACTAATGTAGCTTGATAATTTAATACAACAGATTGAATATTTTGATTTGATTTTGTTTTCTTGAAGGCAATTATTGTAAACCAAGTGCAGGATCGGATCCAGGCAGATCCTGTTATTTAGAAGAAAATATTGATTTTCTTCAAGTGATAATAAATTGTTTTATCCGAAGAACTAGTGTTAAGTAATAGTTTAGTAGCATAACATCGATTTTTTTTGTTTCAGGTTAAAAACATGCACAACGACTTGACTTTGAAAATTAACCAGCTATCTTTAAAAGTTGATTCTTTGGCATCTGGTAATTCCTACAAGTAAGGTAATCAAATAATTTATATTTTCATTTATATTTTAAATTTTTAAAAGCATTATAACACGGTAAATAGGTGGCTATTGAAATAAAAGCTTAACGTTTAATGCCTTATCTGTTATATCTTGTTTTATTTTAAATGATCCATTACTGATACAAGATATTATTATCTGCCTAAAATACACAACTAATCATATTTAGAGTTTTGCAATATATTTTTGTATGATATGGTTACGACTTAAAACCTTTTTGAAATCCGCTATGTTAATGTTACACACAACTTAATATTTGTAAAAAAAATAAAATGTTTTTTTTTCCTTGGTTTGCACCCGCAGTAAATTCTTTTGATTTATTATAATGCTATACTCTAAATCAATTTAATATGCGTAAAAATTGTGTTGTGCGCGACTTTGCGCTAATTCATACATTTTTCTCTTTGATAGAAAATAATCGCAATCCAACCTTGTTCATCTCGAAGAAGGAATGTTCCACTAAAGTTTAAAGGAATAGCTGTACAACTTTTTACGCGAAGTAATTTGGTATCGGGTATGACATTCCTGCGCACTGGCGTAATTCTTCCGTTTGAAATCTTCAAATTATTGCACTTTTAAAACTACATATAAGTAGAAAACTTTTGTCGCAAATTAATTTTTTTTTACTAAAATATGCTTTAATGATCACTTTTATTTATGTTGAATAATTGTGGTTTAATCCGTTTACTACCTTAGTTTTTGTACATTGTAATTTTCCACTATTCCCGTTTTTAACCAAATCAAGATATATTACAGTAGTGTTTGTTCCTAATGCTGATATTGGATTTGTAATTAATTTTTGGTGCCTTTTTAAACACTTTATTATTTTCATGCAAGTAGCTTTTTATTAGAATTTACGCTGTAACTTTATATGCAATTACTTTGAGTACATATTTGTCTACCTGTTGAATTTATAGATGTTTTTGTACAATGTACTGATAATTTTTACCTTTTCATCTTCATCTTGTTTTCTTCAGTTCTTTGCCATCCATAAGCACTTTAAATTTGTATTTTTTTAAATTTGCTTGTTTAAACGTCTGCCGCTTATATTTTGTACATTATGTTCCTGTACCTTTATATCTAATAAATACTTGCAAAAAAACGACCTGGAAGAATATAGTCCTGGCAAATCTAGAAAAATTAAAAAATATACTTTAAAATCTAAATAAAACCGGTTTGATGTAGTTTAAATTTAACAAAACGAAGAGCCAAATTATTTTACAAACTAGGATTTTTTTTAAATAATATGAAAAAAACGGAAAAAATAACCTGCAAACAATTCAAAAATCCTTCCAAATTACTGACCGAAGGTCGAACGCTAAATCCAACTTAAATATTTTTAATTATTTGAGAAAATACTCTTTAGCGCCATTTACTGGTAGAAACTATAACTGGGAATTCACCCTGAAAATAAAGTTATTTTTCATTTGGGTTCTTCCCCATTTAAATTGCTAACCCCCATGAAATTTTAACTTCATTATTAATTATGTATAAAATTTGTATATAATCTTTAAATTATTGAACTTATTATTCCGGTTAGTCATGGAGTTGTTTATTTTAAACCGTTCGCATTTTAGATTTAAAGTATGACTTCATTTAAACTTCCTGTGAGTTATTTCAACTGATCACTGTTTGGTGCGTTTTGTGGTTTTGTGGTTTAAGTAAACAGCAAATTAACGTTGACAAACTGCAATTAAACAAGCTTGGAGCTAAGTTCTAGTCGTCAGCTGTAGGTGTTTGAAATTTGAAGGGCTACAACCAGGTGCGTATTAAATACAAAATTGCAAAAAATATGGCTTTTCGTGTCATTTATTTGTATTTAAATAATTAAATTTGTTTATATTTTGAACTTGCTTATCTTTGACCCAAGGAAATCTAGATAACTGGTTAAGTTTTTTTTGTTGAACATTCAATTACATTTGGTTATATGTTACGAAATTAAATATTTAACAAGCTTTTTTTAAACATAAATTATCCTATTTTCTTCACATTAAGGCCTACAACAACAACATATATATTTTCAGTCTTTTTTATGCAGAAATCGTGATGAACATTTCCTTGCTGATTACTTTGCTGTTGATCGTACCTTGCCAGATGAAATTCGTTGGAAACATTTGTAAGTTACTTTAAAGGAAAGATACAAAAGTATTTAACTGTCACTTACTTTATAGGCTACGGTTGTTGGCATTTTGAAATCCCTTGAATTAAGTGTCAAGTCATTTTGTGCAATAACTTGTCCAAGTTACAGTCGAGCAGTCATAGAGCAAATCAAATGAAGTAATTGACATAAAAATAAAATGTTAAATTATTAAAATTGGTAAACTTTTCTGATTAGCCTATAAGCAAAAACTTAACTAAAAGTAACAAAAACGCAAATTGTTTTATGTGCAAAAACTGTTATAAAAATATTTAATGGAAACACTGAATTTTAACCAAAGTCATTTAAAACAGTGACTTACCTACACATACATCATTTAAAAAAATCATCAACTCGATCCATCACAACACTGGTTGTTCGTCTGGAAAATATGTTATTATTAGTTTATAAAGTTGTAAAATGACTCTTTCGAAAAATAATTATGACCTTTAGAGAAATCTTAGTACCAGCTGTTTTAATGCATAGTTACAAAAGGTTGGCACTATCAACCATTTTTTTAACCACCAAGTTGAAAGTTATGATCAATAATACATGGAGCAAGACTCAAGTAAGACTACTGGAGTCCTGAGTCTGACATGCGCATTATCAGAATAAAGTTTCATAAGGATGAAGCAGCATTTCAATCCACGCATTGTGGATTTGTGGTATTGGGTCTTTAACTGTTAGCATTAAACAAAAAATTGTTAAACACTTATTTTAAGTTACTAAGAAATTAATGTTTTTTACTGTAACTATAAAAAAAAAGCCGGTAAGCCAGCAAGCTTCATAAAGATGATAAGGTGGCATTGTGGATTTGTGTTAAACACTTATTTTACCATAAAACGCATGTTTCATAAAAGACCCTTTTCGGGTAAGATCTGTTTATTTTACTTTTTTTTATCGTTGTGTTAAACATATTCAAACCATTGCCTAAAACTTATATTTTTAAATTTTATTAGGCCTTTGCATTTGTGGTAACAAAACAATGAAATCATTTGCATTGACTACTATTTACATCTGTTACATTATTTTGTTCACGAATGTTAATAACAGTGCCTGCAGTATTGGAGCATTGTTCATATGCAAACTATAATATAGCTAGAAAATTATCCTCGGATACAGTGGGTGAGCTATAGGACAGCTGCTAATCCACCTTATTTTAGTTAACGTGAATAGGTACAGGGATGTATAGTGGGACATGAAACTAGTTTATTTTCTAGGTCAAAGCCTAGCCCAAGTTTTTCAAACCAACATCACAAACTAGTTGAAACTGGTGATGGTAAAAAATATGTTCATTTTGTAAGAGTGCAACTACCTGAAGATATCAACAAATTTATATACTTTTTGTTGTTATTTTGCTTGAAGTTTACGCGCGAAGTTACATTTGCTTGACCCCACGGAGGTATTTCTGCCACTGGAGTGAAGGCCAGAGGAAACCGATTTGTTTGAAGCGTCGTTTCTCACCAACTCACCTCTGCTACTGCCCATCATCTGCCCCTTATGCTCTCTGCTCACGTGAGTTGTACAAGTTTGTATAAAGTGGATGTTTTTGTAAAAAGGCATTTTACACATTTGGTTTAAATGTACTTTTGTTGTCATATTGTTGGACTAGACTTAGTTGGGTTAAAATTAAATTGTTACTCGATAGAAGGGCGCTCTAATTGACGCTTCTTTTAGACTCCAATAACTCAGGTTGCGTGATAAACTCGCTAGCCAATCATAATATTTAAAGGTTGTTAGAATTGTATTAATTGATGAAGGCAGTTTCAAACTATACATGAGCGGAGCTGGTTAGCATAAGGCAGATGCCACTTACGGAAGTAACTCTTGTGAGTCCCAAAAATAGCTGGTTCCAAAGTTAAATCCCGATAACTTATAAACCCAATACGAAATTCCAATTAAGATATAACAATTGATAGTAACTAATACATTGTTGTCGGAAAACTAATACATTGTTGTCGCTTTCCTTCTTTAAGTCGGCATCAAACGTATCTTGTTTTCCATGTTTTTTTCCGTAAGCCCAAAATCTCACAAAAGTGTAATCGTGGTAATTCACTTCCACCTTTATAATACACAATTGAAAGAGGTTTTGCAATAATAAAGACAATCTTACAGCTCTGCATTTGCATACATAACCTTATACAGCCAGGACAAAGATTATTGATTTTATTAGTTAATTTTTTAAATCTAAAAAACAACAAGAAACAAAAATCTAATATATCTTTACATTAAGCTTAAGGTACTACAACTATCATTTTCACTATTGAGTAACAATATCATTTCAACTATTAATAGTTTCAACTAAGTTATAATATTTTTACAGATGCTGTTCATGTTATGCCGTTCTAGCTTCACTCAAGTGTCGTCAAAAGTGCTTTGTAAAAAATAAAATATTTGAATGTAATATGAGCAAATTAAATGTGGTAATGGTTGTTGTGTTTTCGCGATCTGGTGTCTTTATAGAATATGTATTTGAGTTTGTTAATCTATTGGTTAAGTTTTATTTTGCATTACACAAAGTTTGAATTTTTGAAAGCAAGATCACTAATGTGAAGTTAAATTCTTATGTTTTTCAACAAATTATATAATACATATTTCAAACTATCCACGAAAAGCTACAAGAAATGGAGATTGAAGTGGCAACAGGTTTTAGATGATGACTTAATTAACCGAATCTCACTTTCGAATGACAACAACAGTTTGAAACATGAACCGCTGACAATACGCACATTGCCTTTATTTATTCCAAGCATTAGGTTACATTTAGTCAGGGCATTTACATGGTGAGATACAGTACTCTTAATTTTTAGGCTTGGAATTTTTCAAGTCAATGTACAGGTAAGTTCTGGAAATGTTTTTATTATTAATAACATACTTTGAAAATAAAATAACTATTTGTAAAACTTGCAGTCTTAAAAGACGTAAAATAGTTTATAAATAAACAATGGTATAATTTTCTTTACACTAAAAAATGATTTAATGGGTGATATCCAGGCTGCAGAACTCAACGAAATCGACACATTTAAGTTGAACTTGGATGTTTGACTCAAGTAGCTCTTCAAATAATCGTTTGAAAGCCATTTCATCGACCTATTAGAAGCTATAAACCACATAAATTATCTGTTACTGGTCAATAAGATGAGAAACATGTGGAGTACCGGTGTGCAGTTTATGTATAATGAATATATTGGTTGACATTAAAAACATCATTTAAATTTTATATCACATTCAAAAGAATACATAGCTCTACGCAAGATGCAACCAATCCCAGGTTAGCCACGTTTTGCAGCTAGAGTTAGTGGTTGATTCTTGTTATCTCCACCATTAACTCTTTGTTGTGCTAACATAAATTTGTTTTTCTTGCATTTGGTATTAAAAATGAGAATGTGTGGGGAAATATACCTTAAAATATATTGTTCTAATGAAAAATTTATAATATGCTTGATTAATTGTTTAGATCAGGATAAGTGGTCATCAGGAACTGCATTTGTCAGGTGAGTCATTATTAAATTACCACACACTTCAAGACAACAAAATATAAAATTCCCTATACAGTTTCCTTTTGTTGATAAGTTATAACGAAGCACTGAAGTGTCATAACGATTATTTCAGGGTAGTTTCAGATTAGATGCTTGTAGCAAAATGATTTCTGTTTTAATTCTGCTGGGCGTTTTGTCTTACAATTGTTCAGGTAAACATTTATTTATGTATTTCATTATTAGGAAAAGTTGTTAGCAGTAGGTTATGTTGTTTAGGTGTTTGTACATCAAAATCGGTGTTACGGTTTTCGTAATATATTTTCAGTTTAATTTCCCCGGAAAGTAATTATTAAAATTCATTAATATTCATTTTTAAAATATGTATGTATTTATGCAAATAATGTTTAAATTTTATCTGACATGACTTTTTTAAAAGTCCATTAATAATAATGTTTATTTCAGCAATTTGTAATCCAGTTATAAATGGAGTTGGGTCAAAAGTGTTAAAGTTGTCAAATGACCTTTTAAATTCAAATGATGCTGAAAACAATTGTGCATTGTTGGGAGGACATCTAGTGGTGAATAATGATGTGGAAACAAACCAAATAATAACATCGATGGCTGACACTTTACGCACAGGTTAAATAAATATATTAATAAGTTAAATTACAAATCATTTGCATTACCACTTCCAAAAGCAAAGTGATTTTTAAAGAAATGTATGACATATATGTCGGTTTAAAACTAAATTAAAAGTATGTTCAGGTTTGTTTTATATTTTTTTTATAGATCTTACTAGAGTTTGGATTTTCTACAACCCTTCTGACAGCAAATATAAAGGATTGTTTTACAAATACTCGAAATCACCTGATGAAGTTGGTGATTGGAAAAGCACTTCTAGGTTGGGGCACTTGTCATACGTCGACCTTTACAACACGTAAGTCATCTGGATTACATCATATTCTAACATTATTCATCACATGAGTTTCATTCAATCAAACACTTACACAGAAGTGCAACTGGAAGAACTGCCATATACTTCTGTTATGCTGAACAGAGATTGCCTAAATGGGCTGTTCAAAAGGAAACAACATGTGCTGGTGACGGTAAGAAATAATTTATACACATTGGTTTACAAATATATCAATACAATAATTTAAATATCATGAATTTTGATATCATAGGAAACAAGAGTTTAGTTAATTTATGAGAGTAAACTAATTTTCCAATAAAACTATTAGTTCTATAAGTGAACTGCGGAATATATTTCACTAAAACTTTTAAGCTATTTTTTCAGGTTGGTATTTTGATTTTATGTTGTTCGCCAATACATCACCAACCCCTGGACATAAAGCAATATATGTTTACCAACGAAGGATGGATTTTCTTTACTCATTTCGTTTGACAGACGTCAGTGGTGAGGTTTATCACAATCACAACAATTTAGTTGGAACGTTTTATGTACCAGGTAAACATGTTTTTTTGGCATATCAAAAGAAACTCTAAAATAAAGTATAATCAACATTAACAAAGAAACCTATACTAATGATAAAATTATTTTTGCACCCTCTATACATATGCATAAAAGTATGATGTAAATCTATTTTTTTATTGCAGAAATTAAAGTATTACTTGGAGCCAAATGGAAATCAAAGCAATGGTTGTGGAGCGATGGAACAACAGCAAACTTCACTTCACTAAATAAAACAACTTGTCAGCAAAAAGCACTTTCTTATGGAACTAATGGATGGGAGACGGTTAATGTCAACTGTACAACTGAAGCTTACTACGTATGCCAAATCAAATGTAAGGTTTTAAATTAATGAAGCTAAAAATACCCACTTGAAACTTAATATGAATTGAAATGCAATTAGATATGGTGCTTCAATGTTATTGTTGTTACAGTTACCCCAACTTTAAAAGGAACAACAACTAAATGCAATTCGTCAAATGCTACTATAATGTGGACCGATCAGTTTGGTAAAATAACAAACCAAACTGGACTCACAATCAACAAGGTAAGCTTTTAATTTCACAATAAATAATATATTTTTAACACAACTTCAGCAGTTCCAGGTTGATTTATCAAAACAAAGTAATGGAAATGATATTTCAATAAAGACATTTCAGTACAATGACTTCAAAGCAACTTTAAATGCACTGAAGCCAATGACTGAATATTCAATCAAGGTGAAATTACATTTGCATAATTAATCACTTTTATAGTATTTGTCACAAACTATTTTACACATATATATTTTTTTCAGATGACAGTTGAATTTATTGGCTGCAGGAACTTTTCAGTTGAAAGCAGGTTAAACTTGACAACAAGAGCAGTAATACTTCCAGATGCAGTTACAAGTGCATCGGTGATCTCAAGCAATCCTTGTCTGTTTCAAGTAAACACAAACCACACAAACATTATCTACTATAATGTGAGAAATTTATTAAACAAACCTTCTTAAATTTGAGAAATTTTAAAATATGTGTCTAAGCAGTGACAAATTATCTGGTGTGACTTATTTTTTAGTTTAAACAAAATTTTAACAAAATGCACATTGAATTGATATTTTGCCACAGTATTCACTAAATATCTTTATGAATGTAAAACTTTAATTGTTGTTCAGTTTAAGTAAAGGTACGAAACATACAACAAAATGTTTAACAATGGAACTTTTAAAAACTAGATTTCAGCAACTGATGGAATTCTAACAACTTATGAAAAGTTTGACGTCAGCAACACTTCACAACTTCAAATAAACACATCCCAGTTTATGGAGGGAACTAATATTAGCTTTACTGTGAGTATACCTTGGTAAACATAATTCAATATTAAGTTACCAATTCACTTGTAGAACATGATTTAAACTATCATTTTCCAGTAATAAAAATGCTAATAAACCATAAATATATACTTATGGATGAATCTTACCAACGTTAGCTTTACAGTCAGTATAAAGTATAATAATTGTTTAAATATTAAAATCAATCAAAATTAATATATACATTAAACATTATACAACTATAGCAAATAGATTATGCAAAAAATTAAGTTTACTGTAAGTTTTAGAAAAGTTGGTCTAAATCTTTGTAGGTTAGTTTGTTAGTTGATTTTTTTGTTCTCAAAGTAAATTTGTTATTTGTGATTATGCAGTTAATGATCCATTTATTCAAAATATCACAAATTTCTGACAACACCTTTTTCACAGATCCATGCTGTATTCTGTGAAGGTCAAAGTGAACCACTTAAGGTTAAAGGTCATTGCTTACGACCAAAGGTCAAGATAGAAACAACACAACATACAACTTTGGTAACCAACACAGCAGGTAATTTTATACAAAAAGCATGCAACTTTTAATTTTTCTGCTGTATGCAATGAAAAACAATTTGCTACATCAAGTTAATAGTAAAGTTACTTTAAAATATCATTGATTACAGTATAGTGAAAATTTACGTGTGATAATAAAAACAATCAATAAACCTAAATAATTTTATGTTGTTGCAGATAGCAGTAATATGATTGGAATAATAGGAGGTGTTATTGGAGCAATTGTTTTCATTTCCATTATGCTTGTCATTATTTATGTGAAGTAAGTAATTGTGAAAACATAAAATGTTATTGTTGCTTATTAACGCTGTGACATCAAACATTCAAATATTTTTGCAAAATGGCAGAAAAAGTTAACAAATCGAGACAAAGCAGAGTTTTTATTTACCTAGAGGTGATCTACAAATTTTTATATTCCTAATTATTATTTTCAGGAAAACCTTGGGTTGCATGAAAAGTTTGCCTGAAAATACTTATGCAGGTAACATACTGACCAATTAGTTCTTCTAGTTTAAAAATAATAATAATTTAATGTAAGTAAGGTTGAATAACATTTTCAAGCAGACTCAGATATATATAAAACTATAATTAAGTTATACATTGTGGTAAATCATGTTACATATTTCAATCCATTTAAACATTATACTGACAAACGAACAAAATAAAACAAACTGAAATAAATTAACACTTACCAAAGTTACATATCATAATTTGTTTCATAATTTTTAACTTATTGCTAAAAACATATTTTACAGATGTAGCATCCAATGAGCCTGCCGAAATAAACATGGTAATTATTAATTTTCAGCTTTTAAGTAGTTTCATAGTTTTTACACAAAATTTAATGTTGTTTTCTACACAGGAGAATAGCAGACAATATGAGAATGTAAGAACTGGAAACCAGAATGCAATACAAATGAGTAAGTTGAAAAACGCAATTGTTTTCTTATTTCAGAATGAAATTTGTTAAGATAAATAACTATATGAACACATTTATTTTAAAATAAAATTAAAGTAAAAATTAAAAAAATGACTTAATTTTGATTTCGTTTTTGGCTCTGTTATACTTTACATTTATAAGTTTGCACTGAATATGTGATAATAAAAATTATCTTGACCCTTGCAAGAAAAATGTCGACCTTAATTATTGATCAGTAACAGCAGAATACTTTAACCAATCTAGGAGTTCAGGTCAGACACAATTAAAAGATCTTAAAAGATATATAAATATTTCGCCAACAAAGGCATCATCAGTATATCTAAATAAACAAACGCAACAGAATAAAAATAAGTCAGCTACAGGTCTGATGATGCCTTTGTTGGCGAAATATTTGTACATATATTTCTAGGTATATGTGTCTGACCTAAATGTATTCTGCTGTTTACATTAACAAAAACCTTTATTATATTTAACTTCTAGATTCCATACAAGATCCTATCTATGAACAACCGGTCAATCATTATGAAAACTAACAAGATTTACTTAGAATTGTATTACTTAATGGCTTTAACATATAAAAGGAATAAAAAATTATGGAAATTGGAAATATGACTAACAAACTACGAGTTATTCCTAAAATTTTGCAAAATTACACTTTTGATTGCAGTACATTTACACACACTTAAAGTTGTTAGAATAAAAAAATAAAGGCATACACGTCAATAGCACAAATAAATGAAAGATAGATCTATCTAGAAAAGACTGATATTTTGTTAAAATTATATTTAAGTATAAGTAAAGGTAATGCCCTATGCAGCAAACTTTTTAGTGTTGATATTCGCAACTTAATTATCGTATTTGTTTCTAAATTGTGGTTTGCTTTGTAATTGATTGTGCTAAAAACTACAATTGCCAGCTAATAGTAAAACTGACAACATATTTTGTTATTTACTAAAAGCTTTTTAAACTAGGAGAAATGATTTATTTAACTTTCTTGCCAATCTACCAGCAACAAACCATAATATCAAATTTATATTAAAATCGTTGTTTAGAGTAATATTACCATTTTATACTGTACCTGTGTTTTTTGTAAATGCACTTTATTAAAAATTGCTATAAATTTTGTAAAATTGTATTATTATGTTTAATTGTAAGTATATCATTTGCAATACAACTTCTAAATTGTCCAAATTATAGAGATAACTGAAATATAAATGATAATAAAAAAATAATATTGTGTACCATTACATTGTTAGATAGGTGTACTTTTATATTTTGAATATGTCGTTTTTTTATAATTACCTACACAAAGATTTAGGTATAAACTCAAATTAAACTTGATGGAATTAATAAGATAGAAATGCAGTGAATGAACAATATAATGTAACAAAACAATCCTATATAAGCAGTGGGTGTTACCTTTTAATGCCCACAAAAATGCAAAATATATACAAACAGATCCACAATGCCTATTTTATCCTTCTTTTATTCCGTTACATTTAGTCAAACTAAATAAAGTTTTCTTTTCATATTTCAAATGCTAAGGTTTGAAAAGTAGAATTGATTTTATCATTTAAATTCTTATAGCAAATCAAACCCCAGTATATTGATTTAAAGATTATTGTTATAGAAAAGTTAGTAATATAAGTTAAATACTATCAAAAAATTGTTGTTTAAAAATGTTGTCAGCATTATTAAAATTGTTGTCAGTAAACGAAAAAACTTAAACATCACATAAAATGAAATACTCAATGCAGAGACTGAAAGAAGTATAGCAAATAGATTATGCAAAAAATTAAGTTTACTGTAAGTTTTAGAAAAGTTGGTCTAAATCTTTGTAGGTTAGTTTGTTAGTTGATTTTTTTGTTCTCAAAGTAAATTTGTTATTTGTGATTATGCAGTTAATGATCCATTTATTCAAAATATCACAAATTTCTGACAACACCTTTTTCACAGATCCATGCTGTATTCTGTGAAGGTCAAAGTGAACCACTTAAGGTTAAAGGTCATTGCTTACGACCAAAGGTCAAGATAGAAACAACACAACATACAACTTTGGTAACCAACACAGCAGGTAATTTTATACAAAAAGCATGCAACTTTTAATTTTTCTGCTGTATGCAATGAAAAACAATTTGCTACATCAAGTTAATAGTAAAGTTACTTTAAAATATCATTGATTACAGTATAGTGAAAATTTACGTGTGATAATAAAAACAATCAATAAACCTAAATAATTTTATGTTGTTGCAGATAGCAGTAATATGATTGGAATAATAGGAGGTGTTATTGGAGCAATTGTTTTCATTTCCATTATGCTTGTCATTATTTATGTGAAGTAAGTAATTGTGAAAACATAAAATGTTATTGTTGCTTATTAACGCTGTGACATCAAACATTCAAATATTTTTGCAAAATGGCAGAAAAAGTTAACAAATCGAGACAAAGCAGAGTTTTTATTTACCTAGAGGTGATCTACAAATTTTTATATTCCTAATTATTATTTTCAGGAAAACCTTGGGTTGCATGAAAAGTTTGCCTGAAAATACTTATGCAGGTAACATACTGACCAATTAGTTCTTCTAGTTTAAAAATAATAATAATTTAATGTAAGTAAGGTTGAATAACATTTTCAAGCAGACTCAGATATATATAAAACTATAATTAAGTTATACATTGTGGTAAATCATGTTACATATTTCAATCCATTTAAACATTATACTGACAAACGAACAAAATAAAACAAACTGAAATAAATTAACACTTACCAAAGTTACATATCATAATTTGTTTCATAATTTTTAACTTATTGCTAAAAACATATTTTACAGATGTAGCATCCAATGAGCCTGCCGAAATAAACATGGTAATTATTAATTTTCAGCTTTTAAGTAGTTTCATAGTTTTTACACAAAATTTAATGTTGTTTTCTACACAGGAGAATAGCAGACAATATGAGAATGTAAGAACTGGAAACCAGAATGCAATACAAATGAGTAAGTTGAAAAACGCAATTGTTTTCTTATTTCAGAATGAAATTTGTTAAGATAAATAACTATATGAACACATTTATTTTAAAATAAAATTAAAGTAAAAATTAAAAAAATGACTTAATTTTGATTTCGTTTTTGGCTCTGTTATACTTTACATTTATAAGTTTGCACTGAATATGTGATAATAAAAATTATCTTGACCCTTGCAAGAAAAATGTCGACCTTAATTATTGATCAGTAACAGCAGAATACTTTAACCAATCTAGGAGTTCAGGTCAGACACAATTAAAAGATCTTAAAAGATATATAAATATTTCGCCAACAAAGGCATCATCAGTATATCTAAATAAACAAACGCAACAGAATAAAAATAAGTCAGCTACAGGTCTGATGATGCCTTTGTTGGCGAAATATTTGTACATATATTTCTAGGTATATGTGTCTGACCTAAATGTATTCTGCTGTTTACATTAACAAAAACCTTTATTATATTTAACTTCTAGATTCCATACAAGATCCTATCTATGAACAACCGGTCAATCATTATGAAAACTAACAAGATTTACTTAGAATTGTATTACTTAATGGCTTTAACATATAAAAGGAATAAAAAATTATGGAAATTGGAAATATGACTAACAAACTACGAGTTATTCCTAAAATTTTGCAAAATTACACTTTTGATTGCAGTACATTTACACACACTTAAAGTTGTTAGAATAAAAAAATAAAGGCATACACGTCAATAGCACAAATAAATGAAAGATAGATCTATCTAGAAAAGACTGATATTTTGTTAAAATTATATTTAAGTATAAGTAAAGGTAATGCCCTATGCAGCAAACTTTTTAGTGTTGATATTCGCAACTTAATTATCGTATTTGTTTCTAAATTGTGGTTTGCTTTGTAATTGATTGTGCTAAAAACTACAATTGCCAGCTAATAGTAAAACTGACAACATATTTTGTTATTTACTAAAAGCTTTTTAAACTAGGAGAAATGATTTATTTAACTTTCTTGCCAATCTACCAGCAACAAACCATAATATCAAATTTATATTAAAATCGTTGTTTAGAGTAATATTACCATTTTATACTGTACCTGTGTTTTTTGTAAATGCACTTTATTAAAAATTGCTATAAATTTTGTAAAATTGTATTATTATGTTTAATTGTAAGTATATCATTTGCAATACAACTTCTAAATTGTCCAAATTATAGAGATAACTGAAATATAAATGATAATAAAAAAATAATATTGTGTACCATTACATTGTTAGATAGGTGTACTTTTATATTTTGAATATGTCGTTTTTTTATAATTACCTACACAAAGATTTAGGTATAAACTCAAATTAAACTTGATGGAATTAATAAGATAGAAATGCAGTGAATGAACAATATAATGTAACAAAACAATCCTATATAAGCAGTGGGTGTTACCTTTTAATGCCCACAAAAATGCAAAATATATACAAACAGATCCACAATGCCTATTTTATCCTTCTTTTATTCCGTTACATTTAGTCAAACTAAATAAAGTTTTCTTTTCATATTTCAAATGCTAAGGTTTGAAAAGTAGAATTGATTTTATCATTTAAATTCTTATAGCAAATCAAACCCCAGTATATTGATTTAAAGATTATTGTTATAGAAAAGTTAGTAATATAAGTTAAATACTATCAAAAAATTGTTGTTTAAAAATGTTGTCAGCATTATTAAAATTGTTGTCAGTAAACGAAAAAACTTAAACATCACATAAAATGAAATACTCAATGCAGAGACTGAAAGAAGTGTGATGATAATATAGACAAACTTGGAAGGGGTGTAGAGTTAAATACACCATTATGATGCCATAACACTTATTTTACAATTTTTACCCTCAACTAAAGGTCCAATGTTGGAAGACCTAGTACCATTAAAATGAAAACTACACACAACCCTATGCCCTTTGTGAAAATCTGTAATTTATACAATTTCATTTTTATAAAGAATTTGGTTGTGTGTATGTGTGTAACAATAGAAAACAAAACAAGAAATACTAAAAAATAAGATCTGCCAAGAAAATAATTTTTCAGCCCATGTATTAAGCAATTGTATGGCTTTTTAAAACACAACATTAAATAATCGCGTTAAACAAATATATCTCAAGACTTAATGCCCACACAAATTTGAATGTAATGACAACTGAACTAAGTTAAAACAACAAACTGATCTACACTGTTGTTATCTACTCTTACCATAAGGTTACATTAATCAAAGCAGTTAGACCGAGAGACTCAGCATCTTAATTATTGTAATAGTTTTATTAAATAGACCAACTTTTAGCAAATATGCTTGTTATTATTACCTTTATGATTGTATTTTTTGCAAATCAATGTACTGGTAAGTTCAGCAATGTTATAATTTTATAAACATATTTTGAAAATAAAATAACTATTTGTTAATTCTGTCTCTAACTTGATTTCTTGTTCAGTTTTGTTGTATTTATAAGTTATATTAAAGTACTGAAGTGTCATTATGATTACTTTAGTGTATAGTTCCACATTAAATGTATCAAAATGTTTCAGTTGTAATGTTCCAGACCGTTCGTATCATCACCTTTAAAATAAGCATTTGTATTTCATTTAGTTATGAGGAAAGGTTGATACTATAGTATTTTAGTTTATGTTGTTAATTTGTAAGGATTTAAGTAAAGTTTTTTGTAAAATAGAAAAGTTTTCAGTTGAATTCTCTGAAGTAATATTTTATACAAGACATTCTCTAAAGTAAGTTTTTACAAATTAAAAGCTATAATTTATTTTTGTTGATTTTCAGCAATTTGCAATCCAGTTACAAATGGAGTTGGATCAAAGGTGTTAAAGTTGTCAAATAATCTTTTGAATTCAAATGATGCTGAAAACAATTGTGCATTGTTGGGAGGACATCTAGTGGTGAATAATGATGTGAAAACCAATCAAATAACAACATCGATGGCTGACACTTTACGGACAGGTTGAACAAATGACATTTTATATCAATAGGTTAAGTTTAATTAACGATTTTTTTGTTCAATGCTATAGTTGTTATTTAACAGAATTAAATATTAAGATTACAATGTCGAAGAAGTAAAGTGTTTTCAATTCAATTTTTCAATCTTTTTTTTTGTGCAACATTTATCTTGACCAGTTAAATAACTTAGACTAAAAAAGGTGTTACCATTTTGTTTTAAAATTTTGCGGCTAATTAGAATATTTGAACCAAACAACATTTTTTAATTAATTTTACAGATCTTACAAGAGTTTGGATTTTCTACAACCCCTATGATAGTGATTTTCATGCATTGTTTTACAAATACTCAAAATCACCTGATGAAGTTGGTGTTTGGAAAAGCACTTCTAGGTTGGGGCACTTGTCATACGTCGACCTTTACAACACGTGAGTCATCTGGACTACATCATATCATATTCTCACATTATTCATCACATGAGTTTGTTGCAACTTAACATTTACACAGAAATGCGACCGGAAGAACTGCCATTTACTTCTGTTTCGCTGCTGGAAGCCATAAATGGGCTGTTAAAAAGGATACATCATGTGCTGGTGGTGGTAAGAAAATAATTTACCAAAAGTTTTTTTTAATTCACTTAATACACGAATACAATAGTTTAGTTATCAGAAAATTTATATTTATATATGAAATGCATCTACATCCTGAAACAACACTTTTC
This sequence comes from Ascidiella aspersa, assembly GCF_963924565.1. Lineage (NCBI taxonomy): Eukaryota > Metazoa > Chordata > Ascidiacea > Phlebobranchia > Ascidiidae > Ascidiella > Ascidiella aspersa. The sequence goes on along the minus strand of NC_139452.1, from coordinate 32,199,919 downwards.
TGGCAATAATTTATTCAGGGTGTCTAAACTGTTTATACAAACTGTTTCCATCATTATCAAATGTACTTAATCCAACATATATAAGTATTTTGATGGTAAACTAATTTCTCAACAAAACTATTGACTGTATAATAGAACTGTAAAAACATTTCACCACCGCCTTCAACAACGCATTGTTTTACAGGATGGACTTATGATTTTACATTGTTCGCCAATATATCACCAACCACTGGACATAAAGCAATATATATTTACAAACGATCAACAAGTGGAATTCATTCATCTCGATTGACAAACGTCAGTGGTGAGGTTTATCACAATCACAACAAATTTGCTGGAACAATTTATGTACCAGGTAAAATAAACAAATTTTAAAATTTGATTAAAATTTAATTTAAATTTGCTGCCTTGAAGATAACAAAATAAGTTTTTAAAACATATATGCAGTTTACTTCTTTTGCTGGAAGTTTTCAATAATAATCATGTTATTATTGTAAATAATTGTGCAAGTTTATAAACTGATCTTGGTTAGGTTGTTCTACGAGTGTTTTTTCTTAATCAGTTTTTAAAAGTGTATTGGTCATTTCCATAATCTGCTGATACAAAGAAAGTTTGACTGAAGAATCTATTTGTTTTGAAAGTAGACAAGAAAGTATTACTTGGAGCCAAATGGAAATCCAAGCAATGGTTGTGGAGCGATGGAACAACAGCAAACTTCACTTCACTAAATAAAACAACTTGTCAGCAAAAAGCACTTTCTTATGGAACTAATGGATGGGAGACGGTTAATGTCAACTGTACAACTAAAGCTTACTACATATGCCAAGTCAAATGTAAGTTTTAAATTAAATCAATTATAACATAATAAGATTATCAAAGCCCATCCAGAAGTAGGTATTATTTTGAACGTTTCGAATAACTCTTTATTCATTTTTAACATCGATGTTTTACTACATCTTACTACAACCTCCAACCATTATGCTCCTAAATCAATTATATATTGGAAAAGGTGAAGGTACATTGGGCCATCAAGCAACAGCTTTTTATTCAATTAAATTCACATTAGGGCAATTAATGAAAAAAATCTTTATGTCTACTGATTTTTTTCCAGTTACCCCAAGTATAAACGCAACTACAACCAAATGCAATTCATCAAATGCAACCATCAATTGGGGTGATGAGTTTAGCAAATTAACAAAATACACTGGGCATACAACTGTCAAGGTAAGCCTTCTAAACTTCATATTAACTGGTTCTTGGTGCAAAATAACTTTATATTTCAGGTTGATGTGTCAACACAGGAAAACAATTTAAATGTTCAATTAAAAAGTATTCAGTATATTGAATTACAAGCTACAATAAATACACTCAGACCAATGACAAAATATGCAATAAAGGTATGTTCTCATTATGAGTTTCAATAAAAATTTGAAAATTTACAATCTCAGCCTATATTTATTTCAGATCAGAGTTGAATTTATTGGCTGCAGCAACTTTTCAGTTGAAAGCAGGTTAAACTTGACAACAAGAGCAGTAATACTTCCAGATGCAGTTACAAGTGCATCGCTGATCTCAAGCAATCCTTGTCTGTTGCAAGTAAACACAAACCACACAAACATTATCTACTATAATGTGAGTGTTTTCCAATTTCCCAAATGTTTCTATTTATTATAACAAGAAAACATAAAACTTGAATAGGTAAACATGTTTGTTAAAACCATGTTTCTTTCTCACGTCAGCACAAACAAATATTAACCTAAAGATTATACCATTGGTTCCTATTTTTTAAATCCCACTGTTCAGGTTTCGGCTCCAAGTGACATTTTAACAACACATCAACAGTTTGAAGCCAAAAACAACAATTCATTGAAAATAAACACAACAATGCATCCAAATGGAAGCCATATAACTCTGAAAGTAAGCTACATGTTATTGTGTATATATGTACAAATTAAGAAGTGTAAAACAAGTTAAATATCAAAAACAGCAAATTTGTTGTTGAAATTGTTTTTATTTCATATTCAAGCTTTTTTAATTGAAAGAAAATACTTTTTTGTTAAAGTATTTTTTATTTTTAGTCTCACCAAAATCGTATTCACAATTTAAAAAAATACAAAATTTAACTTAATATTGTTATAAAATCATTAGAGTTTCTAACTTTTAAAATTAGCAAAAAATATTGAATTATTCAAAATTTAACTTAATGTCGTTCCCAGATTCAAACTCTCACATGCGAGGGGTCAAGTGATCAAATTGAGGTCAAAAGTCATTGTGAAAAGAAAAATGAAGAAAAAGAAGTAAAGGAGCAAGAAACGAACACAGGTAAATAATATTTTGTCAAAAAGTAAAGGATTTGTGTTTTATTTAAAATAAATTGTGCAAAAATGTAGTTGTTATGTATTTATTTTTAGTTCTTATGTATTGTGTAAAACTACATTAATATATGCCTGTCACATAATCATTGTTTAGTGAAAACAATTGGGTATTACATTAAAATTTGATAACTCAAGCTGCTTGATAAAAACACCAAGTCATTACTCATATTTACAGAAATCTACAGAAGTAAAACAAACAAACAAATCACTTGTTTAAATGAAGTAGATACATATTTCAATAAATATACTAAAGCCTTTATATTTGAAAAAATTGTTATTTTGTTGTTTTCAAACGATATGGCGATACCTCATGCCATCATAAGTATAAAATAACACATGAAGATTCAAACGATGAAGAAAAAAATAATTTATACTGCTTGTAAAGTTTGATTGATAACCCAAGCTGCTAGAACCATTGTAATCAACAAAATAACGATTTAATAGAATGAAAAGACTTGGTAGATTTTTTCCAATTCAAATATGTGTATTGTGTTCCAAAAATAGATAAATATTGTTTTTCCTCTCAGTAGGCCTGATTGCTGGAACAGTTGGAGCAATAATACTGGCTTTGGCTGCAACGGCAAGTTTATTCTTTATTGTGAGGTAAATTATCACAGCTTCACCATATTGTTGGTTATTATATTTGCAAATCAGTCGTTCATTACTTTTTTAAATAAATATGTTACATAGATAATGGCTTCTAATCTATTTATATACTTGTTAAATACAATATAATATGTATTCTAAAATACTTTCTTTGAAGAGTATATATGATTGTAAATAGTGTGTAGAGTAAATTTATTACAAATAATGTTATTAACCTTAAAAAGTTTATGCATAAAAGGTTTTATTACAATAAAACCCTTGGGTACACTTTGCAAAGCCAAACTGGTTGAGATTGATATAGATTGACATCCTCTTGATTAAGACATTTGAAAATGACTTAAAACAGCTTAATCATGCTGAGGTCGATCTACTCAACCTTTTTGGCTTTGCAATTCATTATTAAGCTTAATAATGCCTTGGTCTAGCAAATCCTTGCATCATATTACAGGAAACGCCGAACTGCCAAGAAAAGTTTGCCGCCTAGTCTTGATGTTACAGGTTTGTTTTTGGAGTTTGTTAAGATAAGGACGGTCAGCTTACAACTAACCTATAAACTTTGTCTAGTAATTTTAATTACTATTCAGTTTAAGGCTTTCAAAAATTTTCTAAAATTTATATAAGACTATATTATTAAAACATTTATACTATTCCCAGATGGACCAATTGGAAATGAACTGGATCAAATAAGTCTTCAAGGTAAGTTAATATAGGAAGGAAGTTAATTAATCATATTTGTGTTTAGGCACAGATTTAAAAGACAGAAATAATGCAGCATTCAAGGGATTTGCTTTTATCAAATTAATGCTCTCTCACACTATTTAGAAAATCATTGTAGAAAAATTATAGCTTATACAGTTTTAATGGTTTAGTTATTAGGGTCATTAAACTGTATGTGGCTGGTATCATTTATAGTCAACCCTGGAAAAAAGTGTTTTTGGATAAATTAAAAACTTATTTTCTACAGCTGCCAGCAATACTGAAGCTCCTGAAATCTTGCCAAGACTAAACACTGAGGAGCCAAAGGTATTAGACATATGCATAATACAGCACTACTTAATTAAATCATTTGCACTTTTATAGACTAAAGTATGCCACTATGAGAACTTTAATGGAGATGGCAACACTACAAAGCCACAAAGTAAGTTCTTAATGTTATTTCACTGTTACTTATAAGTATGAGTGAATAACTAAAGACAAAATCAAGGAATCAAACTATAAAACGCTTTTAGAAACTTGGAAAATGAAAACGTTGTTTGAAGAAATGGCTGGAAATAACATGATGTTATTCACCAAAAAATTTCAGGCAAGTTTATTGTTGTCTGTTAGATAATGCAAAAGGTGTTTGGTGCAACTATTAATAATAATTAAATGATTTCTTTGAATTTGAAATCAGTTGCTGTCTTTAAGTCATGGATAAAATAAACATATTCAAATTCATGCTGTTTGATGTAATTAATACTGGAGTTTTATAGAAAACATTTAAGTAAAGGTAATAAATAGTAACAATGACTTACTGAGCTGAATTGCTAATATATTTTTCAGGAAATTGTCAATACGAGCAAAGTCAACACAAAGGAAAATCATTTCTCCCAACTTCCACAAAATGCTGAGAAAAACAGATACAAAAACATACATTCTTGTAAGTTGTACTAATTAAACATTACCAAGTTGTGTATTAAATAACATAAAAACAACAACTCCTCATTGGAAGTATGTATTTCTTTAGTTTTATTATTGTAACCAAATATCTTAAAATTCAATGTGTTTGTAATTGACATTGTTAGGGAAAGGTAAATAATAATATATGAATGTTCTTTTTTTAGACTGTTTAATATAAAATAGGTGCAAAGCATAAATAATTTAATAAAATTTACAGAAATATATAGTTCGCCATATAAACACATATACCATCAGTATCTTAATTCTTATGAATCAATTAAACATTATACACATTTAAAGTTTCACAGCTATTGCCTGTACAAAATTTTTGTTAAACAAAAGTGTAACAAATTCTCCCACAGTTGACCATGCTAGAGTTGTACTTGGAGGACAAGGACAGGATGATTACATAAACGCTTCTTTTATGGAGGTAAACAAACTTATTTCCATCTGTTTTTAAATAAATAACTTACTATTGGTGTTAAGTTAATTATTGTTGGTTTTATCTGTGTTGTGGCTTTTTTAGAATAAAGTTTTGTTTAAAAGTTGTCTGCTTACACGAGGTCTGCGACACGCTGTTAAGTTGGAACGAAGATTTGGTGTAACATTTGTTTCGTTTCTGTATTCAAAGACATTTAAGTTTGACACCTTAATCCTTCAATAAATACTTCTATATAAAACAGCGTTAAAGATATTAACAGTTTGTTTAATGAAACACACACACACATATGTGTGTTCCAACTGAAATCTAGCACCCCGGCTTGACCGGAGGTCGTGAGTTCGAACCTCACTGCAGGCTAGTTGCTTTTCTAGCCTGCTCTGCTTGCATCATTGATCCACAGAATCAGTGAGTCTACAGTGGCTTTTAGTGTACAGTTTAAACTAGATCACAATTCCAACATACTGTAGCAGTATATAAATTGCCAAAAATGGCATAACATTTATTTGTAGCTTGTTTCACGCTGTGCTTTAGAATTGAATAATTTGGATGAATTCTTTCAACATTTGCCATTAATATCTTATAGTGTGTTTTAACAGCCAACCAAAAAAATTAAATCCATTTTTTATAAAGGGATATTCCAAGAAGAATAAGTTCATAGCATCTCAAGGCCCCAAGCCAAACACTATGGGGGATTTCTGGCTGATGGTTTGGCAACAAAATGCTTCAATCATCGTCATGCTGACTGGAATAAAGGAAAGGAACAAGGTTTGGGAACTAAAATGTCAATAGTTCTACCTGGGTAAAATTGCCAGGCTTAGTAGTGCCTTTTTTAAAGCGAGCATAAACAGACATTGTCGTCAGTATATTTTAAGTCAAAGATATACTGACAATGTCTTTTAAGGCAAAATATATACCTTTTTAAACATCTTAAAAAGTATCTGATCTCAGTACTAGCTTTGCTAGATATCCTGTTTTTCCGGTCAGGAATTTAGAGTCAACATTGGTAAGAACATAAAGCTTCAGGTTCCCATAGAGTGTAACCTAGTTTATAGTATATATCACAAAAGTCAACTTCTTAAAAAACATATTTCTTAACCAACTAAAAAAGGGTGTGAACTTTCATAAATGGTATTAACTTCCCAACTATACAACACCATGTCCTTATTCAATGGTTTTTATAAATTAATTATATCTGAATTATAATGCAATTTTTGATGAAATAAGCTGGTTGATAATATTACAAAAGTGAATGCTTTCCAGGCTAAATGTGCCAAATATTGGCCTGAACTTGGGACAAGTGTTCAACATGGAAAGATCTCTATCAATTGTGAAGAAGAAATAAAACTTGGTGGAATTATCAGAAGACAGTTTGCAATCTGCTTTATAGAGGTATATATAATGGGTTTTAGTTATAGATAAAAATGCATTTTAGATAAAATAAAAAGTTGTCAATTTAAACAATTAATAGAAGTGTCTTTTAGAGTCATTTGTGTGTAAAGCTTGCATCTAGATAAAAATTTGATACAAAATAAACTTGTCAATTTAAATCCACTAATTTAAGCGCATTGGAAATTCAAGAAGCATATATTTGTCTTTACATTGGATAAAAAAGTATAAACATTTATTGTGATTTTGACTAAAAGTTACAAAAAGTTTTTATTTAGACAAAAACAACTTTTCCTAAACTTTATTCTGCAAAGTGTTTTTCTTTATACATATGCTATGGAATTATTGTTTTTGGTTTAAGAATCATTCTGAAAGCAGTATTGTGTGTTTTTAAACCAGTCATATCCAAACAGTTACACTCTACGCTTAACCACGCTATCATATTACTTTCAGGAAACGCGTAAGGTTTCTTAATAAAGACAGTGTTGTGTGTTCTTAAATCAGCAATACCCCGCAATTTCATTCCCTGCTTAAGCCACAGTGTCTTCTTACTTTCAGGAAACGCGTAACGTGACTCAGTTCCAATACACAACCTGGCCCGACCATGGCATTCCAACTACAACTTCAGACATGGTTTACTTGAGGAGAATGGTGGAAGAAAAACACGATAAACAAGCTCCTATTGTGGTCCATTGCAGGTAAAAATGTTTTTTGATTTAATTAGAGAAATCTTGAAGGATTTTAATGGAAAAAAAAATAATTTCCTAAATATATAATATTTTCTGGGCTATGATAATTCTGTCCTAGCAAAACTTGTACAACCTTAAATTAATTATGTACAAAAAAAGATTTGCCAAAGAAAGCTAGTACAGTTTTAATATACTGTTTCTAGACTTTAACACTGTGTTTAGACAGCAAAGAAACAATATTACGAAGGTTTGACTAAGCTTGAAATAACAGAAGTGTTGTTTAAGCTTGCGTACAAAAGCAACAAAGTTTGCAATATTGGTTTGCATTGCACCAAATATGTATCTCTAACCTCAAATAAATAAGCTTTTTTAATCCACTCAACAGTATGATATTACAACTAGACATACATATAACATTTTTTGTGTTGTGTTTTATTTACCACTTGTCCTGGAGTTTATATTATATAAGCATTTATCACATTTTATTGTTTTGTAAGGTCATTATTATACTTGTCATTTACCTCTAGTGCTGGAGTGGGTCGTACTGGAACTTACATCGCGATGGACATTTCGTTTGATCAACTTGAGGCAGAAGAAAACGTTGAAGTTGGTCGAACTGTGATCAAGATGAGGGAGAACAGGACGGAAATGGTCCAGACTCTGGTAAGATTATACTTTTTGTGGGACTAGAAGTATATATAATGACAAGGTATGTGCTGTACTTGGCACTTTTTCGACACTAGTACCAGATAATTTAGATAAAATGTACTCCGATCTGCTACCGAATGACTTCATTATTATGCCTAAACATGAAGAATCACAGTTTGATGACACTAACAGATGATAAAAAATAGTTGCTTACCTTTATCATCATTTAAACCACTTTTATTAGTGCAAATGGGTAGACAAAAAAATGAAAACAACCTCTAATTTCGTTCTTTAAGTGAAAGTATAGTATCACCAATAACAACAAGTTAAATTTTATACAATCGGGAAAATTGTTTTTGTATCTTCCAAATATAAATATGTTTGGTTCTGACTGAAACCTAAAAGATAAAAAATAGAAAAACTTCTCTGATCTGAACAAACACAAACTTATTTGCAGAGGTTTTTATTTAAATTGTCCCCCTATGAGGGATTTTTCTGCCTAAATTCAGTTTTATGTCATTTTATCAGAACTGCTATTTAAACACATTTAATTTGGTAAATTTTGTCCAACAATAATTTTATTTATTTCAGCAACAATATGTCTTCATCCACAAGCTTATAATGGAACATGAGATGTTTCCGACAAGTGATCGGACAACAACTGAACTATCGGATCTTACTGAAGATGACTTGTAAGTGATTCATAAAATAACTCCAATGTGTGTCAATAGCAGTGATGCCTATAAGTCATTTTGAAAAATAACTTAAGTCAAGTCAAGTCTTTTGCAAAAATAACCAAGTCTTAGTTGCCAATTCATTGGTTCCAGTCAAGTTATTATAATTCAACAAGTTAATTTAAAGTTAAGTCATTGACATAAAACTAACACAATTGGTAAACTCGGCTGAATATGAGCAATAACTTAATTAAAACTAACAAAAACACAATATATAGCTTTAAAATTTTTTACCTACAAAAATTGAGATAAATTCCCCAATTTTATTCAAAAATATTTATTCAAACACTTAATTTTAACCCAAGATATATTACAAAATACTTAATACGTGTTTGAGTTAAGCATTCATGTTCATTTTAGTGACATGCTTATCTTACACAACAGTGGGGTCGCTTAATTTTATATGTTTTAGAGCTGAAGTCATAAATGAAGAATTCAATCTTCTTTCTCAAATCCAGGCGATGGGTAAGTTAATAAATAAATATTTGTAAAAATAATTTATATATAAAATAATATAAATAAATATTTATAAATGCAACCAAAACAGTTTTTACCAAAAAGTATTGTTTATAAAATAAAATTATGAAACAAAGACATACCAACGTTTTATAATAAATATATTATTAGTATATTTTTCTGGTTTTATTTGAAATAACAAACCAGTGGATATTTGATCAAATAATGTGCAAGCAGAATAATTTTATCACGATTCACTTTCAGAAAATGAATAAAAAAAAATTCTGGAATTCTGGAAATTCTGGAAATATTTTAGAACTATTGATTTTTATCTTCCAACTTAAATTCTTAACATATTTAGGTCAAGTGCAATCACGAACAGAAGAAGAAATCACAGTCGTACAGGTAAAGGTGAACTTGACAAAAATATCTTGTCTCGTACATGTACTTAATAATGCTAGATTAACAAAATACAAGCTAAGCTTTGATTTTTAATCCTAACTTTCATGGCAACTTATTTTACTGCCAGCAAATCTAGAGAAACAATAAGAACCTTGGCTAATATTGTTTTACAGCAACTATTTAGTTGTTTCAACCATAGTGTTTTTCATACTTGATCAGGGATACAACTGTTCTACCACCTTTATTGCATCACAATCATCTTCTAGTGACAAACAAGCAGAGTTCTGGAAGTCAATGATTTATCAGCAAGTCAACACTGTTGTGTGTTTGGAGGTAAGTTGGTGTGGGTGAAAATTATTAAGAAAAAGATTTGTTACGTGTTTATAAACATTTGTATTTATCGTGTCGTTTGATGAACTTATTTCACCACTTAACCTCAGTAGCCAGCATAATAGTCCTGTTATGGCCAGTCCATGAGCTTAAACCTCACCACAAACAATGTATTTTCAAGCCTAACTTTGCTTGCACAAACCATTCAATTGCTCAACAGACATCAGTTAGCCCCAGTGCAATATGATATGTATCAGTTCTACACACCACCAGCTAACTATTTTTTCTAGCCTACCTTGCTTGCATCATTGATCGAAAGAATCTGGTCATTACTTTTAAACAAATCCCAATGCCTGACTGATTATTTATGCCTAAAGACACTGCATTGTTGTTAATACAACACATCTTCACAATTTTAGCCTTATGAAGCTGACATGATTACTACAAGTGGAGAAGAAATGGTGGACTTTGGAGATGTGAAACTCACAATTGAGTCAACCAATGATCGAGAAAGTTTTGTTGAGAAAACTGTTAAAGTGGAGATGACGTCACCAGTTAAGGTGGAGTAATATGTAATATATGTTGGACTAATAATATATATACTTATTATTATGCATGACTGCAAAAACATGCTGTAAATTTACTTTATTAAGGGAAGTTTTGTAAGCACATCAATATTTAACCATTTTCATGTATTAAATAAATGAATTGCAATGAGATATGCAAAGTAACTTGAAAAAATTATTATTGCAATTGGAAGTTTAAAATTATTTTTCTTTATCGTTATCCAACAATAAGGATTCAATTGTGGTGAAATACCTGGTTTTGAACACCTGGAAAAATGTCAACATCCCTCCGAGTTCAAAGTTCATGTTGGAGCTGATCGATGAGGTTCAAAGGTCACAAGAAAGCCCACAAGAGGGCAGCAGAGTTCTGGTTCAATGCAGGTAAATCCAAGGTAGCAGCAATGTGATAAATACTGTGAATGAAATGATATGTTAGGCGGTGGTTCAATGGAAGATGCACATACAAATGTGTTTAAAAGTGTGATCTAGTCCTTCTGAAGCTGCTTTTTCACCAATGATGATGATAGGTGGGAGGTTTATTTATAGTTTGCACTCATAATTTTGAAATTCTCGCTATTTCAGGAGTGACATTACCACATTGCCTTATATAATCTCATGGTTTTATAAGTCCTCTGTAGTAATAAGATAGAATGGTAAAGGATATCCACGACATTACAAGCTTGAAATTAATGCAGGGTTTTTTCTTATATTGTCATTTTTGGTCAACAGAAATTTGTTGGCAATTACCATAGAATGCTGTAAAAGGATATTGACTCAGACACCAAAGTAGAAAATAACCTTAATGGTGTAAAGCGCAAAAGAGCGATTCAGCCTATCAGCACTTCATGAGGCTATTTACCTGGCAAACAAAGTAAATCTAAAACTCGGAAAATTAAATTTAATGCTACCACCCAAACACTAACCCCATCCAAACTCAAATCAATACATATTCCTTCATTGGTGCATGTGTAAAAGAGCGATCGGTCAAATAGCCATTTTCTAGAGTTTCTAGCATAGAATGAACGATATACATTACAACAGAAAATATACATTAATATAACAACTAAAATGTTTGTTATCACTGGAACCTGCCAATTTACAAAACTGCTTATAAAATAAACTAGAGATTGCTGTCGCTTAATGCCTTAAAACTACAATGTTATTTGTTTTATTTACCTGTTGTTCAAAATATCATTGTTTTCAGCAAAGGAACTGTGAGGACCGGCACGTTCATCGCTCTGATGAACATTCTGGAAAGATTGAAACCTCAGAACAAAGTCAATGTTTTAAGAACTGTGAAAGATCTGAGGGACAGGAGACCAAACATGGTGGACAACCTGGTTAGTTAAACAATAAGTTTACTGTGACAAGAATGGTCTTCTACGTTTTGCTTTCAAGAGTAAATAATTTTACACAAAGCGATTAAACCAGTCGTTCTCAAATGTTTTCAGCCAGCTGCACAATTAAAAATGTAAACAATGAGCAGCACACTTTACACAAAAATGTACTAAAACTATAAGAGAAGACAATGGGTATGTACAATCATATCTACAGTTATCTTGTGAATAGTGTGCATTCAGTCTTTCATGCTTGCCAATTTTTAATTCAAATAGGCTCTTTTCCCAATAACAAAAAGTTTTTTGGCTCACTTGAGAGCCTTTCGAGACACACAGTTTAAGAAACACTGGCTTAAACTGCCAAGGCAAATGTACTGTAAGAGCTTCAAAATACACAATAAACTTTTACAAAATTGCCTTTTACCATAATGGTTAATGTTTTAAACACTGTATATTGCTTAGGTGGTATATAGAAAGTAAAAAAGAAGATTTCTAAACATCTATTTTTTCCAGGAATGTTACAAGTACATTTACAAAGTGGTGAAAGAACAACTCTCATCTCCCAACATTTATGAAATTATAAATCAATAAAAAAAATCATAATTACTAATATGCTGTAATAATTTTAAGAATGTTAGTAGTTGTTTCTACATTATAGGGTGTTTATTTTTATTGCTTTTGTATGAGATTTTGATTAAGTTCCAAATTAATTTATTGTGTTAAACCTTATTTTTGTAATTTGTTCTGATTATCATAATTTATTTATCAGAAATAAACTGTTGTATTTTGTGCGGAGATTGCGAAGAATATTATTTAATTTGCTCTTGTAGTTAAAGTTAATATTTTTCTGGAAATTTTTGTTATATTTTTGTAATGGGTTATTCGCAGCCTACAAGTGAAACTAAAATCATGTTAATAAACAGTTATAAAACACTGGTATGGATATTTGTAGACCTATGTTTGGTTAAAAACAAAACCAAGCTGCATTAAGAAGTGGGGAAATTAAAAAGGATGTTACACTCACAGATTAACTTACGGCTTCCGCTAAAATAGAAACACATAACAACTCCTTCCTCTTTTTAAACCACACAAGCACAGTTTAACAGCCACTGTGTTGTGGTTGATGATTTGCTTTTAAAAATCAAGCCTCTAAAACATATAAAGAATAATTTTAAATAAAAGAAACCTGAATATTCTGGGATTGTTGGCTGTAGGTTCAGTTGTGTTTGTTATTTCAAGCTCAGGTAGGCAACTTAAATAATTCTAATATTGCTAAAATTATAACAACAATAACAAAGCCAAACCATAATTTTTGGCTTATAATAGAATAATTTCAATAAATTGGAATATAGTTAAGATTAAATCAATATACTTGGGTACACTATGCACGGATCTGTAATGTAGCTTGATAATAAATTGCAAAGCCAAAAAAGTTGAGTAAATGACACCTTATCAACACCGCTGTACCTGTTCAACACCTGAAGGTGCTGAATTATGCCCCAACTTTTGAAACTCAGATTGAAACAATTGCATCCCATCTTTTATAAGTGATGCTTGAATTGCTTCTCAGTCACATTAACTGAAGATGACACTAGCTCGTATCGAAACGTCTTAATCAAGATGATGTCGATCTACTCGACCTTTTTGTCTTTGCAATTTATTATTAAGTTAAATCAATATATTATATAAAAAGGGGCTGTAAACAAAGTGATGTAAAAATGAGTTTATGTAAACAGAAAATTGCAGTTCGCCATTAATTGGCGTTGAAGACAAAGTGTTGAAATTATCAGATGATCTTCAAAATGCAAATGAAGCCGAGAACAATTGTTCATTGTTGGGAGGACATCTAGTGGTGGACAATAATGGAAAAGTCAACAAAAGTTTAATAAATTTGGCGGACACATTAAGAACAGGTTGAAATAATTACAAAAATAAATTAAAAAGGAAAAAAACAATAATAACACACCACCAATATAATGTATTATTATTGTGAAAAACAGTATATTACAACCGACAATGCAGGATCTAAACCAGGAATGTCCAACCTGCGGCCCGCGGGCCACATTGCGGCCCGCCTGAAATTTTTATGCGGCCCGCTAGTCATTTTCACTCCCAAGTAGTATTTTAAACGTTCAATATTAGCCTAATTAAAATGTACTAGTCAGCTTTTAGGGGCGCATTAATAGTATAATATGGGTAAAAATATATATATATACCTCTAAAGGCCGGTAGAACTCTAAAGGCCAATACTTAATCTTGAAACTTGATTTTCAGGTGTCAATGCGGCCCACTATAATAAAATGTTGGACATCCCTGATCTAAACAATAAAATGCCCTTTTATATCAAAATTATACTAAATGTTATGCAGTAACTACTAATAGCTATCGGGAAACTTAGATGAGAATTGTAATAAACTGATATTTACACAACTCCACTTACTAGTGACATTTCATATACATATATATTGTGTATATAGCATGCTATGAAACTATGTAAAATATGTCATTTTTTATTATTTTTTGTTGCATTTCCTTAATATTTGGTTATACTCTGGTAATATCACATCTTGTCTCAGATTATTATTTTGTTTTAAAAAAACTCTCGTTTTTTGGGGCTGTTGTTGTTTTTTTTTAATTTTTTTTTGAGTAATATGTCAATTAAAAACAAATATGTTAAGGTCTCACAAGAGTTTACATTTTCTACAAATTAAATGTTAGCCACCCATTCCATCCAACGCTTTATGGAATGTATTACAAATACTCAACTTCACCACTTTTGAATGATAGTTGGAAAAGTGCAAGTGAATTGGGGCATCTGTCCTACATAGACCTTTACTCAAAGTAAGTTAAAGTAGTTATTAAAAGCAGAATAATGAGGTAAAGCTAGAAATTCAGGCACTATTAATAGATATAACCAAGTGTTGCTCATCCAGCAGTTTTATATAAACAATCAATGTTTTGATGTCCTATACAAGACACCTTCATCAGGATAATGTCATATCATGCAAGACAGATTCCTTATAAAGCGGCAAATTTCAACCAACCAAACATATAAACAGCAATAACAAATCGTGCCAACAAATTAAAAATATGTTTGTATTCATGCAAAGAATGATTAAATGTATCTGACATCTCTTATTTTTCAAGAATTAAGTTTTAGTTTAAACAAAATTTTAACAGAATGCACATACCATTTGATAACCTGCCACAGTTATAGAGACCTGACCTGCGGTTTCTGAATATTGGTATATATGCAAAACTTTATTTGATGTTCAGTTGAAGTAAAGTTGACGAAACGTATAACAAAATGTTTAACAATGGAACTTCTAAAACTTAGATTTCAGCTACTGATGGAATTCTAACAACTTATGAAAAGTTTGACATCAGCGACACTTCACAACTTCAAATAAACACATCTCAGTTTAGGGAGGGAAGCAATATTAGCTTTACTGTGAGTATAACTTGGTAAACATAATTCAATAAAAGTTAAAACCATTTGAAATTAAATACAAATATGCCATAAATATATAAACTTCACACAATCATGAAAAGCAATATTAGATAAAGTGGTTTATACACAAACTTAAATGATATGTTGGTTTTAATATATTTTAATCATCAGACAACAAATGTTTCACAGATCCATGCTGTATCATGTGAAGGTCAAAGGCCAATGTTTACAACCAAAGGTCAAGATAGAAACAACACAACAAATGCCGTTGGTAACAAATGCAGCAGGTAATTCTTCATAAAACAAAATATATCATTTTTACTTTATTATATTATATGCAACCAGATGTTGAGTAAAGAGTTAAAATTGTGTTAAAATAGTTATAAAAAATTTGCTGCAGTATAATAAGAATTTATGTGTGGCAACAAAAATTTGGTGTAAAAATTCCTGTTGAAAAGCATTGTTTAACAATTAGATTTGTTTAGTTAATGCTTGGTTAGATGAAAAACACTTGCACTTGTCATACTTTACCACAGTGGGTAATCATTTAACCTCAATAATTGTATGTTGTTCCAGATATCAGTAATGTTGTTGGAATAATAGGAGGTGTTATTGGTGCAATTGTTTTCATTTCCATTGTGCTTGTCATCATTTATGTGAGGTAAGTAATTGTGAAAAACTAAAATGTTATTGTTGATTATTAGAGCAACTACTATTAACACGTAACAAAGTGACAACAAAGTGCAAATTAAGCATAAATTTTATGCATACTCTTATCTATCATTTTCAGGAAATATTTGGGTTCCATCAAAAGTTTACATGACAAGTCTAATGCAGGTAATTTGAATTAATAAACTTTTGTGGCAAGTTAATTCTTAATGTTTTTAATATACAAAACATTGATGTAAGTCAAATCAACAGATTACTTATCCCATTCTGTTTATATACACTATCCTGACATACAAAAAGATAAAAGTTTTGAGTTAAAACACGATTTGTGCAAACACAACATAAATAAAAAATATCTTTATTTATAGTTTTTATGTGTTTAATGTTGGTTAGTTCACCAATTGTTTATTGGATTCATAAGTTTAGTTTACATTTAACCTCATATTTTACAGACGGGGCACAGGAGGCTCATAAAATAAACATGGTAAATATTGATTTCAAACTACTAAATAAAAAATATTGAAACCTCAGTGTTTATACTTCTTTTGCAAAATTTAATGTTGTTTTCTACACAGGATGATAGCGGAAAATATGAGAATGTAAGAACTGGAAACCAGAATGCAATACAAATTAGTAAGAAAAACACAATTGTTTTCTTATTTCAGAGTGAAATTTGTTGAGAAGTTTAGAAAAATAAACAGCCTTATTTTGAAACTTATGAAAAAAATTTTTTGTTTTTTTGTTTACATTTGATGCCTTTTTTGCACTTTAAATTTACAAACAATATATTATATTTAACTTCTAGATTCCATGCAAGATCCTATCTATGAACAACCGGACAATCCTTATGAAATCTAACTTGATTTACCTAAAAAATTAGAACATAATTTCTTGATGGGTTCACAGATAATGTATTAGAAAAATATGTCAATGAAAATATTACATCATAATTCTTCCACAAACTCACCGAATGAATTAATATCTTACAATTTTTTATAAGCAAGGCCAGACTAGCCTGTGGTGAGGTTTGAACTCACAGCCCCAAAATAACAAACTACGAGTTATTCCTAAAATAAATCACACTTTTTATTAGATAATTAAACTTGGTACTGTAGCAAATAGAAGCCTCTCTGTAGTTAAACTGGCCTAAGTTAAAACACACATATTAGAAACACAAAAGTTGTCAGAAAAAAACAGATTAGAAAATACTACTATTTGGTTAATATCATTGTATTTTTCATAAATCATATTGCAAAAAATATTTTGTAGCTAATACTGGTAGCTGAATTAACGAAATTTAGTTGCAAATTGTGTTTTGCTTTTCAGTGTATTTTAAATAATATTTTTTGATTCATGGTCATGTATTTTATAGTTTTGTTAATGCAGTTTCTGACATACTGTACTTATTTTATAAAAGTTTGTAACAATATTGTAATGTATTTATGAAAAAATGTTTGTCATTACCTATACAAACAATTAGTTGTTCAAATTGAAACTAACTTCATTACAGTATTGTCAGAGTTGTGTGATTTTACATTTCACTTATGTAAAGTTAGACATGTAATTATTAATTTAATGAAATCTGTTAAAAATTGTTTTTTCGATGGGCAAACAACACAAAAGTCATTTCTTGTTCAGTTTAAAAAAAAAGAAAATATCTGAAAAAAAACGAACATTTTTCTCTTACAATATAGTTGTAGTTTAAACTAAGAAAGCTGAAAATATCAATTTAGCCACACATTCATTAGATCGGTGCTTCTTAAACTACAATATTTTTGTTCACCCCTAGCATCTATCTCCAGATTTCATTCACCCTTGTCTCATGATATGATAGAACTATCTCGTCTATATATAACAGCTCAAAATGATTTAGGTTGTTTCGATTTTTGTTGAGATCAACTCAAGCTAAGTTTTACCATAGAAAATCTACAATTTCTAGAGTACAGAAATATAAAGCTAAAAAAGCACAAAACACAGTAACCAAATTTATGTATTTATACACTCAGTGCAAACCAACTTCACTATTACAATAAGCAAAAAACAGTTCACCCTTATGCACCCCCTTTGGTGGTTCACCCCTGCAAAAATTTGATTTACCCTGGGGTGAACCATTAACCTGTTTAAGAAACACTGCATTAGATTAATGTACTTCACATTGCATTATACGTTGTCCCTAAGGCTATATAAGTATAAACTCAAACCTGAAAAATGACTAACTAACTAGTCTTACAGAAAACACATTCCTCAAGGGAATATTAAATAAGGTAAATCCACTTTGTTAACAGCAGGACGATACCTCTTATTGTCCAAAACAAATATAAATGCTTGGTCAACTGAACAAAGTTATACAACAAATAAACATACTTTTTCAATGTGAAGTTGCTTGTACTAACAGAATGTGGCAAGCATTGGCGTATGGTTGTTTCTTGACTCGTTCCCTCTCTGAACCTGTGTAGCTCAGTTTGGAGAGCGACGGTCCCAGCTTGACTGGAGGTCGTAAGTTCGAACCTCATTGCAGGATAGTTGTTTTTCTAGTCTACCCTGCTTGCATCATTCATCGACAAAATTTGTCAGTCTGCGATGGCTTTCACCAAACTTTGTCTATATTTATCTTTCTTATAATAGGTTTAACATGTAATCAAAGCAGTTAACAATGTGTTAAGAATTTGTAATAACTACAATTACTATGTTTTTGCAAACTGAATTAAAGTCGAGAAAACAAGACTGGCATTAGTTTTATTATTGTAATATTCTTATCAAAACAATGCATGTATTTAAAATATGCAAAAGTTTAATTAAAGAAATGTAATAATATAAGCTTATTCAGATACTGACTCAATTAAATACTTTATATTGTTGTCAATAAAGAGAAAAACCTAACCGTAACTTAAAAGAAAATACTTGTTGAAAGAAATAAAAAAGTTCTTTGGTTATTGAAAAAGAAGCATAATATTCAATCGAAACAAATATAGATATTTCCAGACAGGAATTTAAACACAATATCGGAAAACACGTGCCCACACAAATCTAAATGTTGTGACTGATTAAAAGTAAAATAACAAACTGACCTACACTGTCTTTATCTATTCTTACCATTAGGTTACATTCAGTTACAGCAGATAACAAGGTATTGATGAAGTTGTTCTCTCAAATAACGTAGTTTATGTTTATGGCCTGTTATTATTTTTATAACTATTAATTTCAGCAAATCAATACAAGTGTAACATTCTACAAAGAAATTGGTGTGGATGAAACTATTAAATCTGATTAGATGGTTAGATTTCATAAGAGCGCTTAGATTGAGAGATTCGGTTTACTTAATTATCATGAAATTTTATGCCTAGTTTTAATTAACAGAAAAACTTTCAGCAAATATGCTTATTACTTTTATCATTGCAAATATTTTTACAAGTCAATGTACAGGTAAGTTTACAAATGTTTTATTATTATACCTTATTTTAAAAAAAATATTCGTTAATTCTGTCTCTAACTTAATTTCTTGTTCAGTTTCCTTCCATTTTCAAATAATAGTGAAGCACTGAAGTGCTGTTATAATGACTTCATTGTATATTTCCTCCTTAAATGTATCAAAATCTTTTCAGTTGTGTAGGCCTTTTGTCTCAATAATGTTCAAGTAAACGTTTGTATGAGCATTTAATTACACTGGTCAACAGCAAATTTTAAACGGAGATGTGATAGATTGATTTGTTTTGTGTTTTCGGCGCTCATTCTGAAAATGACTTCAAATTTTCTAACACATCAGGTTTTTAAAATACTCGCATTTTAATTTTATTTTTATGTATTGCTGTATTATTAACATAGGCAAATTTCGCACCGTGACATAATCCAACTATAATGTGACTCACACACTATTTTATCTGTTTTTTTTGCTGATGTCTCTAAACAAACAATATAAAAAAGATCTTTTATCAACAATTTTGTAATAAAGTAAAATCAAAATGAATAAAAATTCGGTAATGCTAGATTATAATCAGAAATGTTGCTACGTATACTTTTTAAATTTGAGTGATCAACGACAAGCAATGAATCACTACAGATGTCATTAAGTTGGACAATTGTAAAGCTGTTAGAAGGAAACCTATACCATAAAGCGTGTTTCACTTTCTCCTCATAAAAGTCGTGAATTCTCCCTGATAAAGTTGAAGATTGAATGCAGTTAATAAGAACGAAACGGAAGCCAGACAGATTTAAACAGCCTTACTGTAGATGCATGTTTTTGCTTTTCAAAAAATGTCAGAACTGTTTGTATTAGGGTTGAAATAAAACCACTTGCTTGAGATTGATGTAGTATAAATACATAATGGAAATAAAACTCAGGCAACCTACAGTAGGTGACACTTTTTGCTACAACAGTTGTCCTACCAACTGCAATACTAAGAGACTGACTATAAGCCTATAAGAACCGTAAGTGGCTGATATCACAAACGTGCGCCCTTTAGAATTTTTTTTTGAAGCATGAGGAATAGAAAAATCAAGCTCTATGTTTAGCATTTCTCTACAAAAAGTTTTCTCTACTAAGCTAAGCAAAACGAAAGGAATCTTAATGGAACAAAATATTAAATAAAATTTTAAAGGATGCAAAAATGTGGAATTACGCGCTTGGCTGGCATTTGGTGACTGTGTGATAACTTTAAGAAAATGCAAATTGCATTATTTCATAGTCGGTGCTGATGATCTGCTTAGCTTAGCATATAGATGGGTTATGTATGTTCCTTAAAGTGCATTTTCTGCAAACTTCTTTCCAGAAAACTTAGGTTCAGTTAGTGACAAAAAATCGACATTTTAGGCAATAAAACGCCATCACAAAGGATTTTAAAGGGAAAAAAATTAAAATTTTATCATAGAAGCTCTATGGCGATGACTTGAGTTATAAGTATAAAAAAGTTTTAAGTCAGACATTTTAAAGGACCATTTATCACAGCTGTGCACTGTTTTCAATGCATTTTTTCAGAAAATTCAAATTTCACGATATGTTCAAAATTGTGATGTGCTAGAGAAAAAGGTGTATTCAAAATCAGTGCGAAAAATACATCTAAGATGAAATACTCACAATTTCGTTTAGAAAAAAAAGTTAAAATATGTTGACCAGTGTTATTAGGAAACATTAATACCTATATAGTGAACTTTGTGTTGTTGTTTTCAGTTAAATCATATTGATGTTTGTAAGGTTTTTGTAAAATGAAAAAATTTTTCAGTTTATTTTCACTTTTTGTACGTCAGAAGCTGTAACATATTTTTGTTCATTTCAGCAATTTGCAATTCAGCTATAAATGGAGTTGGGTCAAAAATGTTAAAGTTGTCAAATGATATTTTGAATTTAAATGATGCTGAAAACAATTGTGCATTGTTGGGAGGACATCTAGTGGTGAATAATGATGTGAAAACAAATCAAATAACAACATCGATGGCTGACACTTTACGGACAGGTTGAACAAAAACATTACATATTGATAGGTTAAGGTTTTTATCTTGTACTATTGTTGTTAATCCACATAAATAAATATTGGCATTACAATGTCAAAGAAGTAAAGTGTTTTTAGTTGATTTTTTTTTTAATTTTGGTTTGTGCAATATTAATCTAGACCAGTTAAATAACTTAATTAAAAAATAATCTTAACCAAACAACATTTTGGAATTTATTTTGCAGATCTTACGAGAGTATGGATTTTCTACAAGCGAAATAACAGTATTCATCATAATGCATTGTTTTACCAATACTCAAAATCACCTGATGAAGTTGATGATTGGAAAAGCACTTCTAGGTTGGGACACTTGTCATACGTCGACCTTTACAACACGTGAGTCATCTGGATTACATCATATTCTAACATTATTCATCACATGAGTTTCATGCAATTTAACACATACACAGAAATGCAGCTGGAAGAACTGCCATTTACTTCTGTTATGCTAATGGAACAAGACATAAATGGTCTGTTAAAAATGGAACATTGTGTGCTGTTGGTGGTAAGAAATAGTTTACTCACATTGGTTGTTTAAATTTGCCAAACACCTAATTACAATGATTTGTTATCATCAATCTATCAATTATCTGCATTGGAAACACTAGATTACTTACACAAATCTGTACAGGGTGTCTAAACAGTCTTTTGTAGACTGTCTCACTTCCAACTTAACAGATTCAATTAATCCAGTATTTTGTTGGTAAACTAATTTCTCAACGGAAACTTTAATTATATAATAGAACTGCCAAACACACTTCACTGACATTTTTAATAAAGCATTACTTTACAGGTTGGTTTTTTGATTTTATGTTGTACGCAAATAAATCACCAACCCCTGGACATAAAGCAATATATATTTACCAACGAAGGATGCAAGATATTTACTCGAATCGTTTGACAGACGTCAGTGCTGAGGTTTATTTCAATCACAACACTTCAGTTGGAACATTTTTTGTACCAGGTAAAA
Organism: Ascidiella aspersa; assembly: GCF_963924565.1. NCBI lineage: Eukaryota > Metazoa > Chordata > Ascidiacea > Phlebobranchia > Ascidiidae > Ascidiella > Ascidiella aspersa. The sequence continues at coordinate 32,177,716 of NC_139452.1, read as the reverse complement.
ATGTTTATGAAATTAAATTAAGAATTAATGTAGTCCAAAATAAGATATAAATATTTAATAAAATAAATTTTAAAAGCTACAATTATTTGCTGCCTTGAAGATGACAAATACCCTATAAGAACATAATATTCATCTTTTTCTGAAATTAGTTAAGCTATTTTTTTTAGATATTTGTGATATATTTTAGGTTTGTTAACTGATTTTGTTTAAAAGTATATTGGTCATTGTCATGATTGCTCTTAGAAACAAAGTTTTGACTGAAAATATATTTCTTTTATTGTAGACAATAAAGTATTACTTGGAGCCAAATGGAAATCCAAGCAATGGTTGTGGAGCGATGGAACAACAGCAAACTTCACTTCACTAAATAAAACAACTTGTCAGCAAAAAGCACTTTCTTATGGAACTAATAGATGGGAGACGGTTAATGTCAACTGTACAACTAAAGCTTACTACATATGCCAAGTCAAATGTAAGTTTTTGAATTAATTAGGCTTAAAAAATCCCATTAAAATTTAAATATGAAAAGGCAAAGTTTTTGAATATTATTATTGTTGCAGTTACCCCAACTTTGAAAGGAACAACAACTAAATGCAATTCTTCAAATGCTACTATAATGTGGACCGATCAGTTTGGTAAAATAACAAACCAAACTGGACTCACAATCAACAAGGTAAGCTTCTAATTTCACAATAAAAATATGTTTGTAACAAAAGTTTACCAGTTCCAGGTTGATCTATCAACACAAAGTAATGGAAGTTTTGATTTCAATAAGCTTTCTAGCCTTCATATTAACTAGTTCTTGGTGCATAATCTGTTTATATTTCAGGTTGATGTGTCAACTCAGGAAAACAATTTAAACATTCAATCAAAAATTATTCAGTATATTAAATTACAAGCTACAATAAATACACTCAGACCAATGACAAAATATGCAATAAAGGTATGTTCTCATTGTGAATTTCAATCAAAATTTTGCAATCTCAACTTTTATTTCAGATCAGAGTTGAATTTATTGGCTGCAGCAACTTTTCAGTTGAAAGCAGGTTAAACTTGACAACAAGAGCAGTAATACTTCCAGATGCAGTTACAAGTGCATCGGTGATCTCAAGCAATCCTTGTCTGTTGCAAGTAAACATAAACCGCACAAACATCATCTACTATAATGTAAGTGTTTTTTAATTTCCCGAATTATTTCTATTTATTTTAACAACACAAGGCTTGAATAAGTAAACATCCTTGTAATAACCTATTTTGTGAAAATCACGTTTCTTTCTCATGTCAGCACAAACAAATATTAACCTAAAGCTTATACCATTGGTTCCTATGTTTTAAATTTCACTGTTCAGGTTTCGGCTTCAAGTGACATTTTAACAACACATCAACAGTTTGAAGCCCAAGGCAAAAATTCACAGCTGAAAATAAACACAACAATGCATCCTAATGGAAGCCATATTACTCTAAAAGTAAGCTGCATATTAATGTGTACAAATCAACCAAAGTAAAGTAATGTGATTTGTTATGTTTTATCAATTTTCTGTCTGATAAAAACGCTAAATATGTATACAGTTTTAGGCTTTATTTATTCGAAGGTAATGTCGCTGCAAAATCATTTAAATTTCAAACTTTAAAATTAGCAAAAAATATTGAATTATTCAAAATTGAACTTAATGTCGTTCCCAGATTCAAACTCTCACATGCGAGATGTCAAGTGAACAAAGTGAGGTCAAAGGTCAATGTGGAAAAGCAAATGAAGAAAATGAAGAAAATGAAGCAAATGAAGAAAATGAAGAAAATGAAGAAAAGAAACAAGAAACCAACACAGGTAAATAATATGTTGTTAAACAAAGAAGGATAACATTTATTTAAAACCAATTTCACAGAAATTTGGCTTTCAGTTATTGTGTATTGTGCTATATTCCGTTGATATAGTACTTTCTCTTCTACATAATCATTGTTCAGTGAATAAAGTACGCTAGGTATTATATGAAAATTTGATTGGTAACCCAAATGGGTTGATAAAAAAACAAATTAAAATTTATCACTTAAATTTACAGAAATTTTATGTAAAGCAAGTGTTATATTGTTGAAACGTTGTAAAGAACAAAACGACAATTTAAAATATAAAAGCATTCAAATATTTATTGTACTATGTACTATCTATTTTCATAATCATTGTTTAGTGAAAATAGTTGGTTATGTATTACATTAAAACTTGATTGGTAACCCAAGCTGATTGAAAGGTTGTAAACAACAAAATAACAAATGACGATTTAATTAAATGTAATGACTATAGTATATTTATTACAATTACCAAAAGTGTGTATTGTGTTTCGAAAATAGATAAATATTGTTTTTACCTTTCAGTAGGCCTGATTGTTGGAACAGTTGGAGCAATAATGCTGGCTTTGGTCGCAATGGTGGTTTCATTTATTATTGTGAGGTAAATTATCACCATATTGTATTACATTTGCAACAATTCTGTTTATAATAATACTTAATGTTCAGATAAATGTGTTACATAGATAATGGCTGTTAATAATCTATTATTTGACCATGTATATTTGCAAATAGTGTGTAGAGTACCTTTATTATGCATAACTGTTATGGACAAAGTTTATGCATTAAAAGGTTTTATAACAATAAAAGCCTTGGGTACACTATGCACTAATCTGTAATGTATAATTAATCAACTTCAATTAAAGCAATAAATGACAATAATACAAGTTAGTATTGAAAGCTCTTAATAAAGATGATGTCGATCTACTCAACCTTTTTGGCTTGAAATTCCTTATTAAGCTTAATAATGCCTTGGTGTAGCAAATCCTTGCTTCATATTACAGGAAACGCCGTATTGCCAAGAAAAGTTTGCCGCCTAGTCTTGATGTTACAGGTTTGTTTTTGGAGTTGTTATGATAATAAGTGGCAGCCTACTAACCAACCAATTAAACTTTGTTAGTAGTTTTTACTACTACTCAGTTTAAGGCTTTAATTTTTTTTTAAAACTAAAACATTTATACTAGTTCCAGATGGACCAATTGGAAATGAACTGGATCAAATAAGTCTTCAAGGTAAGTTAATAAAATAAGGAAGAAGTCAATTAATCACTTTTGTGTTTAGGCACAGATTTAAAAAACATAAATAATGCAGCATTCAAGGAATTTGCTTTTATCAAACTAATAATTAATGTGGATAAAAATATACAGTTATTATGGTTTAAATATTAGGGTCATTAAATTGTATGTAGCTGGTATCATTTATGGTCAACCCTGGAAAAAAGTGGTTTTGGATAAATTAAAAACCTATTTTCTACAGCTGCCAGCAATACTGAAGCACCTGAAATCTTGCCAAGACTAAACATTGAAGAGCCAAAGGTATTAGACATATGCATAACACAGCATTTCAACTAAATTAAAAAACAAAAAAAATATTTACACTTTTATAGACTGAAGCATGCCACTATGAGAACTTCAACAAAGGAGATGGCAACACTACAAAGCCACAGAGTAAGTTATTTACTGTTATTTCACTGTTGAAATATGAGTGAATAGCTTAAGACAATTAGGGAATCAAACAAAAAAACACTTTTAGAAACTTGGAAAATGAAAATGCTGTTTGAAGAAAAGGCTGGAAATAACATGATGTTATTCACCAAAGAATTTCAGGCAAGTTTGTTAACTTAATTGCTGTCTGTTAGATTTTGAGTGTTAGATAATGCAAAAGGTGTTTGGTGCAACTATTAAATTAAATGATTTCTTTGAATTTAAAATTAGTTGCTGTCTATTAAGTCATGGATTAAAATAAATGTATTTAAACTCATTCTGTTTGATGTAATTAATACTGGAGTTTTAAAGAAAACATTTAAGTAAAGGAAATAAATAGCAACAATGACTTACTGGGCAGAATTGTAATTTTCAGGAAATTGTTAATACAAGCAAAGTCAACACAAAGGAAAACCATTTCTCTCAACTTCCACAAAATGCTGAGAAGAATAGATACAGAAACATACATTCTTGTAAGTTGTACTAATTAAACATCTTAGCAAGTTGTCTTAAAAAACATAAAAACAAATATATTTTTAATCTCATTGGAAGTATGTCTTTTTTTAGTTTTATTATTGTAACCAAATATATTAAAGTTCAATGTGTTTGTAGTTGACATTGTTAGGGAGAGGTAAATAATAATATATGAATGTTCTTTTTTTTAGACTGTTTAATATAAAATAGGTGCAAAGCATAAATAATTTAATAAAATTTACAGAATTGTATAGTTCGCCGTATAAACACATATACCATCAGTATCTTAATTCTAATGAATCAATTAAACATTATACATATTTAAAGTTTCACAGTTATTGTCTGTACGAGATTTTTGTTTAACTAAAGTGTAACAAATTCCTCCAACAGTTGACCATGCTAGAGTTGTACTTGGAGGACAAGGACAGGATGATTACATAAACGCTTCTTTTATGGAGGTAAAGTTGTTTCTGTCTGTTATATCTAGATATCTCAGTATGTGCCGTTAATTCATTGTAGGTTTATATTAATATAGTGGCCTTTCCCATAACAAAGTTTCGTACCCGCGACAGCCCGTTAAACAGAAACAAAGATGTGGCATAACATTTGTTTCGTTCCGGTATTTAAAGAAATTTAATTTTGTCACCTCAATCTTTTGGTGACTATTTCTTCATGAAACAACATTGAGTATATTTAACAGTTTAAACTAGATCACAACTTCAACATTATGTAGCAGTATATAAATACAGAAGAAAAAGGAAAATAAATTTATTTTTTTTTTGACAGGGATATTCAGAGAAGAATAAGTTTATAGCATCGCAAGGCCCCAAGCCAAACACTATGGGTGATTTCTGGCTGATGGTTTGGCAACAAAATGCTTCAATCATCGTCATGCTGACTGGAATAAAGGAAAGGAACAAGGTTTGGGAACTGAAATGTCAATAGTTCTACCTGGGTAAAATTGCCAGGCTTAGTAGTGCCTTTTTAAAAGTGTAGCAACAGACATTGTTGTCAGTATATTTCAAATCGAAGATATACTGACAATGTATTTTAAGGCAAATTATATAGCTTTTTAAACTCTTAAAAAGTATCTTATTCTACCTGGGTAAAATTGCCAGGTGCCTTTTTTAAAAGCGAGAAAGTGTAGCAATAACAGACATTGTCGTCAGTATATTTTAAGTCGAAGATTAACTGACGAATTTACTGGCAATGTCTTTTAAGGCAAAATATATATATAACTTTTGAAACATCTTAAAAAGTATCTGACCTAAGTACTAGCTTTGCTAGATATTCTGCTTTCACTGGTGTAGAATTTAAGGTCGACATTGGCAATAACATAAAGCTGCCAGGTCCCATATTGGTAACCTAGTTTTTAGTATATGTCACAAAAGACAACTTCTCAACAAAAAAAACTATTTCTTGACGAAATACAAAAGGGCGTAAACTTCATAAATGGTATTTAACTTCCCAATTACATCACACCATGTCATTACTGAATGGTTTTTAAACCTTAATGGACATCTCAATTATAATGCAATTTTTAATAAATAAGTTGGTTTACAAACCTAAAGTGAATGCTTTCCAGGCTAAATGTGCCAAATATTGGCCTGAACTTGGGATAAATGTTCAACATGGAAAGATCTCTATCACTTGTGTAGAAGAAACCACACTTGGTGGAATTATCAGAAGGATGTTTGCAATCTGCCTTAGAGAGGTCTTTTTAAAACTAACCTAATGTATTTTAGATAATAAAACATGTCAATTAAAATCCACTAATTTAAAGGCGTAAAAAATTCAAGAAACATATATTTGTGGTTACATTAGATAAAAAATCATAAACCCTTATTGTGATTTTGTTTAAAAGTTCGTAAAATTTTTATCTAGACAAAACAACTTTCCCTAAACTTTATTTTGCAAAGTGTTTTTCTTTATACATATGCTATGGAATGATTGATTTTGGTTTAAGACTCATTCTGAAAGCAGTATTGTGTGTTTTTAAATCAGTCATAACCAAACAGTTACACTCTATTCATAACCACGCTATCATATTACTTTAGGGAAACGCGTAAGGTTTCTTAATAAAGACAGTGTTGTGTGTTCTTAAATCAGCAATACCCCGCAATTTCATTCCCTGCTTAAGCCACAGTGTCTTATTACTTTCAGGAAACGCGTAACGTGACTCAGTTCCAATACACAACCTGGCCCGACCATGGAATTCCAACTACAACTTCAGACATGATTTACTTGAGGAGAATGGTGGAAGAAAAACACGACAAACAAGCTCCTATTGTGGTCCATTGCAGGTGAAAGTGTTTGTGTGATTTATTTAGAGAAAGTTTAATGGAAAAACCTCAATTTTCCAGACTTTGATGATTCTGTCCTAGTAAAACTTGTACAACCTTAAATTAATCATGTACAAAAAACTTAATATACCTGGAGCTACAAAATATAACTTCACACCATTTCTCTAACTAACCTTAGACCTGCTCCTCTCACTAGGGGGAGTGAAGAGCAGGCAAACGTAAATCCGTTCTTGATTAAAAAATTAAACCCGAAATTTTTTCATTGCTCTGTTTGTTTGTTTTCCAGCGCCTGTTCAAAATAAATTTTTAAAAAATGAGCAATGATGAGCCCAAACCAAAGGGGGGTTAGCACATTGCTAACCCCACCACCCCTGAGGTACCTTAGCCCTCAAAAAAAAAAAAAAAAAAACTTAATATTTTGCTTTGCTAAAAAAAGCTAATATAGTTCCAACATACTTTTCCTAGACTCTGACACTGTTCAGGCAGCAAAGAAAAAATAATATTATGAAGGTTTGACTAAGCTTGAAATAACAGAAGTGTTGGTTAAGCTTGCGTACAAAAACAACAAAGTTTGCAATGGTGATTTGCCTTGTCCCAAAAACTCACTATATAAATGAAAAGTGAAAAAAAAGATGTGATTTACTTAAAGAAAGCTATAAGAATTATAATGGAAAAACTTATAGCACTAAGAAATAGCAAATTTTTTTGCGTTTAAAATTTATCTTTATTGTAAAACCTGAACTCTAAAAAATTATTATAATATACAAATGTTCATTTTTTACCAATGCAAGATAATTCCAGTCCAATTATTATCTTTAACAAACTTTTTCGGCGCATTTACAAAGCAAAGAATAATATTTTGACAAAGAAAGGTTCCAATATAGTGTTACCAGACTCTGACACTGTGTTTAGACAGCAAGAATAACGAAAATTTACGACGGTTTGTCTTTAAGCTTGCATACAAAAGCAACAAAGTTTGCATTATTGGTTTGCATTAACCTTAAATATATCTGCTTTTTTAATCCACTCAACAGTATGATATTACAACTAGACATACCTATAACATTTTTTGTGTTGTGTTTCATTTACCATTTGTCCTGGAGTTTATATTCTATAAGTATTTATCACATTTTATTGTTGTGTAAGGTTATTATTATTGATCAACATTGTCATTTACTTCTAGTGCTGGAGTTGGTCGTACTGGAACTTACATCACGATGGACGTTTCGTTTGATCAACTCAACGCAGAAGAAAATGTTGAAGTTGCTCGAACTGTGATCAAGATGAGGGAGAACAGGACGGAAATGGTCCAGACTCTGGTAAGATTATACTTTTTGTGCCACTAACAGTACTTATAGAGAGAAGGGATGTCGGTACTTGACATTTCTTTGACACTGGGACCCGATATTTTAGATTAAAGGTATTGCGATCTGAATAACCGATGACTTCATTAAAAAAACACAAAAATCACTTTATCAGTTTGATGACAGTCACACATGATAAAAAATAGTTGCTTACCTTGATTTAAGCTCACCAACAGTACTTATAGAGACAAGGGAAGTCAGCTACTTGACATTTTTTCTACCCCTCAGAACCAATATTTTACTGCGTACTGCGCTCTGATACTGAATGACTTCATTATTATGCCTAAACATGAAAAATCACAGTTTGATGACACTAACAGATGATTAAAAATAGTTGCTTACCTTAATCAGACTAGACTCCTGTTGGTGCAAATGGGACGACAAAAATAAATAACAAAAAAATGAAAGCAACCTATAACAAAAAATTAAAACAACCTTATAAACGTGTTTTTGCTTCTGTCAAATGTAAATATGTTTAGTTAAATCTAACAGGTAAAAAATAAAGACTCTGTTAATGTATACTGGGGTTTCTATGGCATCAAGAGTGCATAAAGAATAGTTGCTGACTTCTTTGACTTTATTTAGACTCCTGTTGGTGTAAAAGTGAAAAGTAACAAAAAAAATTCCTGCTTAAAAGTTTTCCAAATTCTGTCGCATGCATTTAGACAATACAAAAGTGAAATCTAACAGGCAAAAAACCGAAAAACTATTTTCATCTAAACAAATCTAATTGCAGAGGTTTTTGTGACACTCGATGTCACATTTTAATTATTTACCCCTTTGAGGTAATTTTCAGTCTAAATTTAGTAATGGCCGTTTTTTTAGAACTGCAAACTGTACACATTTAATCTGTTCAATTAAGTCAAACAATAAGTTTTTTTAGTTTTGTTATTCTGTTCAATTTTGTCAAACAACATTTTTTTACCTCATTTCAGCAACAATATGTCTTCATCCACAAGCTTATAATGGAATATGAGATGTTTCCGACAAGTGATCGGACAACAACTGAACTATCAGATTTCATTGAAGATGAATTGTAAGTGATACACATAATAACTTCTAAGTGTGTTGAAAAATAACTTAAGTCCAAGTCAAGTGTTTTGCAAAAATAACCTAGTCATTGCTTCCCAGTCAAGTCATTGACATAAAAATAAAATGTTAAACTAATTCAATTGGGTAAACTCGGCCGACAATGAGCAATAACTTAACTAAAAACAACAAAAAAATAACACAAACGCAATATACATAAAAAATAAATAAAAATGCTATTACGCACAAAAATTTAAAATAAATTACCAACTTTTATTCTAAACAATTTGACAAAATGATTTAAGTCAGTCAAGTAATTTAAAAGCAGTGACTTAAGTGTTTGACTCAAGCATTCATGTTAATTTTGTGACATGCTTATCTTACTCCACAGGGTGGTCGCTTAAATTTTATATGTTTCAGAGCTGGAGTCATAAATGAAGAATTCAATCTGCTTTCTCAAATCCAGGCGATGGGTAAGTTAATAAATAAATATTTATAAAAATAATAAATATATAAAATAATATAAATAAATATTTATGAATGCAACCAAACAGTTTTACCAAAAAGTAGCGTTGATAATACAAATTCACGAAAGAAAGACAAACCAAGTACGAAGCTTAGAAAACCTAAATGAGCTTGTTTTAGTGTTGTGTGGTAAAAACATTTGGCTCTTATGAGCATCATCAGTTGCTTATTCTGATTCTATTTAAATTAAGTTACTGATATTACCCATTAATGTGGGTTACTGCTAATTTAGGTGTTTTTGTTTTTAAGAATGCTTAGTTGATTTTATCAAATAATTTTCAAAACGGAATCCTTTTTTCGCCATTCGTTTCCAGAAAATTTCTCCTAAATAAAATTCCTCACATATTTAGGTCAAATGCAATCAAGAACAGATGGAGAAATCACAGTCGTACAGGTAAAGCAAGTTTAAATTTCCAAAAATATCTTGTCAAGTACGTAGTAAATTAAATACACAAACTGTAAATCACAACTCTATAGTTCTAGGTTAACAAAAAACACAGCTAAGCTTTGTTTATACTTTATATCATAACATTTATGGCTACTTTTTAAATGCCAGCCATTGTAGAGAAACAGTAAGAACCTTGACTAATATTTTTATTTGATAGAAACGATTTATATGTTTTCAACCATTGTATTTTTCATACTTGAACCTATTCATGAATTTCCTTTATTTATCAGGGATATAACTGTTCTACAACCTTTATTACATCACAATCACCTTCTAGTGACAGACAAGCAGAGTTCTGGAAGTCAATGATTTATCAGCGAGCCAACACAGTTGTGTGTTTGGAGGTAAGTTGTTGTGAGTGAAAATTATGATTTGTTTTTTGATTTACAATCCAAAGAGACAATAACACAAGTTTGCTTTGGTAAAAAATTACGTGGTCAAGCGACGGTCCCCGATACCCGTATAACCGAAGTCATGAGTTCGAACCTCACCACAGACATAGCATTTTCAAGCCTGACCTTGCTTGCTGAAAGTGATTAATTGATGTCGGTTAACCCTCTAAAGGTTCCTGTGTACTATGATATGTGTGCCTTTATTATCAGTGCGATTTCTGGACAAACTAGTATATGAATGTTTAAGTGATTTCCAGTTTGGCCGGTGTAGTGAGTTCAAACCTCACTGCAGATTAGTTGTTTTTTAGCCTGCCCTGCTTGCATCATTGATCCGGTGTACTATAATACAAAAGCTGTAATCGTATGTCAGTGCAACATCTGAAGAGCTAAATTGCAGAATACATACTTGCGTATGAATGTTTCATTATTTTAGTGGCATCGACATTACTTTTAAACAAATCCTAATGGCTGACTGATTGTTTGTGCCTAACAAGACAATGCATTTGTTGTTAATGTAACACATTTTCACACTTTTTAGCCTTATGAAGCTGACATGATTCAAGTTATTTTAGAGCACATAAGAAATTTGTTCACTAAGAATGTAGCGAAGAGCTTATTTAACAATTTAAGTAATCTTCCTAAAACTTAAATAAATTGACCATTGTTGTTTGTTTAACCACATTGATGACGTCATTTGGTGTCGGACGGCCTCCCTTTTCAAAAATATCGTGAATCGGAATTAATACGAAGTTGGGACTTTTCTGAATAATGTTGACTCTTGATAAAGTTTAATCTGCAAAGTTGTTAAAATTTCTGTAAAAAAGTCTTTCTCTCCGTACAGCTTTACCCAGCTGACCTAATTCTGACGGGAGAAATATTCTGTCTAACCATAATTTATTGTGCATCTTTTTTAAGCCAATAAGGCAAAGTTTTTATTGACTTGTTATACTTTAATAATCCAAATGTTTTAAATATTTCTTTCTGTACAGCCTTATGAAGCTGACATTATTATTACAAGTGGAGGTGAAATGGTGGAGTTTGGAGATGTGAAACTCATAATTAATTCAACGAATGATCGAGGAAGTTTTGTTGAGAGAACTGTAAAAGTGGAGATGACGTCACCAGTTAAGGTGGAGTAATATGCAATATATGTTGGACTAATAATAAATATACTTTTTATTACGCATGACTACAAAAACATCCTGTAAATTTCCTTTATTAAGGGGAGTTTTGTAAGCACATTATTATTTAACCGTTTTCATGTATTAAATAAATGAATTGCAATGAAATATAGTAACTTGAAAAAAATATTATTGTAATTGGAAGTTTAAAATTATTTTTCTTTACCGTTATCCAACAATAAGGATTCAATTGAGGTGAAATACCTGGTTTTGAACACCTGGAAAAATGTTAACATCCCTCCGAGTTCAAAGTTCATGTTGGAGCTGATCGATGAGGTTAAAAGGTCACAAGAAAGCCCACAAGAGGGCAGTAGAATTCTGGTTAAATGCAGGTAAATCAACAAGGTTGCAGCTTATGATAAATACTGTGAATGACATGATATGTTAGGCGGTGGTTCAATGGAAGATGCACAATCGCACATACAAGTGTGTCAAGTGTGATCGAGTCCTTCTGAAGCTGCTTTTTGACCAACGATGATGATAGGTGGGAGGTTTATTTATAGTTTGCACTCAAAATTTTGAAATTCTAGCTATTTCAGGAGTGACATTACCACATTGCCTTATATAATCTCATGGTTTTATAAGTCCTCTGTAGTAATAAGATAGAATGGTGAAGGATATCCACGACATTACAAACTTGAAATTAATGCAGGTTTTTTCTTATATTGTCATTTTTGGTCACCAGAAATTTGTTGGCCATCACCATAGAATGTTGTAAAAGGATATTGACTCAGACACCAAAGTAGTAAATCACCTTACAGGTGTAAAGCGCAAAAGAGTGATTCGGCCTATCAGCACTTCCTGGGGCTATTAACCTGGCTAACAAAGTACATCTAAAACTCGGAAAATTAAATTTAATGCTACCACCCAAACACTAACCCCATCCAAACTCAAATCAATACATATTCCTTCATTGGTGCATGTGTAAAAGAGCGATTGGCTCAAATAGCCATTTTCTAGAGTTTCTAGCATAAAATGAACGATATACATTACAACAGAAAATAAACATGAATATAATAACTAAAATGTTTGTTATCACTGGAACCTGCCAATTTACAAAACTGCTTATAAAATAAACTAGAGATTGCCGTCGCTCAATGCTTCACAACTTCAATATTATTTGATTACTTCACTTGTTGTTCAAAATAACATTAATTTCAGCGACGGAACTGTGAGGACTGGCACCTTCATCGCTCTGATGAACATTCTGGAAAGATTGAAAGCTCAGAACAAAGTCGATGTTTTAAGAACCGTGAAAGATCTGAGGGACCTGAGACCAAACATGGTGGACAATCTGGTTAGTTAAACAATAAGTTCACTATGACAAGAAGGGTCTTCTACGTTTTGCTTTCAAGAGTAAATAATTTTGCACAAAGCGATTAAAATAGTCGTTCTCAAATGTTTTCTGCACAGTTAGAAATGTAAACAATTAGCAGCACACTTTTCACAAAAATGTACTTAAACTACAAGGGAAAATGGGTATGTACAATCATATCTACAGTTATCTTGTGAATAGTGTGCATCCAGTCTTTCATGTTTCTAATACAAATAGGTTCTTTTCCCAAATAACAAAAAGTTTATTGGCTCACTTGAGAGCCTTTCGAGACACACAGTTTAAGAAACACTGGCTTAAACTGCCAAGGCAAATGTACTGTAAGAGCTGCAAAATACACAATAAACTTTTACGAAATTACGTTTTAGGTCTTCTACGTTTTAATTTAAAAAAACACAAAGATCTTAGGAAACAGTTTTGCACAAAGTGCTTAAACTGGTGGTTTTTAATTTTTTTAAAGTCAGTTGCACAATACAAACTAAAAGCAATTTGCCGCACACTTTTAACAAATAGCTTACGTTTAATTTTTAAGACAAGGACTTGACTGGGACTTGAAAAAACGACTACTTGGACTTTAGTTTTTATACAAATGACTTGGCTGGAAGATATCAAAATAATTTGTTTTCACATAAATGACACACTGGCTTAAACTGACAAGGCTAATGTACTTAAACAAGAGCTCAAAAAAACGATAACAAAAAAATTGTAAGTTGATTTCTGACATAAGACACAATATGTTCTTTCTGATACACATTTATCTGAATAGATATTTCTATTTGAGCAAGCTGACTCCAACTTTAATTTGAAATAATATTCAATTGATAAAAATATTAGAAAGACTGATTATACAGTATTTTTTTGACAGATGTTTCATATGTGATAAATAGTTGAACATTTTCAATAAGACACAAAGAACATTTATACAATGTACATTGCTAGATTTATACAATGTACGTTGCTAGATTTATACAATGTACATTGCTAGGTTTATACAATGTACGTTGCTAGATTTATACAATGTACATTGCTAGATTTATACAATGTACATTGCTAGATTTATACAATGTACGTTGCTAGATTTATACAATGTACATTGCTAGATTTATACAATGTACATTGCTAGATTTATACAATGTACGTTGCTAGATTTATACAATGTACGTTGCTAGATTTATACAATGTACATTGCTAGATTTATACAATGTACGTTGACAGATTTATACAATGTACGTTGATAGATTTATACAATGTACGTTGCTAGATTTATACAATGTACGTTGCTAGATTTATACAATGTACGTTGCTAGATTTATACAATGTACGTTGCTAGATTTATACAGTGTACATTGCTAGATTTATACAATGTACATTGCTAGATTTATACAGTGTACATTGCTAGATTTATACAATGTACATTGCTAGATTTATACAATGTACGTTGCTAGATTTATACAATGTACGTTGCTAGATTTATACAATGTACATTGCTAGATTTATACAATGTACATTGCTAGATTTATACAATGTACGTTGCTAGATTTATACAATGTACATTGCTAGATTTATACAATGTACGTTGCTAGATTTATACAATGTACATTGCTAGATTTATACAATGTACATTGCTAGATTTATACAATGTACGTTGCTAGATTTGAGCAATGTACGTTGCTAGATTTATACAATGTACATTGCTAGATTTATACAATGTACGTTGCTAGATTTATACAATGTACGTTGCTAGATTTATACAATGTACGTTGATAGATTTGTACAATGTACGTTGCTAGATTTATACAATGTAGATTGTTAGACTATATTATAAAGTAAAAGCAACACAAACTCCTAAACATCTACATTTTTTTCACCAGGAATGCTACAAGTACATCTACAAGGTGGTGAAAGAACAACTCTCATCTCCTCATATTTATGAAATTGTAAATAATTAAAAATATCATTATACCTGTATGCTGTAATAATTTCGATAAATTAATGTAGTTATTTCCATATGAAAGGGTGTTTATTTTTATGAAATCTTATACAAGCTTTTCCATGTTTATTAAGTTTAAAGTTAATTTTTTGTGTCCACACTTTCGTAGTTGATTTTAAATTTTGATTTATTTTTTAGGAATAAACTGTTTTATTTTGTGTGGCAGAAGAATATTGTTTAATTTGCTCTTGTTAAATTTTATATTTTTACTGTTTTTTTTTGTATATTTGGGTTAATATGTTACTGTGTGTGGCCTATCACTGTCAATAAATAAAAACACTGGAGTGGTAGATCTATGATCAGGTGAAACCAAATAAAGCTAAAGTCTATTTTAGACAAAAAATAAGCAACTGCAGTGGAGACCTTTAAATAGGGGTAAAAATTGTAAAATATGTGTTATGACATCATAATGATGTACTTTACTCTACACCCCCAAAGTTTGTCTCTCTACATTGAATTTTTATTTTATGTAATATTTATGCTTTTTTCCAATGTATTGGTGTTTGATTTGCCAAGAGAATTTAAATAGTTAAACCAGGCTTATTCTAATAAATTTTAACACTAAAATGAAGAGAATTGCGAAATTATAAAAATCTCAACATTAATATAACATAAATACATGAAACACCTCTAACAATACTGTAATGCACGATTATATCAATCGTATTCCAAAACAAACGTTATAATAGCACTATTACTTATTTTCTTAAAGTCAATTTTTAGAAGTTGTATTTTTTTTTCTTAGAAGTTGTATTTTAAACAATATACTTACAATTAAACATAATAATAAAGTTTTACAAAAAAATATAGCAATCTTTCACCAAGCGCATTTAGAAAAAAAGCAAGTACAGTATAAAATGGTAATATTACTCTAAACGCAAATAGAGTAGAAATTTAATATGATGATTTGTTGCTAGTAGATTGTTAAGTAAGTTAAACAAATTATTTCTCCTAGTTTAAGAAGCTTTTAGGAAATAACAAAATATGTTGTCAGTTTAGCTCTTAACCTGCAGTTGTAGTTTTTAGAACAGGGGTTGGCAATTTTTATGTTTTTGCAAATTTTGAGATTTAAAATTGGGAAAATATGCCTGATATTAGTTTATTATTGTAAAATTCTTATCACATGTATTTGGAATATGTAGTTAAAGTTAAATGTAAGAAATGTGATAATATAAGCTTATTTAGATACTGACCAAATAAACACTTTATATTGTTGTCAATAAAAGCAGAAAATCCTAAGTGCAAGAATTAAAAAAATAAAAACATAACTCTTGCATACAGCTTAAACACAATATTGGAAAACACGTGCCCACACAAATCTAAATGTTGTGATTAACTAAAAGTAAAAGAACAAACATTTTATCTTTTCTTAAACATTTGGTTACACTTGTTACAGCAGTTAAATCGAGAGACCCAGCATCTTAATTATTGTAATAACTTTATATTAAATAGAACAACTTTTAGCAAATATGCTTGTTATTATGTTTGTCATTGCAAACATTTTTGTAAGTCAATGTACAGGTAAGTTTAGTAATATTACACATATTTAAAATAAAGTAACTGTTTCTAAGTTTAGCTTTCTTTTATTTATAGTGAAGCACAGAATTTCTTTACAATTCATTTAGTGTATAGTTCCTCCTTAAATGTATTAGAATGTTTTCAGTTGTATTTTAAGCAGGCTTTTTGTCTCACCAATGTTTAAGTAATCGTTTATATGGGCATTTAATAATAAAGTAGTAAACGTTATGTTGTTGATGTCAGTTAAATCAAAAATGGTTTTAAAAGTTTTATAAAATAAAAAATTTCAGTTAAATGTTCTAAAGTAACTTTTTATACATCAAAAGTTGTACCAAATTTTTGATGATTTTTTTAGCAATTTGCAACCCAGCTATAAATGGAGTTGGGTCAAAGGTGTTAAAGTTGTCAAATGATATTTTGAATTCAAATGATGCTGAAAACAATTGTGCATTGTTGGGAGGACATCTAGTGGTGAATAATGATGTAAAAACAAATCAAATAACAACATCAATGGCTGAAACCTTACGTACAGGTTGAATAAATGACATTTTATATTAAAGCCCATACAGAAGTCATTTTGAGCGTTTGGAATAACTCATTGTTTATTATTATCATGCTACCTACTTCTGTATGGGCTTTAATATAAAATGTAATTTATTCAACCTGTACGTAAGGTTTCAGCCATTGATGTTGTTATTTGATTTGTTTTTACATCATTATTCACCACTAGATATTAATAATATCTTGTAATATGAACAACATTTTTGAACTTATATTGCAGATGTTACAAGAGTTTGGATTTTCTACAACCCCTATGATAGTGGTTTTCATAAGTTGTTTTACAAATACTCGAAATCACCTGATGAAGTTGGTGATTGGAAAAGCACTTCTAGGTTAAGACACTTGTCATACGTCGACCTTTACAACACGTAAGTCATCTGGATTACATCATATTCTTATATTATTCATCACATGAGTTTCATGCAATCAAACATTTACACAGAAATGCAACCGGAAGAACTGGGATATACTTCTGTTTTGCTGATAAACTGCATAAATGGTCTGTTAAAATTGGAACATTGTGTGCTGTTGATGGTAAGAAATAGTTTGGTTTTTAGATTTACCAAGTTCAATAATTTGTTCAGCATGTCTAAACAGTCTTTCACAAACTGTTCCATTCCTAAATACTTATCAAACTGATGGTGTCAGGTTTATTCACCTAATCCAACATATAAAGTATTAATTAATTTCACAACAAAATGTTGATTGTTTAATAGAACTGCAAAAACATAATGAAGCACTATTTTACAGGTTGGTATTTTGATTTTATGTTGTATGCAAATACATCACCAACCCCTGGACATAAAGCAATATATATTTACGAACGGAAAATAGCTAGACTTTACTCGTTTCGTTTGACAGAGGTCATTTGTGACTTTTATGAAAATCACAACATTTCAGTTGGAACATTCTATGTACCAGGTAAAAATGTTTATGTTTGTTGCATATTTAATTAAAGTAAATCTTTTCCAATATTTAAAAGCATACTGGACATTGTTATGCTATCTAACCTGCTGTAATTTTTTTCTTTTTATTGTAGACAATAAAGTATTACTTGGAGCCAAATGGAAATCCAAGCAATGGTTGTGGAGCGATGGAACAACAGCAAACTTCACTTCACTAAATAAAACAACTTGTCAGCAAAAAGCACTTTCTTATGGAACTAATGGATGGGAGACGGTTAATGTCAACTGCACAACTGAAGCTTACTACATATGCCAATTCAAATGTAAGTTCTTCATCTGTTAAAGGTAAAAAAACTCAAAATCTTTGAATGTAATGAAAAATGCTTTGTTTTTATTTTTATTATTATTGTTGTTGCAGTTACGCCAAATTTAAAAGGAACAACAATTAAATGCAATTCATCAAACGCTACTATAATGTGGACCGATCAGTTTGGTAAAATAACAAACCAAACTGGACTCACAATCAACAAGGTAAGCTTCTAATTTCACAATAAAATATGGATTTAACACAGGTTTTAACAACCCCAAATTTAATAGTTCCAGGTTGATTTATCCACACTAAGTAATGGAAATGATATGTCAATGAAGACATTTCAGTACAATGACTTCCAAGCAACTTTAAATGCACTGAAGCCAATGACTGAATATTCAATTAAGGTGAGATCACAGTTGCATAACTAAACACATTTACAGTATTTGTCACAAACTATTTTATATATTCTATTTTTTTTTTCAGATCAGAGTTGAATTTATTGGCTGCAGCAACTTTTCAGTTGAAAGCAGGTTAAACTTGACAACAACAGCAGTAATAATTCCAGATGCAGTTACAAGTGCATCGGTGATCTCAAGCAATCCTTGTCTGTTGCAAGTAAACACAAACCACACAAACATCATCTACTATAATGTGAGTAATTGAATATTTAGAATACCTTCTTGATTTATAGCAATTTGAAAATATGTGTGTATTCATGCAAAGAATGTTTAATTTTTATCTGAAACAACATATTTTCCAAGAATTTGAATTTTAGTTCAAACAAAACGTGTAACAGAATATACATTACAATAAATATCCTGCCACATTTTTCATAAAATATCTTTGTTAATGCAAAACTTTAATTGTTGTTCAGTTTAAGTAAAGTACGGTAACGAATCCTACAACAAAACGTTTAACAATGGAACTTTTAAAAACTAGATTTCAGCAACTGATGGAATTCTAACAACCTATAAAAAGTTTGACGTCAGCAACACTTCACAACTTCAAATAAACACATCCCAGTTTATGGAGGGAACTAATATTAGCTTTACTGTGAGTATAACTTGGTGAACATAATTCAACAAAGCTTCAGTGGAGATTAAAATGCTAATTATCTCTAACAGAAGTATGATAACTAACATTAGCATTACTGTAAGTATCATAAAAGTTGGTCTAAGCTTTTATGGGGTAATCAATTTTTTAGTTACTTGAATTTTTTCTTCTTACAATAACAAATTTTTGATTGTATATTACTTAAGTGAAAATATACGCAAACAAGATCTATTTATTCAACATATTGCAATTTCGGACAACTCTTTTTTACAGATCCATGCTGTATTATGTGAAGGTCAAAGTGAACCACTTAAGGTCAAAGGTCATTGCTTATGACCAAAGGTCAAGATGGAAACAACACAACATACAACTTTGGTAACCAACACAGCAGGTAACTTTATACAAAAAAATATGCAACTTTTAAATTTATAACTGAATGCAATGAAGCACTATCTACTGAATCACATTAATGGTAAAAAAAACATTATTACAGTATATTGAGAATTTACGTGTGATAATAAAACTGGTGTGTAATCAATTAACCTAACTATTTTTATGTTGTTGCAGATAACAGTAATGTTGTGGGAATAATAGGAGGTGTTATTGGAGCAATTGTTTTCATTTCCATTATGCTTATGATCATTTATATGAGGTAAGTAATTGTGAAAACATAAAATGTTATTGTTGCTTATTAAAGCTGATAATTATATTAGTGGCGTCACACATTTTTTCTTGTAACAAAATTGAAGCAAATTGAATAAATGATTCAAATGCAGATGCTTTTATTAAACCATTAGGTAATCTTCCAAGTGCCTTAATATATTCTTAATTATCACTTTCAGGAAATCTTTCAGTTGCATGAAAAGTTCACCCGACAATTCTAGTGCAGGTGAATTTAACTAATTAACTGTTATCATGATTATTTCTTCAAATGTTAAACATATTGATAACTTAAAGCAAGTAGAATTTAAAATATGTAAAGAATTAAATCCAATATTGTGGCAAATTATGTTACACATTCCAATCTGTTTAAATATTAAACCGACAAACCAACAAGATAAAATCGTTACGGTAAAATATACTGATATCAAACTACACTCAGAAAAACAAATTATGTTTATGCAAACACCACATAAGTATTTGATATAACTGATATCTTTATTTGTAATTTTTTGTATGGTACCAGTGTCAACCTTTTTAAAACCTTGTTATTTGCTTCATAAATTTTAATTTTATTATTTATATTTTACAGATGTAGCATCCAATGAGCCTGCCGAAATAAACATGGTAAATATTGTTTTTCAGCTCTTAAGCAGTTTTATACTTGTTTCACTTAATTTAATGTTGTTTTCTACACAGGAGAATAGCAGACAATATGAGAATGTAAGAACTGGAAACCAGAATGCAATACAAATGAGTAAGTTGAAAAAAGCAATTGTTTTCTTATTTATGAATGAAATTTGCTAAATAAACAACCTTATGAGCACATTTAATTAAAAACTAAGATTAGAAAAAAAATATTTGAAAGTTATGAAACATTTTTGTTAGTATTTTGTTTACATTTCATGCCTTTTTTGCACTTTACATTTACAAAAACTATATTATATTTAACTTCTAGATTCCATGCAAGATCCTATCTACGAACAACTGGACAATCCTTATGAAAACTAACTTGATTTACCTAAAAAATTAGAACATAATTTCTTAATGGGTTCACA
The DNA here is from genome assembly GCF_963924565.1 of Ascidiella aspersa. Taxonomy (NCBI): domain Eukaryota; kingdom Metazoa; phylum Chordata; class Ascidiacea; order Phlebobranchia; family Ascidiidae; genus Ascidiella; species Ascidiella aspersa. The sequence continues at coordinate 32,157,067 of NC_139452.1, read as the reverse complement.
GATGTTGTATTGGAAAAATATGTCAATGAAAATATTACATCATAATTCTTCCACAAACTCACCGAATTTATAAGCAAGGCCAGACTAGCCTGTGGTGAGGTTTGAACTCACGGCCCAAAAATAACAGACTACGAGTTCTTTCTAAAATTTTGCAAAATTACACTTTTGATTGGATAATTAAACATGCTACTGCAGCTAAAATAAGCCTCTCTGTAGTTAAACTGGCCTAAGATAAAACACACATTAAAAAACACAAAAGTTGTCAGAAAACAACAGATTAGAAAATACTACTATTTGGTTAATATCAATGTATTTTTCTCTTTCTATAATTACATATCATATTGCAAAAATATATTTCTTAGCTTACACTGGTAGCTGAATTATCCATATTTAGTTGTAAATTGTGTTTTGCTTTTCAGTGTATTTTAAATAATATTCTTTGATTCATGCTCATGTATTTTACAGTTTTGTTAATGCAGTTTCTGATATACTGTACTTATTTTATAAAAGTTTATAATAATATTGTAATGAATTTACGAAACAATGTTCATTATTACCGATACAAATAATTAGTTGTTCAAATTGAAACTAACTTCTAAAATAGTAAATATAGGGACAATCACTTATATATACATGAACATGTTATTGTAAAGTTGTTGCTTTGTAATATGATAATAATAAAGAAAAATATTCTTGTGTAGCATTACAGTATTGTCAGAGTGTGTGATTTTACATTTTACTTATGTAAAGTTAGACATGAAATTATTAATTTAATGAAATCTGTTAAAAATTGTTTTTTGTTTTTTGAGCAAACAACACAATGCCAGTCATTTCTTATTCAGCTTTCAAAAGAACAGAAAATAAATCATAAAATACACACATTTGTCTTAAGATATAGTTACAGATTAAAAATTACTTCACATTTCAACCTTCTTAAAAATGACAAACTAGCTAGTCTTACAGGAAATACATTCCTCAAGGGAATATTAAATAAGGTAAATCCACTTTGTTAACAGCAGGATGATACCTCTTGTTCAAATTTTATTTTTGTATATTTGTTTTTTATTGTCCAAAACAAATATAAATGCTTGGTCAATAGAGCAAAGTTATACAACAAATAAACATACATTTTCAATGTGAAATTGCTTGTACTAACAGAATGTGGCAAGCATTGGCATATGGTTGTTTCTCAACTCGCTTCCTTTTGAGCCTGCATAGCTCAGTTGGTAGAATTGGTAGAGCGACGGTCCCGGCTTGACCGGAGGTCGTGAGTTCGAACCTCACTGCAAGCTAATTGTTTTTTTAGTCTGCTCTGCTTGCATCATTGATTGACAGATTCGGTGAAGAGTCTGCAATGGCTTTCACTGTGGTTTGTCTATATTTATCTTTCTTATAATAAGTTGAAGTCAAATCAGTTAACAATGTGTGAAGAATTTTCAATAACTACAATTATTACGTTTTTGAGAAAGCTGATGTATAAATCTGGGAAAAAAATTCTGGTATTTTTTATTATTGTAATAATCTTTTCAAAACAATAAATGTATTTTGAATAAAGTTAATGTAAGTAAAGTGACATCATTTAGGCTTATTCAGATACTGACTAAATAAATACTTTATATTGTTGGCAATAAAAGCAGAAAAACCTAACCCTAAATTAAAATCAAATATTAATTGCAAGAATTGAAAAAGATAAAAAAGCCTTGCATACAGCTTAAACACAACATTCAATCCACACAATGGTAGATATCTCCACACACAAATGACTAAAAGTAAAACAACAAACAGACCTACATTTCCTTTATCTATTCTTACCATTAGGTTACACTTAGTTACAGCAGATAACAAGGTATTGATGAAGTTGTTCTCTCAAATATTTTATGTTTATGCAATGTTATTATTTTTAAAGGTGCTAATTTCAGCAAATCAATACTAGTGTAAATAGTTTTAAATAAAATTTGTGTGGAAAAAAACTAATAACTCACACTATATTACGTATGGTTACGCTTAGTCAAAGTAGCTAGATTAAGCATCTTAATTATTATGTTTTTATACTTGTAGTTAAATTAAATAGAACAACTTTTAGCAAATATGCTTATTATTACTTTTATCATTGCATTTTTTGCAAATCAATGTACAGGTATGTTCAGAAAATGTTTTATTATAACAAACATAATTTGAAATAAAAATAACTATTTGTTAGTTTTGTCTATAACTTGATCCCTTGTTCAGTTTCGTTCTATTATAAGTTATAGTGAAACACTGACATGTCATTATGATTACTTTAGTGTATAGTTCCTCTTAAACTATCAAAATGTTTTAGTTGTAATTTTGGCAGGTATTTTGTCTCATCAATGTTCAAGTAAATGTTAAATGCGCATGTAATTAATATGAAAGGTTGATACTAAAGTAATGAAATCATAAATGGTGTGAATTTTTTAATAAAATAGAACAGTTTTCAGTTAAATTTTCTGAGTTGTAACATATTTTTGTTGATTTTCAGCAATTTGCAATCCAGTTACAAATGGAGTTGGGTCAAAGGTGTTAAAGTTTTCAAATAATCTTTTGAATTCAAATGATGCTGAAAACAATTGTGCATTGTTGGGAGGACATCTAGTGGTGAATAATGATGTGAAAACCAATCAAATAACAACATCGGTGGCTGACACTTTACGGACAGGTTAAACAAAAACATTATATATTGTTAGGTTAAGTTTTATCCCGTACTATTGTTGTTAATCCACATAAATAAATAGTGACATTACAATGTCAAAGAAGTAAAGTGTTTTAGTTGATTTTTAAAAAAATTTGGTTTGTGCAATGGTAATCTAGACCAGTTAAATAACTTAGACTAAAAAAATAATCTTAACCAAAAAAACATTTTTGATTTTATTTTGCAGATCTTACAAGAGTTTGGATTTTCTACAAGCGAAATATCAGTATTCATCTAAACGCATTGTTTTACAAATACTCGAAATCACCTGATGAAGTTGGTGATTGGAAAAGCACTTCTAGGTTGGGGCACTTGTCATACATCGACCTTTACAACACGTAAGTCATCTGGATTACATCATATTCTCACATTATTCATCACATGAGTTTCATGCAAAGTTATGCTGATGAAAGAAGGTATAAATGGTCTGTTGAAAATGGTACATCATGTGCTCGTGGTGGTAAGCAATAGTTCACCCACATTGGTTGTTTGAATTTGTCAAGCACATCAATACAATAATTAGTTATTATCAATCTATCAATTATCTGCATTGGAAACACTAGATTACTTACACAAATTTGTACAGGGTGTCTAAACAGTCTTTTGTAGACTGTCCCATTTCCAACTAAACAGATTCAATTAATCCAGTATTTTTTTGGTAAACTAATTTCTCAACGGAAACTTTAATTATATAATAGAACTGCCAAACACACTTTACTGACATTTTTAATAAAGCATTACTTTACAGGTTGTTTTTTTGATTTTATGTTGTACGCAAATACATCACCAACCCCTGGACAAAAAGCAATATATATTTACCAACGAAGGATGCAAGAAATTTACTCGAATCGTTTGACAGACGTCAGTGGTGAGGTTTATTATAATGTAGCTTGATATAATACATTGCAAAGCCAAACTGGTTGAGATTGATATAGATTGACATCCTCTTGATTAAGACATTTGAAATTACTGAAAACAGCTTAATCAAGCTGATGTCGATCTACTCAGCCTTTTTGGCTTTGCAATTCATTATTAAGCTTAATAATGCCTTGGTCTAGCAAATCCTTGCATCATATTACAGAAAACGCCGAACTGCCAAGAAAAGTTTGCCGCCTAGTCTTGATGTTACAGGTTTGTTTTTGGAGTTTGTTAAGATAAGGACGGTCAGCATACAACTAACCTATAAAGTTTGTCTAGTAATTTTAATTACTATTCAGTTTAAGGCTTTCAAAAATTTTTTAAAATTTATATAAGACTATATTATTAAAACATTTATACTATTCCCAGATGGACCAATTGGAAATAAACTGGATCAAATAAGTCTTCAAGGTAAGTTAATATAGGAAGAAAGTTAATTAATCACATTTGTGTTTAGGCACAGATTTAAAAGACAGAAATAATGCAGCATTCAAGGGATTTGATTTTATCAAATTAATGCTCTCTCACACTATTTAGAAAATCATTGTAGAAAAATTATAGCTTATACAGTTTTAATGGTTTAGTTATTAGGGTCATTAAATTGTATGTAGCTGGTATCATTTATGGTAAACCCTGGAAAAAGTGGTTTTGGATTAATTAAAAACCTATTTTCTACAGCAACCAACAATACTGAAGCTCCTGAAATCTTGCCAAGACTAAACACTGAAGAGCCAAAGGTAAGTTTAAATGTGCATAACACAGCACTACTTAATTAAATCATTTGCACTTTTATAGACTGAAGTATGCCACTATGAGAACTTTAATGGAGATGGCAGTACTACAAAGCCACAAAGTAAGTTCTTAGTGTTATTTCACTGTTACTTATAAGTATGAGTGAATAACTAAAGACAAAATCAAGGAATCAAATTATAAAACGCTTTTAGAAACTTGGAAAATGAAAACGTTGTTTGAAGAAAAGGCTGGAAATAACATGATGCTATTCACCATAGAATTTCAGGTAAGTTTATTGTTGTCTGTTAGATTTTGCAAAAAGCTTTTAGAGCAACTATTAATAATAATTAAATGATTTCTTTGAATTTGAAATCAGTTGCTGTCTTTAAGTCATGGATACCTACTAAAATAAACATATTCAAATTCATGCTGTTTATTGTAATTAATACTGGAGTTTTATAGAAAACATTCAAGTAAAGGTAATAAATAGTAACAATGACTTACTGAACTGAATTGCTAATATATTTTTCAGGAAATTGTCAATACGAGCAAAGTCAACATAAAGGAAAATCATTTCTCCCAACTTCCACAAAATGCTGAGAAAAACAGATACAGAAACATACATTCTTGTAAGTTGTACTAATTAAACATTACCAAGTTGTGTATTAAATAACATAAAAACAGCAACTCCTCATTGGAAGTATGTATTTTTTTAGTTTTATTATTGTAACCAAATATCTTAAAGTTCAATGTGTTTGTAATTGACATTGTTAGGGAAAGGTAAATAATAATATATGAATGTTCTTTTTTTAGACTGTTTAATATAAAATAGGTGCAAAGCATAAATAATTTAATAAAATTTACAGAATATATAGTTTGCCGTATAAACACATAAACCATCAGTATCTTAATTCTTATGAATCAATTAAACATTATACACATTTAAAGTTTTACAGTTATTGCCTGTACAAAATTTTTGTTAAACAAAAGTGTAACAAATTCTCCCACAGTTGACCATGCTAGAGTTGTACTTGGAGGACAAGGACAGTATGATTACATAAACGCTTCTTTTATGGAGGTAAACAAACTTGTTTCCATCTGTTTTTAAATAAATAACTCAGTATGCATCGTTTGATGTTAAGTTAATTATTGTTGGTTTTATCTGTGTTGTGGCTTGTTAGAATAAAGTCTTGTTTAAAAGTTGTCTGCTTACACGAGGTCTGCGACACGCTGTTATGTTGGAACGAAGATTCGGTGTAAGATTTGTTTCGTTTCTGTATTCAAAGACATTTAAGTTTGACACCTTAATCCTTCAATAAATACTTCTATATAAAACAGCGTTGAAGATATTAACAGTTTGTTTAATGAAACACACACACACATATGTGTGTTAACATCTGAAATCTAGCACCCCGGCTTGACCGGAGGTCGTGAGTTCGAACCCCACTGCAGGCTATTTGCTTTTCTAGTCTGCTCTGCTTGCATCATAGATCGACAGATTCAGTGAGTCTGCGATGACTTTCGGTGTTCAGTTTAAACTAGATCACAATTCCAACATTATGGAGCAGTCTATAAACAGCCAAAATTGGCACTAACATTTATTTATAGCTTGTTGTGCGTTTGGCTTTAGAATTGAATAATTTGGATGAATTTTTTCAATATTTGCCAATAATACCTCATTGTGTGTTTTAACAGCTAACCAAAAGAATTAAATCCGTGTTTTTTTCACAGGGATATTCAGAAAAGAATAAGTTCATAGCATCTCAAGGCCCCAAGCCAAACGCTATGGGTGATTTCTGGCTGATGGTTTGGCAACAAAATGCTTAAATCATCGTCATGCTGACTGGAATAAAGGAAAGGAACAAGGTTTGGGAACTAAAATGTCAATTATTCTACCTGGGTAAAATTACCAAGTTTAGTAGTGCCTGTGTAACAAATAGACAACGCTTACTCACAGAACATAAAGCTTCCGGTTCCCATAGAGAGCTTATTTTTAGTATATGTCACGCAAAACTTTTCAAAAATTATTTTTCTTGGTCAAGTAAAAAAGGGTGTAAACTTTCAAAAATGGTATTTAACTTCCCAATTACACAACACCATGTCCTTACTGAATGTTTTTTTATAAATTAATGGACATCCCAATTATAATACAATTTTTAATGAATTAGGTTGATAATAATATTACAAATCAAAAGTGAATGCTTTCCAGGCGAAATGTGCCAAATATTGGCCTGAACTTGGGACAAGTGTTCAACATGGGAAGATCTCTATCACTTGAGAAGAAGAAACAAGGCTTGGTGGAATTATCAGAAGGCAGTTTGTAATTTGCCTTAGAGAGGTATATTTAAAACTAACCTAATGAATTTTAGATAAATAAAAAGTTGGCAATTAAAATCCACTAATTTAAAGGCGTAAAAAATTAAAGAAGCATATATTTGTCTTTATATTGTATAAAAAAAGATAGGATAAACATTTATTGTGATTTTGTCTAAGAGTTACAAAAAGTTTTTATCTCAACAAAACCAACTTTTTCTAAACTCTATTTTGCAAGGTGTTTTTCTTTATACCATTTATTGTGATTTTGTCTAAGAGTTACAAAAAGTTTTTATCTCGACAAAAATAACTTTTCCTAAACTTTATTTTGCAAAGTGTTTTTGTTCATAAAAGCGCCAGATGGAAGTGTTGGTTTTGGTTTAAGACTCATTCTGAAAGCAGTATTGTGTGTTTTTAAATCAGTCATATCCAAACAGTTACACTCTACGCTTAACCACGCTATCATATTACTTATGGGAAACGCGTAAGGTTTCTTAATAAAGACAGTGTTGTGTGTTCTTAAATCAGTAATACCCCGCAATTTCATTCCCTGCTCAAGCCACAGTGTCTTATTACTTTCAGGAAACGCGTAACATGACTCAGTTCCAATACACAACCTGGCCCGACCATGGAATTCCAACTACAACTTCAAACATGGTTTACTTGAGGAAAATGGTGGAAGAAAAACACGACAAACAAGCTCCTATTGTCGTCCATTGCAGGTGAAAATGTTTGTGTGATTTGCTAAAAAAAAATCTTAAAGGATTTTAATGAAAAAAAAATAAAATGCCATATATATATAATACAGTTTTCTGGGCTTTGATAATCCAGTCCTGGTAAAACCTGTACTATCACAATTTCATCCTGCACAAAGAAACTTGATATTTTGCCATAGAAAGGTAATAGTTCCAATATACTGTTAGACTTTGGCACTGTGTTTAGACAGCAAAGAATTATAAAAGTAATAATAATATTAAGGTTTGACTAAGCTTGAAATAACAGAAGTGTTGTCATAACAATTATCATAACCTGAGTGCCATATTTGCACAGAGTGACAGTTAGAACACAAACACACTTCAAAAATAGACTAGATATTTGGGCCGTTATTTTCACCATTAAACTTATGAACAGATCCGTATATAGTGTTCCAGACTAGATATTTTTTTGAAATTATGTGTTGTGTAATTGTCTGCTGTTTCATAATAAATCACTGTCATCATAAATCAGCATTTGTTTATCATAAATGGTTACGCAAACAAACAGACAGCATTAGATGAACTGTCAAATAATAGTTTATGTATATTTAAACTATAAACAAACAAACCGACTCGTTTAGATTCAAGCCCAACTCTGCAGCCCTGGCGTAAATTTTTACCCAAACAAGACAGAAAAGCTGCTGTTATATAATAGTTTTATGTATATTTTTAAAACTATAAACACTTTTAGGTGCGATGGAAATCGTGAAGCAGAAGTTTCTTCTCGAGCTTTTGGGCCAAAAATCCTCGCAATCTCTCGTCCTCAAATTTATCACAAATTATTGGAAACAAAACACACAGGAAGGAAACATTCTGCCAGAGTTTGAAGACCAAGAAGTAAAAAAGAACCAGCTTGCATCTTTATTATAGGTAAATAAAATGTATTTTTTTGTTTAAATAATCAGCTACAATTATCAACAGTAAAGCAGTAAAGATTATTTAATTGGCCACGTAATTTTAATTAGACCCTTATTCTGAGACTTTCCTATCTTGGTCAAAGTCAATCATTTATAAGCTCTAGTCATTAAAAAGAGAAATATATTTTCGAAACAAAATAAGGCATCATCAGTCTCTTGTTAAGAGAATCTCTTTTAACTGACTAAAACTTTTTAATGACTAAGAAAGGAAAGACTTACTAATATTTGCTCCCATGAAAAAGTTCACAATGATATAGTTTTACTGGTTTAGAGTCTTGGTGCTCATTAACTTAGCTTTGGCGTCGTTTTTTTTTTACTCGTTTAATTAACTATATATTGAATACAATGTATTTATCCAGTAGTTAAATGTTGTTTTTGTTTATTATCAAGCTGCAATTATGAACAGCAAGATTATTTATTACCAGGGTCAGGTTGAAAAGTTCAAGCTGCCATATAATTAGGATTTGAATTTATTTGATTAAATGTGTAATTAAAACCAGAAGAATCATGTTTTCAATAAACTTTACCTAAACAGTCATTTTTATGATGAAATTGCATGCAAAGTGTTTTGCAGATTATTGTAATTTTCTTATTCCTAAAAGTAAAACAACATTTATAATCACAAACAGTTCTTCTGGTAATTGTAACTGTAGTTGATGAAACATTGGTTAACAATTACAATTACTGGAGAAATTGTTTTTTAATTATTATTACTATGCCGGTAGCAACAATTTGTATAAAAAACATTATTTACGATTCACTACAAACCAAAGTTAGCCATGATATGTATTTTACAGGCAAACATTTATCCAACCCAAGCCTAGAAGTTGCTGGTCTAAGTTTACTCGGAAGTATTGAGAAGGAACATGGAATAAGAGCAGTTTACCAAGAACCCTGGGGTAAGTTGTTGTGGCTTGTGGAAATCACAACACTTTGATGAAATCCACATTTAGTAAGATCTTTGGTTTGTTGAATAATTTAAACAGAAAAAGGTTCTTAAACAGGGCGGATCCAGAATTTTTTTAATTATGAAATCACATCACAACACTATTTCATACATGTCTAAAATTTGTGACCAAACGTTACTTATTTTTCATGAAAAACACTTACAGCTGAAAAAATGCCCTTGAGATTAATAAATAAATTTATATCAAAATTTTAAACTGAAACTATTAAGGGCCGTTTACATTACAGCTGCACTGAGCCAAGCTGGGGATAAAAATCGATCCAAAGCGTATTTTTTTCCAGCTGCACGGAGCTTGAGTTTAGCAAAGCATGAAAAGCTCAAAACAATAAAATTTAAATGCAAATTACGCTTTGCTCAGCTCAGTGCGGCTGTAGTGTAAACGGGCCTTTAATCCCACGGCAAGTCAGTTTACCAAAACAGTGACTTTTAAAAGTCATCACAACACTGCTGTTTGCAATTTGTGATTTTATAAAACCCTGAATGCAAATAAAGTTTACAAGTTAATGCTGAAATTTAAAAGCAACAATTACTTTTGTTACTTTAGGACCTTTACTTTGGGAAGAAGGTTATTTGAAAAAAGCGACAAAATCTCTACAGAACGCTACAAATCCTGTTTCACAAGAATGTGTAAGAAAATATCTTTATTTAATTATATCATCTTTTGTTTTGTAATTATGACTTGAGATAATATTAATTAAAGCCATGAGTCACCTAAGTGCAGCCCACAACATATTTCCTTAATGAAGATGAAATACAGTTGACATTTTGTTGAATGCAACATAAACTAATTTTCGACGAAGTTTCAAACTAAAAGACTTTTATTTAGGCGCGCCACAGTTTTTTGTTTCATAGTGATTTATATTTCCTTGGTATAACGATAATTAGGTTAATAAAGTCCAACTCCGGCCTAAATCTATCTTTTATAAGCATAACCACTTTTGTCTGATGTTAATTGCTAATTGTAGATTTTATGTTCCAATGCGAGTAATGCAATTTATATTTCCCAGGTTGATATTCTGAAGCAGTGCATTGGTGACGAAGACCCATTGTTGGATGAAGTCAATGCGATTTGCGAAACGCTACGAAACACAAACATGATTTCGGTGAGAATTAAGCGAGTATAATATTGTGTAACACAGTGCTTCCCAAAGTTTTCATTCTGCGACCCCCTAGATTTAACATTTTTTGTGAGTTTCTGCTTTGACCCGATGAAGCACGGTTGTGGTTGTGGAGAATTCAATACAATTTGTTTTATATAGTGTCATTTAACTACCCTATTTAGAATTAGACAAATTGAGCAATTTACAAAGGTTTTTTTTAAGTCTCTGATTTTATTGAAACCTTTTGTTTTCAGGAAAATGACGAACTTACAATGCAAGGAGTCAGTGACAAACTGATCGGCGAACTTGACGAGTTTGAAAAGGAAGATCATGATTTGCTGCAAAGTGAGATGAGCGGGTGGATCGAAGAACGAAGCGATTTGTACGAAATCGAACAAGAATTGATCGAATCGAAGAAGAAACACAGGGATACTTACCTGGCGAATCAAAAGCTGGAAAAAAGTGCACACCAAGGCGCTATCGAGGAACTAGGACACTATTTCCTGGATAAGGTAGGTTGTATAGTTTAAATCTTTGGTGTATTATATATTAGAGTAGTGTTTTTCAATCTTTTCTAGTTGGTATCACTTTAGTGGCTTTTTACTGTTGTTAAATACTATTTAGTTTGAAATAAAATATGTTTTACTTATAGGGATAAAAACTGGTGTATTTCCCAAAGCTGATAGGTTGAATGTACCTATTAGAGTGTTTGTAACCAATATTCCATAACCTCTGTATAAATAATTTTAATGCATTTAACTTGAGGGCAACAATGTCTATAAGAACAACAGAAAATGACTGTTTTTTTTTTAGTTTGTAGACACTGGTTAAAAAAATAATTATTAAACATGAAAACTTAATTTTGTGATCAATTTATATTATGCTCAAATCCGGTTTAAGCAAACACTACATAAAACAGTAAATTGTAATTCAAATTTAATGCCTTGATAATCTTAATATTTTAGGGAAAAAATAAAAAGGTGAAAAGTGTTGAAGATCACTTGAAAGAAGATTACATCGAAGGTTGCTTTCTTGACCTTGAAATGGTTGAACTTTTGCGCAAAAAGAAAGGAATTGTGAAAGACCCGATTATTCATATTCCGAGAATAAAAAAGCGAAAGACCAAACAACCGAGACAGCGGAAAACTGAAAAAACAAAAATGAAGCAAAGAAATTAAATTGTAATTTTTTTGATGCGTTTTATTAAGTTGTAATAAATTTAATACAAAAAATGCATCATCTCTAGTAGTATGTTATACAAAAAAGGCAAACCTTTAGGCTATTTAAAGTTAGCATTAGCATTTGGTGATTATTAATATATGCCACTTAAACAGTGTAACTTTGACAATGATGTCGTTAAACTTTAAACAGCACAACATAGCTTAAATCTTTTTAATTAAAATGCAAAAAGGTATTTACATACAAAAACTGATTGTGGTTCTAACAATATTATCAAGGGCCAAATGGAACTGAATAGGCTAAAAAAAAAATCTTCTGCTTCATGCAAATAGTCCCAAATGTTTTTTGTTGGAGATGAAGATTATTTTACTAAAAATACCAGAAAAATGCAATTTTGTCGTTAGACATACTGAAATCATTGGGGCTGGCCGTGCATGGAAGCCAGATAAACACAACCTGCTTAAGCAAAGTCTGCGACACCTTTTCTTATATTAAAACATTCGACAATGCCCTAGGTGTCTAAAATCTAAAAAAAAGGTTGAAAAACAGGGTTAGGGTTAAGACATTTCCGTTGTCTTGGCATGCATTTGTTGAAGTAATATTGTTTTTTTGTTTTTTTTATTAGGTTGGCCACAGCTTATTTTTGTTACATTTTAGGGTTGAAGTGACATTGTGTATGATTTCAAGCATAAAATATCAAATATCAACAGTATCTTAAAGTAAGGCATACAATATTTTGATGAAACATAAAGTACAATGCCACTTTTTATCAATTTTTTGAATTACATTACGCATATTCAGCAAAAGCAACAGTAAAAATGGGGCAAATAAAAATTGCAGATGCATACCGTTAAAGTTTGATGTTTAGATAGGGAAAAATGATAAGACTGTCGGAAATCTAATAAGGTAAACACAAAATACAAAAAAATAATAATAACATATTAGGCATTTTTTATATTATACTAGAAAACTACAACTGAAACATTCCTATACACAATGTGTATGACATGTGATCAAGGTATTCTGGAGTTGTACTGTCCTACAATAACGGCATCGATATATAGTAAACAAGATGCCTTCGGAGAGGATTACTGAAATCAGTTGGTGGGGTTTCCTATGAGGACTGGTCATTTTTCTTTGAAAAGAAGGATCTATGCTAGGGGTGGGCAAACTGCGGCTCGCCGGGATATTTTTATGGCTCTTCTGGTTGAATTGTAAAATTCAAAAAAAAAACTGTAACGGCTACCAAGAGAACGGTTTATGAACGTCTTTCTTTTTTGATTTAGGTCAGCACTTCGTTTATGATGTAACACTAGACTTAGAATCCAAAGAGTTAGTTAACAGTAAGTCAACGCAATTTCATTGCTAAGGTTTCAGAGATTAGCAAATCAAACAATTGAAAGACTTATATTGATAAATATCGTGCGTGTTATTTTGCTATTAGCGTTATTATTATTGTGTTAAATCGGTGCCGTTTTGTTATATTACAATTCTGTTGTTATTGCTGAACTTACATTATTTACCGTTGTTGTGTTGAAACAATTTTGTGGCTCTCTGGTACTTTTATTTTCTGCAAATGACTCTTCCATTAAATACATTTTCCCACCCCTGATATAAACAATCCAATATAATTGATATGCAAACAAAAAAATATGCCATACAAAATAAAAAGAATCGAGCTGGGAAACAAATTGTGTCCAGGCTAGAAAAACAACTAGCCTGTGGTGAGGTTTCCTATGAGGAATAGTCATTTTTCTTTGGAAAAAAGGACCTATGCTCTTGAAAAGGGAAATATATATTAAAAGGCATGCGTTGGTTGGTAATATATTGTGTAGTTGACTATAAGAAATTTAGTTCTGGACTGTTTATCAAAATGTGAGTCACTAATTTAAAAGATTCCTTGTGAGTCATTGTTAAAAGACTCTTATTTTAGGCATGTAGTCAAAACAGAATACATTTACACCACAGCCTAATGCAAAAACATGGGTAATTTTCTGTGAAACAGTTCGGTGTCATAAACATTCGTTAGACCACGATTCCACAGATGATAAGTTTTACCATGATACTCCATCACAATTATGTGAAATCAATTTGATTATTCAATTAAACCAATATCTCTTACCGTAGGCCTTAATTATAAGAAAAAAACAACAATAAGAATAGAACACTATATCACAGGAATGTTATTTATGTATATTTAGGAACTGTAAAAAATTGAAAATTCAAATCTAAGCAGTTCTCGCACAAATTACATCACATAAAATTTTAGTTCAACAAAACTAGAACCAAGTTTAATATTTTATTAGACAAGAAACAATTATGATTGGGTCACTTTCTGCAAATTTTGTTCCTCTATTAAGTGTAAAATGCAAAATATCCTAGTTTTATCTCTTATTAACAGTCGTTGCAGTTGTTACAATAAGATGCATAAATTCCACGCAATTAAAATTTAATGACCTACATAGACCTTTCTGGGGTTGGTTTTGGCTTGAGACTAGAAACGGTGGCCCATGCCTGGCCTTTAGGCACCAAAAGGAAGTACGCAGCTCTAAATTATTTTTCCGGAAGTAAACAAGATACAGTTTCAGGCGTTATTTTGGCCATTTAGGCCCTATTTCGATGAATTTAAAACATATTCCGACAGATTTATATCTTATTACGACGGTTTATTATGTCGTTGGGCTTTATAATACTCTGGTATTGTAGATTATTGTGCTTTAGATATGGTTGCTTTGTAGGTTTAATGTAAATTAACAACAATTAAATGTAAATTAACTAACAGACATTGTATAAAACAAATTTCAAGTAGAGGCTTACAATAATATTAAAAATACAATTCAAACAAGTGCAGCAAAATGCATAGGTATAGTCGTTGTCTAGAAAGGTTCTTTCTTCGAATGTGTGATGGCAATTGGGAAACATCTGCACGTTCTTTTTAATCAACTGCTCGACATTATAAGGCAGGTGTGCCTGGCAAAACAAATTGCAAAAGGCTACTTTATATTTGTTTTTACCTTAAGGTAGCAGTGTTGAGTTAATTAGTTAATATTGAAGAAAACCAAAGGTGGTCGCTAGGTTCGGTATTTACCGTTCTAATGATGCGAATTTCCGAAGCTCGCTAGGCCTATTTTATGTTTAAATCGGCAAATACAACCCATAGCTCCATGTAGCTTGAAAAGCGGCGCGTTTCTCACGCTATTAAAACATTTAGAAGTTATATCGTTGGTATTATGTGTTCTGTTGGAGGGAAAGATTCTGTTGTTGCAAAAAACATACCAAGCTGTTAGCTCCATTATGATTAAATCGATCAAACACCCTGGTTTTATCTGTTCGTTAAATTCTGAAAAACTCGCAGCTTACAAAGTGGAATGGACTGGCCTTTAGCCCAACCTGTCGCGTCTTGATTGCTGCTATTTTTTTCACTATCTTTCTGTTTTGTTGATGTTTGCGTAATAATGTAATAATAATTAAATATTACAAAAATTAGAACAAAAGGTGAGTGGTCTACGATGCACATACATATTCGCAAAGCTACCGTGTAAATATAGGTAATCGGGTGGCACAATAAAAAAAAACAAATTGTATGAGATTTAAAAAAAAAAAAAAGCTTGTCGAGAATTCAAAGGTGTAAACATACCAACCTGTCAATCGCCCCAGATGTCTTTACATCCAGCTATTTCGGCCGCTGTACATCGGTCAATTGGCTCGAAGCAAAGCATTTTCCTGATATTCTTAAGGACTGCGTTTTGCTGCGTCGGATTCAGGTCGACCTTTAAATCTGACAAAACGATTAAAAACTGTTTTGGTTAAGCTCTAATACATTTTTTGCTTAAGTGATATGGTTATCTATCTTATAATAATAGCTATACGCAAACTATTGAAGGATGCACTTCTATTTTTTGTCTGATCGAAGCAGATGGTTTGGGCTAACATTAATAATTAGGAAAACAAAATTACGAATTAAAAAATTGCCTAAACTTATTTGTTATTTACCTTTTAACTCCAGTGTTGGTTTATTTTGTTTGCTTATATTGTATCGGTGACCATCCATGCCTCCAAAAGGATGACAGTTTCCATTGGTTAACACAAAGTACCACATTATTCCAAAACTGAATATGTCGTAGGATGGCATCTGGATGTAAGTTTTAATTGTTTTTTGTCTTTCTAACCATAAGTATTACAACTGAACCACATTATCAATACAATACTTCTGTCTTGTTTGCTCAAATACTTACAAGTTTAATATCAGCGACATTTGTACAAGATATGGCTTCAGGAGGCATATATGCTTCACTGCTCAGCAGTTTAGTGATATGAAGAGAACCAGTCCGGTTCGGCAGTTTTTGGGTAACTCCAATATCTGATAGTTTTACAACAGCCTTCCCGGTTTCGTCAAGTGTTAATAGGAAATTATTCGGCTTGATGGCACCATGAACTGATACAAACATGTAATTCCAAATTGATAGTTAGGAAAATAAAAACAATCCTGTGCATTTAAAAGTCTGCTTAATAAAAAAAGCCATTTCGATAATTCTAAATGTGTAGTTACATTTATTTGAAATCAGCGAAAAAATTGTTTTGGTTGGTAACCACATTATGTGCAGATGCCTTGCATATTTAAATTAAAAGCTTCCACAGTTTATATTTACTTGTTACTTTACCTGCTTTACGTGAGTGAAGATACACAAGTGCTGACGTCGATTGACGAAGAATCTCAAGAAAACCAATTTTTAAAACATCAAAAACGTTTCCTTTGCCGATTTGTTCTTTTTTTACATCAACCCATGCCCTTGGATTCAAAATATACTGAACACATACAGCAGATAAGTATTGTTACCAGCTTTTTTAATTATGATATTCATGTTATACATACATTGTGGACTGTTATGTAGCAAAGTTCCATAACAATAGCGTAAGATTGATCGGAATCCTGAAATATAGCAAACAATTTCCTTGAAACTATTGATATTTGCATAAAATTTGCTAAAACTATTTTTTCTTGTTTCAAGATTCAAATCTAAAATAAATCACCTAAATATTGTTAATAACTATCCTGAAAAAAGTATTCGTTTTATAACTTTTTGCGTTTAAATCAAAATCTTCAATACTCACCATTGACCAAAGGCCATAAAAATGAACAACGTTTGAATCCTTTAAATCTAACAACAACTTTTCTTCATAAGTGCTCTCACAAATATTTTTGTGAATGATTTTTGCACATAGCGGTCGCTTTGTTTCATCATGTTTCATGTAGATGCTGAAATCAATTTTGATTGTGGTATTATAGTATAAACTCCTATTATGTCAGTAGTACTTAGCAAAAATGCATTACATGATTTTTTTAATCATTTTTAGTAGATTAAACATGGGAATATAATTAAAGGCAGTGGTTTAAATTATTTTCAGTTACTGGTTTGTTATTTGCTACTCATTGTAGATTGAACACATCAATAGTAATTTGTTATATTAAAAAGATTTTTTGCTGATATAGCTTTTATTAAACAGAATTTTCATTTTTTTTAATATTTTTCACATTATTACATTTTATATTATAGTAGAAATTAAACCAACTTACATATAAATCTTTACAATCGATCCAACACAAAATGGCTCTCCCTTCAGTAAAAAACGTTTGTTAAAATCATCCTCATAGTGTTTTCGTTTTTCTTGCTCCTTAAAAATAAGAAATAAGTTTTTTTATTCAAAAACATCCGACATGGAACCTTAATACAGAAACACTTTCATGGTTACAAAAAAAAAAATACTTAAAACCAATTTAATCGAAATCCAACCAGGTAGAATTAGCAAGAGGGCATCAAACTTCTTTAATATTTTAGTCCTATCAGTTCACAAAAATAGTTCGAATTTCAGAAATCCTAATAGAAATATATCATATGCCAATGCTTATTTTTATATCTGATTAGTTCCAGCTTTATAAAAACATTTTTTTAATTTTAATGAAAACAAACCGAGTTATCAAAGTTGAAATTGTAAGGAAGGCATAAATATAATAATAATACTTGACCCACCCAAACCCAAATTAACGTTAGAAATAGACGCAAATGTGATAGGAATCTAGAGCCGCGCCTATATTTTTGATATTATATATTTTGTTATACTTTGACTGACACTTTTAAACAACATTTTTCTGTTCTATACCAAAATACCAATGATTGAATATACAGACCTTTCCCAAAATATATAAAAGTTTGTTTCAAGTCAGAAACACCAAATTTCCCTCATTTATCTTGTGGCTTAGATGTGAAAGGGGTAGTTTGCCAAGGAATTAAGTCTATGCACAATTAATTTGCAATCAAAGTATTCCCTTTTTTATTTATTTTTATTTTTGCCGCCTCACACAAAAATCTCATTCTTAGAGTGAGTGACAAACTGGGATTTTACGCTCAAAATCTTTACCTTCGTGAAAACGAGTTTTTTCCCTTATGGTACAATCTGGTGACACAGTCGACGAAAGCCATGTAAATGAAGCGACAATAAATTCAAATATGGCAAAGTATTTGTAAAATGTTCCAAAAATAAATTTGCCGTATTGTATAAATAGTTTTTATTTATTCTTTTTATTTGTTTATTGATTTCCGTTAAAAAGCAATACCAAGTATAACATATTTACCAGCGAATTGGGACTATACTGATCGTTACATAAAGCAACAATAAGGGTTTCACAGGACATTTTTAATTCATATGTTTAGTAGAAACAAATGCAAAACAGGTGCTAACAGAGAGGTCTACACTGCCACCAGATTTATTTTTTTTTAACTTGGCGGTACAATATGTTGTTGTACTAAGGAGCCACTTTGCACAATTAATGTGGCACAAGCGACTTATCTTATCTGGGAGAATAAATGATGCAAGTCACTTCTAGCTTGTTCCCAAAGTCTAATATGAAAGAATCCTGTAATGTACATATATCTACCGCTAGATAGGGGCAAAGAGCAATAACAAACTTATACAATGACGTCACACTATTTTAGGTTTCTTTTTAAAGCACTAAAAAAAAAGATATTTCCGGCCCATATAATAATAGACCAAGTTTGGATCACTTTAAGCCGGGTCAAATAAAACCTTCATTTGTCAGCCTTTAAGTCGAGCATTAGATCTACTGGCCCGAGCTCATAGAATGCTTACCTCACATTTTTCGTTTAAGGACATAAAACTGAACTGGTAAATACTCTAGGTAACCTGGGCAAGGCCGGGTATTTAATTTGGTAGTATTATGTAGAACGGCTTCTGCTGGCTAGTTGAAATGGCGATAAAGCCTGCGCCTTTTTCATTGCTTGAGTTGTAATGGTAAAGATATGTTAGGACGAAACCTCCTAGGTCCCAAGGTGCTTTTAACAAAGTGACAGATATGACCCTTAGTGGTTGGCTTGGCGCTAGACTATTGCAAATTAAATTTATAATATAAAATTAATAAGACTAAATGTTATATTGGTGTCCCAGTGCTATGTTGTTTTTGTTCTGCCTAAGCTAAGATTACAATTTTTCAGTTTTTTGTTGATATTGATCGCAAACGGATACAATTAATTTTTCAATTTTTTGTTGATATTGATCGCAAACGGATACAATTTTAACAATGCATCTTGTCCTAAAGCATAGGAAAACTAATATAACGTCTGGACGTCTTTACGAAAAAGTAAAAAAAATTAACTACTGGTAACAATATACCATATCCCCAACACTACAGAAATATTCGATACTATCAGACTAAAGCCGATACTCGAAGTGGTAGTATCGGTACAGATCCGATACCAAATTAATTTGAGCATTTTAGCCATTGTTTGAACTCGAATTAAACGTTTTACCCACTCAGAAGAAAAAAAACCCCTTGGCGCTAGAAAAAGAGGGAATTTACAAGAAGATTTATTGTTATTAAGGAGCGCTCTCAGTACCCTATGCCAGTGCTTGTCAACCTTTTTCGGAATGGTCCACCCTTTTCACGTTTAGGCAAAACTTATACACCTCAGTGCAGGGGCGTATCCAGAGATCCAAAAAGGGGGGGGGGGATTTTTCGTCCGACGTTAACAGCGATACACTTTAGCATTTTGCGTCTAAAAGTTTGCGTTTGCTGGACGTTAATTGGTTGCTTCTGATGCACTTTTTATTATTTATGACGTCATAACAATCGCTGTTTTATGACGTCATATCCGTCACTATTTTATGACGTCATAAAACAGCGATTGTTATGATGTCATAAGATATTGTTAAGTTACTATTTTGTGCTGTAAGACCTTAAACGTAAACACCAAACACTGCAGGTGCTTACTTTAGCTTCGTTTATGCCGAATAGCCACAAAGTCAAAAAGTGGTACACCCTTTGAAAGTTATGGTACACCCGGCTGAAAGCACTGCCCTAAGCACCCAATCCTATCGTCCATGCTTTCATTATTATACCACCAAGAGAAATATAAAATATGAAAAACTATATAAAAATTTAGATAAAAAGCAAATTTGGATTCAATAATGTGAAAAGGTAACTCACCGTAGACGAGATACCATAGGAGCGAACAATATTTGAGTGTTTGCATTTTAAGATTGAATCAACTTGTGAGATGCTATATTGTTGAGGAAAAAGTATTTTAGCACTTACAACGTCATCCCCTTTCAACGTGTAAGTACTAAAAACAAAAAAGTATGTTGTAAAATTTCAATTTGCCCATGCAATTTATTATTTTTTAAATGTGGTTAATTTTGTGGTATATTAATACCAGTGAAAAAATATGATTCTCAAAACACTTTTGATTGTGAATATGTGATAAGTTAAAAAAACAGCTCACATTGTAGATAGCATAGATGGGGCTTTATTATTAAACAGGCACGGTGGTACTACATTATTTTGAACAATTTTTGCCAAAAATTAAAAATACTGATTGCAATGACAACAAACTTCTGACACAGAAATGTGGGCAGTCTTTCCTTTACTAGATGATGGTTTGAATCTTTTGTGTTTGTCGATGCTTAATTCCGCCTGATTTTCTAAAAATAAAACAGAAACGGAGATGACACTGGTAAATGGATACTTAAAGAATTCTGGCATAAGCCTTCTACCCGACGAACGGATGGTCTAGTGGTCATACCCTACAACATTTATCTGAGGTTATTCAGCGTTTGTTACAGAATTTTGGAATGTCGGTAGCCATAATCCCATACCACACTCAGGGTAGGCTTCTTTCGTGACCCAAGGACCCTGTCAAAATAGTCAACACAAAGGCAGCTGTGTATTGCATACCCTGTGCTGAATGTTCAGCTGTGTATATCTGCAAAACAAGCGTTCATTTAACTATAGAAGAAAGGAACACAAATGTGAAGCCTCAAAATCAGTGTTGGCCGGTCATCCAACCAGCCAAAGTCATAACATTATGCGAAACTGGCGCTCAGTTAATTACCCATTGGCCCCGCACTTTTTTAAAATGAATAATTGCTTAAAACAAACTTTCAAGCGAAATGGCATCTCAAGCGAGCGCAATACTCCAAATAAATCGAGTCATTTTTCTCTCATAGAGTAATTTACTTTCTTTCTGTTTAAGCTTCAAACCCCTCGCTTGAGAAGGAGCTTTTCTGTGCACATTAAAATACATAAAACATTAAACTAATACCTTCAGTACTTTCACTTTCTTGTTCTGAATCAGTACACCAGGGTTCCATAGTAGTTTCTAGAAGTAAAACATGTTTTAACGAAAATCTGAATGTCAATAAAATTCTAGGATATACCTTTGGGTATTATTGGTACTCCCCTTTTCTGTAATTCTTTCACAGCAGAATGAGTTGTTTCTATTAATAAACAACAAACGTTTAAGTAACAGTTCTAATCCAATTCAAGAAACAAAATAAATGTGAACGAGGAAAATGCACTTACTAAAATTGTTTTCGTCAAACCAGCAAATACACACTCTGTATTTCTGTTCCTCAATGTCATTTTTGTAATCGTACGCATAATCCGGTAACTTGTCTCCTTTGCCCAATGTACTGCGCACCAATTCTTTCCAATTTGGTATGTCATAGCTGCGAATGAACTCATATACAAACAGAGCACGGTTTCTACCTGAGGGATTTCATATTACTTGATTATTATTTTACCGATTTATTAATTCTACAAATAACACAATACTACGACGTCTTACGTTTTCGAAGTTTGGTGAACTTGATTGAAGCAAATAAACCTTCTAAGGAAACTTCTTGTCCTAATACTTCTTTCCTGATGGACTTAAAGATTTTACTGTCAGTGTTGGGACCTGAACATATATGAGACAACAATGAATAAAATTACTGCTTATTTACCATGTTGACCTGTTTTTGGTCAATCTTATTTTTTAAGATATGGCAGGCTTTTGCATAGAGTGGCAGATTTTTGATCAGTGGTTCTCAACTTTTTCTGTTCGCATCTTATCTAGTTCTTTTTAGGAAAGACACAATTTTTCACATTTTATAGGTAACTAGGGATCAACTCATTAAGTTATTCAGCGATGCAACAATCTAAACATATTCCCATGGATACCTGTTTAAAAAACTGTTAAAACAAAATATACTATATCAAACAATTACATGTTTATCAAGATTACTTTCTGATCCGACAAGCTTCCACTGAACCGACATAAAACAAGTTTTTTTGTCTTTTTTAGCATAAAAAGTTTTCAGACTAAAATATTGCCTACCGTAAACTTTTGCCAACAGTAATAAAAATTAAAACATTTCCAACACAATGTCTTAAATGCAAATGCGTACTTGTTATGGGTGGATGCAGAGATTTTTTAAACATTTATTGCTATGTTCCGGTTACAAGTTTGCAAATGCTTGATTCTTAGAAACATTTGTGGATGGTCCAAAGGTCTTTTTTTGGAAGTGGGGTTCAAACCAAAAATGCTATGTAATGTTGTTGCTATTTTAACTTTTAAAGCAATGTTTTTATTACAGGTTTTAAAATGAATAAAAAATATTTTAAACAAAATGTAAGTATATAAAATAATAATAAACAAAAACATTTTACCAAGCCAGTGGAATATTCATGTTACAGGAAATTTGAATGAAATAAAACACATAAATAGACAAAATCATTTATATACTGTAATGTTGACACTTTTAAACACACCTTACCTACATGCTCGCACCAATAGCAAGCCAAACCACTAAAATCACCATTATCTCTGTATTTGTCAATTTCCAAATCGTGAAAACCAAGTTTGCGCAAATATTCAGACCACTTGCGATAAGGGACTTTTCGTTGTTCTTTCATTAAAACATCAACAATATTTTTTTCAGCCTCACTTAAAGCAACACTTGAAACATAAAAATGCACTTTTAAAGTAAATATAACCTTGGTAAAAAAATAAAGAGAGTCAATAGATTAAACATATTTTACAGTTGTCTCAAAAGCAAATGTTGATTTTAGAAAGCAATATTTCTCACCTCGCTGTAGACATAGCTATTCTTCCAGGTTGATGGACCAAGACAGCTGATAGTTAAAAAAAATAAACAACAAGCTTTA
Source organism: Ascidiella aspersa (assembly GCF_963924565.1). Lineage (NCBI taxonomy): Eukaryota > Metazoa > Chordata > Ascidiacea > Phlebobranchia > Ascidiidae > Ascidiella > Ascidiella aspersa. The sequence goes on along the minus strand of NC_139452.1, from coordinate 32,133,976 downwards.
TAAAGAAACAAAAAAGTTCATACTGGTGGAAAACAATGTCAAAAGTAACACATATTCGAGTGCGCCATATACATCACAATACAATGCACGCGTCACCATACATTGCACTAGCATGCATACAAGTCTGTAAAGTAGCTCGTAGACGCGCTGTTGCAGAGAATATTAACTTGATCGGGACTCGCACTCTCTGCCTGATCTTCGGGCTACGGTTTTCAGGTGCTCGGCCCACAAGCACCGCGCGTACAGTGCTTAGCCGGGAATTGAGCCCCTGATCTGAGGATTGCTGGTCAGTGGCGCTAACCACTTCGCCGACGCGCCCGCGAAAAGTAACACAATCACATAGCATAATATTGCAGTTTGCAAGGCACAAAAATTCATAAAAACTCTTATATTACTCTTATATTAGAAGTTTATTTAACAAGTTGGAACAGATTTAATAATTAAATAAAGACTCATTTAAAAGCAAATAAAAGTAAAAGAGATTTTTTTAAAAAACTATTGTTTTGTAATTCAAACATTTCAAGTAACAATATATTAAATCACATTGATTAATTCATGGTACTATAATGTAGCAAAAAGTAAACAAACGTGACCACAATAATGACATTTGTGTGTCTTATAATTTTCTATGTACGCAAAAGTTTGAGATATTTTTGTTTTTCTAATTTTATGTTTGGTTATAATTCGCACATTTTTTGAGAAATTTTTTTTGCGACTAATGGCTGTTTTGCTTAATTGACCGTAACTCTATTTTACGCTTGCACCATTAGTATTAATACTTTGACTTGAACTACTTTGGTGTCCAAGTAATTGACTTTTCCTAATTTTAATGTGAAATTTGAGCACACATAAATTAAAAAATTGCAGACCTGATTTTTTTTAAATTTACACATTTTTATCCGTGATTAATTTTTAATATGATTTTTAAACTCAGGTGTGAACGAAACCCTGAATGTAGAACTACACACATCAAAATTTGGCGCTGTTTACCAAAGATGTAAAGGTTGAATAGCATATGGTAGATTTAAATATTTCAACCAAGTATTGTGGGTGGTTGAGTTATATAACATCATAAAAATATAACAAAATTGTTGATATCAATATTGAATCAAAATTTTCCACATACAGATTTCCAGTTTATGTAAAAATAGTAAAGATTTATATGCTAATGTATAAAAACAGTTATATTTGAACAAATCCTTGCTGCTTCGTGAAAGTTCCACTAAGGTATCCTCAACCTGTTACAAATTATCTGTTATCGCTAATCTTCAGTATTGTTTCAAATAACTTGACTTGACTTAAGTCTTTTAGACAAATGACCTGGCCTGGTCCTTGGATTACATTTGTGTTTTAAAAACAAAAGAATAAAAAATAACAAAAATTTATCTCGAGTTTTTTTTTTATCAAAATTTATCCCAAGCTTGCACATTTAACATTTTCATTTCTGTATATTTCGTCGGTGTTATCTTTTAGTTGAGTTGTTGCACATCTTTGAACGAGTTTATCAATTTTAATGGTTTAAAAGTTTACTGTTATGTCAATGACATGAATTGAAATTGAGCAGCTCTCATAATGACTTGACTTGGACTTAAGTTATTTTTCAAGTGATTGACTGGGACTTAAGTCACTTCAGGATGACTTATTTACAACACTGCTAATCTTATATCAGTTGCGTGCGACATAAAGTAACGTCAAAACGTAACGTATTTGTTTATATAAAAAAGACCAAAAAGAATCACGTGCATCGTGAAAAAATGCTTTATATGCTTTAAATTGCCAAAAATTTTACTTTTGTTTTCAATTTGGCCATTTTAAAGCCATACTGACCATCATTAAACCAACCCATTGCAAGCAAAAGTACACCAAGTAATAAAAGCGCTTATAGACATTGTTGACGCACGACGCCTTAGCGCCAGAGTGATTTTATCACAATTAGGAAAGACATGTCAGAAGCATATTTAGAAAAGTTTCCCATAGAGTAATCTCTCGAAGTCCGCATCCTAGTTAAGTCCGCAAATAATTCTCAAAAAATCGGGATTCAAGTTTATTAAAAATATTTTTTTTTCACTTTTTTGTACCTTGATATGGAGAACTGTTCAGCAATCTTATTTGCTTTTAAAATCGCCAATGAAGATGGAACCGGAACCCTTGCTCGGCGAAATGTTATCAACTTAAAAATACAGCATATCTGTTAGCCCAGAAAATCAACAAACAGATGCTTAAATCTTCCAGATAGCTTCTTCATTTACATCGTAATTTGTAAGACTTTGCTTATACTAGGGTGAACTCAATTTACTAGCGTAGGACCTTAACTTCACGCATTATATGATTTAATGAGAACCTCTAATATTATTTATTACAAATTTAACGTCTGTCCGCTTTAAAAGTTTCAAATAACCCAAAACAATAATTACAGTATTATATTATGTTGCTTATTTTAACCTTTGCTTTTGTAAATCTGGCGCTTGGTAATTAATCTTTTCCTCGCCTTTTTAGTAGGCTATACGTATTGAAGAAGCGAAGTATCACACAGTGAATTGCATTTAACACTGTCAAGTATGGCAGAAATCTTTAAGACGTGTTAAAATATCCATTAGCACAATGTGAATTATAATTTTAAATACGTATAAACACGCACTAATGATTATGACTAACAATTAAGAGTTTAAAAACGTTTAGTCCGCACAAGCCTATAAGATGCAATTTGCGGACTTTACCGGTAGTTTACTGTAGTTAAAATACTCAGTTTTCGGGCAAGAGGGACTGTAACGTGAAATTTGGTCCCTGGCCCAAACTGTTCCGGTCGGATCATTTTTGGCGTTGGGACAGCCGCTAAAACAGGTCCGGTTAGGCCAAAACTGGTCCGCCCTTCAAAATCACTTATTTATCAACAGCCTAACCATAAATCTCTAACTCTCGATCCGGCGGGACCATGTTGGCCCTCAGCATTATTATATGCGGCCCGCGGGACAGTAAGATAATTTAATCAAAAAAAGTAATCAGTTAACGGCAAACATGTTTAAATTTTTGTTGATCATTAAAATTCTTAAGTTTACACTACGGTTTTCCTAACACTTATAAGGTTCAGAACCAGGGGGGCTGGGAAGAACGCTTTGCTACTTTTTGGGATAGTTGTTCACCGTAAAAGTGTAATATGATATATTCCAACTCCACTAGATCGAAACTAAACAAACTTGAACGGCAGTTCAAAGTAAATATATTGTCTAATTGCGAGATTTATTGTAAACTAGACAAAAAAGGCTAAACCTTGAACCCATTCAAGTATAGCGTCAACTGAACCGGTCGAGTTGTGTTTGACTGCTGCACAATAACCCAGGGTTAATATTAAATTTTAAAAGCACTTGCCCAGACGTAGTAACACTCGTCAAAATGTCTGTACACCGTCTGCGAATTTTCCTTCTACCGAATCCTCAACAATGATTAAACCTGCCTTTCTAATTCTTAACGTCTACAAATGCCGTGATAGATCTAACACGTTTGGTAAGTGGTTCTCAATCGACATGCCGCGGAACTCTACGTTTTTTACCGCTTAAGGAAGAAACATTTCAAATTCTTTTCAACTTTTGCTCTTTTGGTAAGTTTCTCAATACATATTCTTTTTGTGAACAATAAAAGTGCCTAAAATTGAAAAGGTTTTTAAACCTTGTTGTTCAGTTAATGTGCTGTTTCAATCTCGTTTATTGCAACGTTACAGCTAAGCAAGGGTGCCGCAAGCCAAAATAGGTGGTGATCCACTGACGTAGCATAGACGTGTTTTTTTGTTTAAACCTTTTTATGTCAATTGAGATCTTTTACATTTCAAATTGAGGCAAAATCAAAAAGATAACACCAAAGTTTTTAATTCTTATACATACATGTGCCCCATGACACATCTTACTCGATCTAACAAATTGCAACAACCTTTTATTTACAACTTTTGCAGTTAACAACCTATGAACTCATAATCGTTATTTATCGCTATTCAACTTTGATATATTAACCCATTTATAAAAATATGTTTTTAGCTGATGCAGAACGAAACATATTTTATCTTTTCCAGCAAGGTTGAATTAAGGTTATAAGTTAATTGACATTTTTTGCTTCGAAAGCCACAAAACAAACTTCGGCCTTTTGACAAAGACTTGTATTTAAATCAGCTCTCAAACATGTTTCGTTGTGCTTTGTGATTGGCTGTTTAAGTCACACCTTTGTTTGACTTGCGATAACGCGCGATGTTGCAATGAGAGGCCAACATGTTATGTTGGGAAAAACAACTGAACGTTGGACTTGATGAAACCCGTGATTCTACCACACTTGTATAAATCCATGTTAAACTCTATTAAAACTGCATCTTGTTAAGGTATACATTTAAAATCCAACAGACCCGAAATAAGATGGCGCATATCTTAATGTGCCACAAGATACACGAAGCAGATTTATGCATTTTGACAACGCCATATTACTCGCAAGCACAATTGATACACATGGGTATTCAAACATGGGCTAAATATTATCTTATTCACCAATAAATGGGAAAAAAAATTGCCACAAATTAAAAAAATGTTTTACAACTCGTCCTTGAAAACAAAATGGCGTCTTTGTTTTGTCGTTTAAAGCAAACCCAAAGAAAAAATTAATGTGAGCAGGAGGGGGGCAATTAAATTTTCCGCTCAATTTTTAAAAGTTTAGCTCGCAGCTAAAAACAGAAAGTAATAGGTTGAAAGTAAACAATTCAAGTTTACCGTCTTGTTGTTCAAACAACATTAGATTTGAGTCGTATTTGCTGCTAGTATGTTCGGAATATCAGCAGATCCCCTTTACAGTAAGCAACTCATGAACGAAATTTTTAGTAAATTTAGCTTGTGTTTTTGTCAATATGGGTTATTCTTAAAAAATTGAGGATGTTTAAATTGAAATAATTTAACTGTTCGCTAATTATAAGTTCGATGTGACCGTCTGTCCTTTGACTTTATTTGTTGCGACGTGATGGCGTTGAAGTGAAGTGGGCGACTGTGTTTGACTTGCGATAAAAACGCAGCTAAAGTCCTCGTTCGGAAAACAAGTGAATGTTGACTTATCAGCAACTTTATGAAACCCGTGTGCCGCTGCACGTGATTTAAGTTTAGAGCTGAAATCGCCAAAATCCAAAATATATTGCAATCATTACAAAAGGGACTTAAAAAATAGTCAATATTAGGCCTATACAAGTGTCCCTCTGTCCTTTGACTTCATTTGTTCTTAGCGCCAGTAAGAGGGCTTGAACTTTGTGATAAAACTTTCTTATTTAGTAGGGCAAAGAAACAAAGAAACTAAAAGTTCCCACCTCCGTTGATATGAGCCGAGCTCGTTAATGCGGAAATACGCAATGCCAGCCTCATTAAGGCAACTGTCCAACCAAGTACGGTTTGCTGAATGCGGAACTAAAACTCTAACAGCTAACATCACGAGTTCTTGTTAGATACACACCTTGCTGACTTACAACTTGCTTCAGTTTTTAACTTAAACATTTTTTATTTAACCTAATTCATAATCGCACCAACAACACAACAACGGATCTACTCGAACATCAACTTGTGAATTTATTTTAAAAACATCGAAACTCACAACGTTATGTCACGTCTTGTGCTTGGCTACTATACAACAACACAGCCAAACATGGTGTCATTTAAATAACGTCGGGCTGGTTTAATGTAACACAAAAACCTCAACCCATTCAAGTATATAGCGTCAACTGAACAGGTTGGGTTGAGTTTGACTGCCGCACAATAACCCAGGGTTAATATTAAATTTCAATCAGCACTCGCCCAGACGAAATAACACTCGCAAAAAACACCTGCACATCGTCTGCAAATTTACCTTTTACCAAACTGTTTTCCGGTAGTGATCAAAATTGCCTTTCTGTTTCTGAGCGTTTACAAATACCGTGATAGATCTAACACGCATTAATTGTAACGAACTCCAGCCATAAGACCGAAATAAGAACAATATCAACGTCAGAATAAAACACAGTTCGGAATAACACCAAAATAGGGCTATTATATAATCGTAGTAACGTAATAAGTCCTAAGTCCGTCGGAATGAGACCTAAAGCCCTAAACAACATTTTAACTAACACCAACCCCACCCCTACATCACTAATTCTCCTTATAATCTAAACTCTAACCCAATTCTAACCCCACCCATTACCCACCAATAACCCCAAACAGGGGCAAATAATTCGGTGCCAAAACAGCGGCGCCCAAACGTCGACACCAAAACGGCCAATGCCAGACCTACGGCCCACGATCGCCTACCCTCTCCCTACAGTTTCGTGCGTTATATTGGCCATTTAGGCCTTATTCCGATGAATTTAGTATTCTGACAGATCTGCGTCTTATTCAGACGGTTTTGATCTTATGCTGTACTGGAAATTATTGCGTATTTGGCTGTATTATGTCGTTGGTCTTAGTGCTATGGTTTATAGATCTTTTCTGCTTCAGGTATTGTTGCTTTTTAGGTTTTATTTTGTGTTCGTAGTGTAACATATGCGTGTTTTCGTTCTATGTCAATTGAGATCTTGTACACTTTGTAGAAGCCATTTTGTCATATTGTGTTTACACAGAGAATTTTTGTTTTTAATCGATGTGTCGTAACGGAAAATTTTCCGTAAAAATCTATGGCCTAAATTCTTTGCAACCACATTGTAATGTTTGCGTTACTCCTTGCAGCCAATGTGCAAACGATAAGCGGAAAGTTTTCGGTAAAATTCCGTTACGTAGATTTCTTGCAACCACATTGTAATGTTTGCTATATTTGCAGCGAATTTGCAAAAATTCAAATTGCTGACACCAATTTTTATGCGTCAAGGTATTTACATCCGTTTTTTTGTATATGTTTCAAAACACCGCGGTCTGAACATTAGTCGGTTTCCCCGGTTGTGTGATTTTCAAACTGTTGACATTTAACTGGAGTCAGAGGCTGTTTCGCAATCGCATTTTGACGTAAAATTTGTATGTTTCGCGTCAGAAATAAGTGTGAAAAAGGTTTAGACCACGCCTTGTTATCACGTGATATTTTGTTAAGTATTATAAGAATTAATGACGTAAATCTTTCTTTATCGCAGAAATTTTCTTAACTGATTCTCGTCTATAAATAGCGTGTTCAATCAATATAAAATGGCTTTTATAGCTTCTACTCAGACAGCAAACTTGAGTGCTTTTATGACTGAACCAGATAGAGGCTTTTACAGCTTTGACTGAAGACAGCAAAAATTGACTGTTCATGTATCTGAACTAAAGGAAAGAATTGGACCTGAATGGCCTCACGAAGACAGGCCATCTCAAATCTTGTAGGAGTGTGGTCGATTCATCTTGGCAATTATATAAATGAAGACTCATTAATCGGACCCACCCCCACAACTTTAAACCAGGGCTGCGAGTCGGTTAAAATAAACCCGAGTCCGACTCCGGTCAAAAAATAAATATTTACAGCCTGTATTTCGCCAATTAACGCAACTAAATGCAGTAAATATTCCGCAATCCACTTAGAGGGGCGTCATATAGTTCATCAACCATCAATACATTAGTGGGAATTACCCACCATAAGCTGTTTTGCCTTTACTGTGTGCGGTAATATCAGTTCCGAATGCTTCAAACTAAGGCAAAATCAAGAAAGACAAGGCTAAAGTTTTAAATTCTTATATATGCGTGTGCCACATTACACGCCTTACTCAAACTAACAACACAAAAAAGGCGTTTATGTCATGTTTTTTTCACTTTTTTCCGTCAGCTAACTTTGCGGTGTTAATCGTTAAAATGCTGACTGGAACTGTTGTGGTGCTGTTTGGAATATCAGTAGATTCTCATCCGCATGAACGAACTTTTTAGTAAGGTATAGGCTTGTGTTTTTCTAAATTGATGGTTTATTCCTAAAAATCGTGTATGTGCAAATTTGAATAACCGTTTCGCTAATTATTGTGGATGGAGTTTGTTGAAAAAAATCAGCATTAATTCATTCTAGCAAAGTTAGATAAAAGTTCATTGTGACCCTCTGTCCTTTGACTTTATTTGTTCTTAGCGCCGGTAAGCGAGCTTGAACCGTGTGATGCAAACTTGTATTTAAATTAACTTTCAAACCTTGTTTAATTTTGCGACGTGAAGTTGAAGTGAAATGAGTCACTGTGTTTGACTTGAGATAAAACGCAGCTAAAGTCCTTGTTCAGGAAAACAAGTAAATGTTGCTTATCAGCGATTTTATAAAACCCGTGTGCCGCTCTAAGTAAATTAAAGTTAAAGTTGAAATTGTCAAAACCCGAAATATATTACAATCATTACAAATGAATCATAAAAATGGTGAATATTATGTAAATGACCCATATGGGTTTTACTTCTACATTATACGAAATTAACTTTAATTATGAAAAATTAGCTTGGCACAAATTGTCTGTCGCAGAACCTTTTGTATCAATCGGGATCAAAACAAATCCAGATAAAAAAGTTTTTTTTGTTTAATTTGAAAAGAATTTATGACGAGGTGTGACGGATTGATCACGTGTTCAGCGCATGTGGTAGTTCAAATTATTTTTATTTTTATTTGATTTTCCATATTGTAACTTTCTTACTTCGCTGCAGTTTCTACAAATTGCCTAAAACGAAATAAAATTGTATCACCAAAAGTTTAGTTAATGTTTAGAAAGCAAAGAAAGGACAACAAGCACAATATTTCGATTGCTGAAAGAAACTTTGGACGAATCTATTTCCGAACGGTTGAATTAAGACAAAGCGCGACAGCTGTCTGGATGTAACATTCACCATAGCAAAGTGCTTCCCTGAAATACAGTCGGGCATGTTATATACAAAGCACAGTTGTTATTGTACTTTCGTTGCGGCGTTCAACAACAGAGGTTTGCAATAGAATACGCTTTTCTATCTCGTTTACGACTAGAGTGTCAAACTATATGTTATTACTCTCATATATTTTATAATGATTAATATACCAGTCAAAATATTCCGAAACAACATTGTTTTTTTCATAAAAAATGCTTATTTTATAAAGAATGTTTGTTTTTACTTAATAATTTCAAATGGTGCAATTTATAATGTGCATACCACAACAGTTTGTATTCCAACCTTGTTAAAGTTTCGCAATGAGTTATTTAGGTGTTGATTTGGTAAACTGAAACACATAATAATCCTAATCACCAAAACCGACAATAGATGTTCGGCTCTCTACCGCCACCATTCATCACGTAGGGGTCAATGGGTGAAACTTTTCCGCGGTTGACTCAAGTTTGCGGCAGCAGGGTTTTGCTGTAGACATCCGATGTTGGAACAACTTGTGACTCGTACCTTTGCTGCCATGTAGCGGATGAATAAAAATAAAGCTTGGCCGCACAAGGCGTGTTTTTGATTGGTTATTTAAAAAAAGGTTGTTTTAACCCCCTTTCAACCATACGTTTGTTCATGGATCTTGGCAGCTGACGTCATAATACTACATTGATTGTTCCGCAAATAGAGGACGTCATGTCTTCCTGCGGAGGCAGAGTAGAAATCGGGACTCGACGGAGTTGGTTTGTTAAGCTGGAGTCGGACACGAGTAATACTACGTAAAACTACCCGAATCCCGAACTGATGTGCGCATGCGCAGTATCAAATTTCGAAAGTATGGCCGCAAACTGTGAAAGGTGTAATAGAATATGGTGGAATATTTTACATTACAAAATTGGCCACCAACCGTAAATTGTAAAGGTGGAATATCATATGGGGAAAATTTCCAAACATGTATTGTGACAAAATGAACTATATGACCCCTATAAGTGGAGCGTTGATATGTTCCTCATTTTAGTTTCGTAAATTGGCGGAATACAGGCTGTAGTGTCGCAGCCGGACTCGGGACTCGGGTTTTATTTTTAACCGACTCCGCAGCCCTGATGTCTTCACAGACACTAACAACAACATGTGGGTTGTATATTTTAATTTAAAGGAAGGAGAATATTAAGCATGAATTTAAATGTAACAAAAACATTTTAAAATCTACATACTTTTGCAAGAATGAAGTTATTTCCGAAAGGAAAAAATACAATTTACATTTCTGGCGGTCAAGTAGAAGATGTTCATGGCTTAATACGAAGTGGTTTGTTATTGTCCGCGTGTGATTATAACCTTCTAATTATTCATAAATTGTCAAAATTCTCCACTTTTACCACTGATGGTATCTACATTTTGTCGAACGAGTATCGAACGAGTACCGATACTACCACTTGACTTGGGCTCCGATTTGTTATTATCGGACATCCCCATCCACAACACACTATACTATGCCTCGAGAAAGTTTTTAAATGTGTCGCGTAATTTTTTGCAATCGTACAACAGAACAAGTAAAGCGGAACAGTGATCGACAAGCAGAAACCTGCTCCGAATAGTTTGGGATTTCATAAAAACTGCCCTATTATACGTTTTTCGATTATCTATCCTTTAGCTTTGTGGTTCTTAAATTACGACAACCAACCTCCAAAGTAAATTTTACATTTTGAGGGATAATTAGGTCTATGATATAAATATGGGTTGTTATGTATTTGACCGCTGAATAACTAAACCGTCTCTATAGCTTTACAAGAGTTTAAAAATGTTATGTCCACCCTTACATAAGGTTCTGCAGCTGCCAGCTCAACGCTTCGGCGCTTCTGCAGCAAAAACTTGACTCCAACCCCGACTTTAAAGCTCTTGTTAAGTTGAAAGGAGAACTGATTTTTGTCTCGTAATATCATTATTTGTAGTAAAGTGTAACAGTCCTATTCAAATCACAGCACAAACTAGATTAACAATTTCATTTATCGCGTTTTTTTAAAGATATTTACGTCACATTTTCATTGTGGTTATGGACGACGCTGTGCTGAACAAAGTTTTACACCAAACAAACGAAACTTTGCGCGACACTTTTTTTTAATGTACTAATCTGATTTTCAATTGCAAAACAATTCTGGTTCCGTCCCTGATTAACGGTTTTTGTATTAAAGAGTAAAAACTATATGTTTTAACAAAATAAATATTCCGTTTAAGCATTGCGACCCGGCGAGACATTTTGAGTTTGGATTTGGCCCGTGACTTAAAAAAAAAAAAAAATGTTGACACTGTACTATTTGATGATGCCGTTGGATGAAGGGCGTTTAGCTTGACGAATTCAGAGGTTGTTTAGCAAATACAAAAGCGCGCTTTATTCACAAAAGGTCCTCATTTATTTTCGTAAATTGGCGGAATACAGGCTGTAGTGTCGCTGCCAGACTCGGGACTCGGGTTTTATTTTTAACCGACTCCGCAGCCCTGATGTCTTCACAGACATTAACAACAACATGTGTTTGTATATTTTAAGTTAAAGGAAGGAGAATATTAAGCATGAATTTTAATGTAACAAAAACTTGAACCAATGTTTAAAATCTCCTCATTTGCAAGAATTATATGCGAAGGTATTCCCGAAAGGGCAAAACTCAACTTTCTGGCGGCCAAGTAGAAAATGTTAATCGCTTAATACGAAGTGGTTATTATTGCCCGCGTGTGATTATAACCTGCAAGTAAACAATTAACATAAATTGTCGAAATTCTCGACTTATACCAGTGATGGTATTCCTATCTAATTTTCGTTTTCATTTGGAAAATATGGTTTACGTGAGATGAAGCTGTTCACATTTGACACTTAAGGCCGACTGTGCTTTATGAGTAGGCTTGCCATACGTCGCGGTTTAGCCAGGACCGTCCCGGTTTTAGGGCCTTGTCCCGGTCACCCGCCCGGTTAACCAATTTGTACCGGATTTTCCAATTTGAGATTTACAAAAAAAAAATGTCTTTGTCAAGACTAATTAACACTTTTTACTTTTAATTTGTCAAGCAAATTTTTTTAACAAAAATTAATTATTTTTTCAGCGGATGCTAAGAAATATTTTTCTGGGGGTGAGGTTGCTGGGGTTAGTGTCTTTTAAAAAAAAAAAAAGTAAAAATGTAAATGGATATTATCCGGCGGGTGCTGGGAGATATCTTTTTAAGGAAGGTAAGCAAGCGCCTTCGCAACCGGTCACCGTTAAGCAATTTTTATTTTCAAGGATTTTTTTCACGTATGACGCAGTTTGGTGCCGGTATTATTTGCTTGATTATTACGCAAGTCTAAACAATTGCTGTTACAACTTCAAGTTTAACGTTTGTTAGTAATTCTGGATCGATAAATGTCGCGGGTTACAGCATTACAAATCAAAATAAAGTCATAAAGATTCATAACATACTGATTTTCTTAATAGAAATAAGTTTTAATGTTTCCAACTTGAGACTGATATGTTTAAAAACTTCTTGATGTCTGTTACCGCGCAAAATTTAGGCGGAGTTCGCAAAATTTCGCATTTAATGCGGCGGTTTTAATAGTAACCAATTTTCAGTTTCGAACGAGATTTTGCTTACGTTGGACGCAATATGACACCAGGATTACGTATCTCGTTTCTGAGTGGTTGAAAAATTGCTTTTGGTTACATACTTTGTTGCATTGTAGAATAAAAACTTTAATAGCAATTATTACCTGTGAGGAAATCAAAATCAAATTACGTATATTGCCTTAATTAAAATGAATTGCTTCTTGACATCTGTTACCGCGCAAAATTTACGTAGAGTTGCGGCGGTTTTAATAGTAACCAATTTTCAGTTTCAAACGAGATTACGTTGGACGCAGTATGACACCAGGATTACGTATTTGCTCAAGTATCACGCAATGCGAATAATGGCTGCTACAACTTAAGGTTTTACGTTTGTGAGTGGTTCTCTATCAACATATGTCGGTGGTTTTCGTTACGTAAAAGATGTTTGACGCGCTTAGCCTTTGGGTATTTAGTCGTTTTATTTCAAATAAGCACAAATTATTTGCAATTTTGTTTCAACAAAATGTAAAATGTTAGTTTGCCAAGACGAAAATTAAGATGTTTCACAGTCACGCAGATAAATGCGATAATAGGTCCCTGAAAAAATACCCCCTTACAAAATATAAAACAACCGCAACCCCGTTAAGTTAATTAGTTGCATTAAATACTTTTGTATTATGTCTACATTAAGTTTATTTGCAGTTTTCAATATGCGTCCCGGATTTATGCTTCTAAAAAATGGCAAGCCTATTTATAAGAAGATTGTCGTTTTCCAATCTTGCAACAATAAAAAGTTATAAAATTTACATTATCTTCGTAAACATACTACTTCAAACTATGGTCGGCGGGCCGGACCTTGACATACGGTTAAAAGTTTAACGTCCCTATTTAAATCACACCATAAACTAGATCAGCGTGGTCCAACTTCTTTTCATCGCTGGCCAAAAACTTTTTTTTTATCTTGCGGGCCAATGTTTTTAAATAGCGATTCTTATAGGCTTATTGCTGGCAAATTATAGATAGCCTATTGCAGTGGTTCTTAAGGTTTTTTCAGCCGCGCCCCGCTTTGGTAACTTTCCTATGCCTTTCGCCCCCCTACAAAAAGCAATTCGGAATTTTCAATTAAATATCACGAAGACAACTTGAAAATAGTAAAGTTTGTTGTCGATCGCGCGAAGCGCGAAAATAATTTTGCTGTTTCAATGTTAAAGTTGGCAAAAGCAGACTTTGTAGCCTACAGCGCTTTAGGAGTGCTGTAAAACCTAAACGAAACCATTAAAATAAAAAAATTTAAATCTTAACTTGGAGCTCGCGCCCCCCTAGGGGGTTGAACTTGAAAATAATTTTGCTGTTTCAATGTTAAAGTTGGTAAAAGCAGACTTTGTAGCCTACAGCGCTTTAGGAGTGCTGTAAAACCTAAACGAAACCCTTAGAATCAATGCAAAAAATTTAAATATTCACTTGGAGCTCGCCCACCAGGTTGAGAACCGCTGACCTATGGCATATATACTAACTTTATGAAATGTACACCTTTGTTCAGCTACGGTAGTTATGAAACCACAAAGAATCATTTACGAAGTTTTTTTGTCAATTTCAATGACCTAAAAAAACGAAAATTTAGGTGATATTGCTAGATTGCAAAGCTGACCATCAGTTCGCGGGCCAAAAAAGTGGAACTCGCGGGCCAACTTTGGTCCGAGGGCCTGTAGTTGGACCACACTGAACTAGATTAACAATTTCATTTATCGCGTTTTTACGACATTTTTATTGTGGTTATGGACGACGCTGTGCTGAACAAAATTTTGCATCAAACAAACTTTGCCCGAACGCTTTTTTTAAATGTAATTAATCCCATTTTCAATTGCAAAACAATTCTGGTTCCGTCCCTGATTAACGGTTTTTGCATTAAAAAAACTAAAAACTATATGTTTTAACAACAAAATATTCCGTTTAAGCATTGCGGCCCGCTGGGACATTTTTAAGTTTGGATTTGGTCTGTGACTTGCCAAATGTTGCCCCTGTACTATTTTATGATGCCATTGGATGAAGGGCGTTTAGCTTGACGAATTCACAGGTTGTTTGGCAAATACAATAGCGCGCTTTATTCACAGAAGGTCGACTCTCGCCAATGTAGCTTCTACGAGTGTATGCTTCAGTCTACACACCGCTTCATGTAAATTAAGGTTGCTGCGGTGCGAACCGGTGTGAATCTGGGTTATTATGTCTGAAACATTTAGCGCGACTCAGGTGTTTTGTTACAGAACTTTGTGTTGAGCGTTGGAGCGCAGTAAAAGTCTAGAAGCCAGGGCGGGCCACGAGGCCATTAGCCGACACAAAAACTGCATTTGTTGCCGATTATAACAACATAACGCAAACAAAAATGAATTACGATCCTTGAATGTGTTAACCTAGTTCAAGGGCGTCCTGCGTCTCACCACACCCTAAAAATATGACGTCACGTTTAGATGTAACTTTGTGACGTCATCTCTATACAAACGCAATTTGCGAAACAAAAATTAATAATATGAAGTATTTTAATCGCAATTTATTTATTGATTTAAATTCTTAAAACCTAATGAGAAGCGTCAGCAGTTAGCAGTTTGGCGAATTGCATTGATTCAACAGCTAATACTGTTTCACCTTAATCTATACAGTAGGCTATATATGCCAATTGTATTTAAAAGTTGCAAAATGGCTGTTATTACAAGCCATTTTAGCCGAGTATTTCAGTTCCTCTTTCAACTTTGGAACTTGTTATTGTGAAGCCAACGGGTTTCGTCTGTTTGGTTAAATATTGTGAGGTTTTTGTGCTACAGTCAAACTCACCCCAAACCTGTCCAGTTGACGCCCTTGAATGGGTTGAGGTTTATGTGTTACCTTAAATCAGCCAGATGTTTGAGTTGGCGCTATAGTTGGCTGCGTTGTTGTGTCGCAGCCAAGCACAGAACGGTGACAAAGAGGAACCGATGTTTCGCCTGGATAGTCCTACAATATATTTGCCCTCCCTCAACAAATGCTGTGTGGGTTTGTTGTGTCGCATCCAAGCACAGCAAGAAAGAGCAACAGCGATCCAATTGTTGCAAACCCAATGCCCGAGCGCTTCTCGCGTTGAAAATATTTATTTTGTGCCGAGTGACATCAACTGACGCGCGGCGCGTTTATTCTGAGCGCGCGATTCCTTTGTTCGAAAAGTAAGATGCTAATTAAGGGGAGGGCGTTTTGATTGACATTCGGAACTGTTGCTGACTAATAAAGGCGGGTCACACTTACGATTTGGTTTGGGGTGAGGGGTGAGGGGCTTCACAAGTTAAAGCCCAACTCGCCTGTATGTTGGTTTAGTTGAAATTAATTGAGTTTCCTATTTTCAGCTAAGACAAGAATACATTTACGATTTGCTGTAAACTCGGTTTGATTTTACTAAATGTAGTTTGCTTTAGAATACGTTTTGTCTTTACTTAATATTTATATTAGAAGTTTGTCTAAACAGAAGCAAGTTTTGTTCTTAACTTTAATTCGTTCAAAAGATTTTCTAGTTATCGTTAAACACCACAACTTTATTTGCAAACTTTAAATCCAACGTTGTGACTTTCATACATTAACTATTAAACGCTAAGCATTAGAAAAGCAGGTTTAATCATTGGTGGAAAAATTGGTAGAACGAAAACTCGCAGACAGAGTCTTAGTATTTTGGCGAGTGTTGTTTCGTCTCCAACTGGGAGCGCAAATTGAAAATTAATATTAACCCTGGGACTGGGTTATTGTGCGGGAGTCAAACCCGATCTGCCAAGCAGTTGACGCCTTGCTTGCGATCGGTTGAGGTTTTTGTGTTACCTTAAACCTGCCAGACATTTGAGTTGACGCTATGGTTGGCTGAGGTTGTTGTGTAGCAACCAAGAACGGCCCAACGGGAACTTTACTATGACAAGAAGGAACCGAAATTTCATATGGGCCTGTCATAAGATAATCATAAAATGAAATAAGGAACTGCTCTGTGGTAAAAAAAACTTTATATTTGTCATCCCTAACGTAATTTCAGCTAAGACAGGAATACATTTACGATTTTCTGTAAGTTTAAATGGATATATTATGTCTTTTTGATACCAAATTAATATTCCTTTAATAATCGGTTGAGTTATTCCAACTTAATTAAGCAAGTTCTACTAGAAGTAGAAAAAGTTTGTGGTAAAAGTTGCCTTCATTTGTTGGATTGAGCAAGGTGTAGCATTTTGTCACACGCTTGTATGTCAACGGAACTGTTTCGGTGTTAGTGTTTTACGTTGTTTAGTTGCAAGAAGGTATTTTGTTCAGCCCTGCAGAGAATATCAGAATAAAATGAGTAACTGTTCTGTAGAAAACAAACTTTATAACTTGCCTGTAAGTTGGTTAAGTTTACGTTAATTGAGTTTAGTACTTTCAGCTGTGGCAGCCAAAAAGACAAACGCGATATTTTGCAAAGTTTTAATTAAGTTCCGTGTTTTCTGCTAACGAAGGATATTCAATTTATACATTTAATTGGCTGTAAACTCGGTATAAATACCCGAATGTAGTTCGCTTAATAGAACAACTTTTTTCTTTGTTACATTGAAAGTTTGTCTACAGAGAAGTAATTTCTTAAATAACAAATTGAGCTTTTTTTGGCAATTGGCTAAATAACAATTTTAGTATATTTTGGGGAGGGCTTGCGTGCCATTTTTTATTAGGTGCCACATTTGGCACGCTTGCCGCTTGTTGGACACCCCTGGCCTAATAGAACGACTTATTTCTGTGTTACATTGAAAGTTTGTCTACAAAGAAGTAATTTCTTCCTGGTTTATATGAAAGAAAAATAGCTGGGATTTTTGGCTAAAAATGACAAATTGCTTGAAAATGCTCTTTTAAGAAAACATGACGCTGGTTTTCATAGAAAACAGTTTTGTTAAACTTCAGGGTAAAATCAAATTAAAAAAACTAAATCAAGCCCTAAAACATTTTTAGACAGGAAATGGGCTCGCTGCCAGTAAAAACTAAATGGATATATTGTGTCTTTTGCTTCCAGATAAACATTACTTTAATTCCATTGACCCATACCCCTACAGTAGAAAAGTTCGTAGTAAAAGTTGCTGCTAATTGTTACATCGGATTGACACAACAAACACAACTGAATTGCATTTGAAAACGATTTTGACAAATGTTTGACTAATTTAAATTGATCCCACAGATGGGATTTCACAAGACGTGCGAAAACACAACAAAAAATACGTTTATTTCATTAAAAATTGAGTATTTTTTTAAGTTGAAGAAGAGTTTATTTCGATTATTCCTTTATGAGGAGAACTAACGCACGAAGCATACACATTTATTGCATTTGCACAGTTTAATAGGAATAAAAAACAGTTTGGGGTGAGGGCATGGCTTCGTGTCCCCCTGTATCCGCCCCTTTATTCAGTCCCACATTTAATTTTATTTACCATACGCAGTTGGCAAATATTATGCTGGAAGAAACATTTACGCTAACGCACATTTTTGAAGGCCGTTTAAAATGTGCGTCCTTTTTTGCACATTTTTTGCACATTTTTGCGCATTGTGCAAAATAACGCCACATCCCCTGTTGCCTTAAGACGAGATCCGACGGCCACCTAAGGTCTCCTTCACGTTTCTTATCGAGAAGTTCTAAACTAAAGGATAAGCCGCTAAAATACTTGTCCTTAACTTTTGAATTCTAGACATGAGGTACTTGGTATTGCTCGTTGAGTACAGCGACAAACCTCAGTAGGCCTACATACGATAATGTAACACGGTGATACAAGCCGTCATAGCAGTGCTTTTCAGCCGGGTGTATTCTACACCCCAGGGTGTTTCAGAATTGTTAAAGCGTGTGCCAGGGACAAGGGTGTACAAGATGCCGCATTACAATAAGCCTATGAAAAAAGTGTGTACTGTTCTGAAAAAGGTTGACAAGCGCTGCCCTAAAGTATATAAACCGAATAAAGTAGAATGAATCGATAAACGCCGATAACGCTCGGTTCGAGGGCTGGTCACACCTCAGTGGACGCAGCATTGTGACGTCATACGAGGCAACGCAGTGGGATAATGCCAAAAACAGGGGCTACATTTTGTCTGTTAAGAAGACTCCAAACATAAGTATCCTGTTACTTAGGCCCTCAAAAAAAATGTTAATATTTTCATATAGAACGCCATATATTCGTCATAAATGACAAGATGAAAACATTTCCGCACCGTTTAATTAACAAATTGTTGTAGACCTTGATCGCACCTTTCCAGTGATACCACACTCGATAACACCAGTATGGGGCAAAAAACTAAGCATAATTATGTAATAGTAATAACATAAATAAACTTAACATTTGCGATACACACCCACTACGATGTTCGGCTCTCTACCGCCACCATTTACAACGTAGGGGTTACTGGGTGAAACTTTTCCGCGGTTGACTCGTGTTTGCGGCAGCAGGGTTTTGCTGTAGACATCCGATGTTGGAACAACTTGTTACTCGTACCTTTGCTGCCATATAGCGGATGAATAAAAATAAAGTTTGGCCGCACAAGGCGTGCTTTTGATTTGTTATATAAAAAAATTATTGTTTGAACAATCTTACAACCTTATGTTTGTTCATGGTTCTTGGCAGCTGACGTCATAATACTACATTGATTGTTCCGCAAATGTGTCTTTCAGGGCTGCGGAGTCGGAGTAGGACTCAGGACGCGACAGAGTCGGATTGTTTAGCTGCAGTCGGACTCGAGTAAGACCATCATATGAAACTACCCGAGTCAGATATGCGCATGAACATTACAAAATTGGCCACCAACCGTAAATTGTAAAGGTTGAATGTCATATGGGGAAAATTTCCAAACATGTATTGTGGCAAAATGAACTATATGACCACTATAAGTGGAGCGTTGATATCCACCGCATTTTAGTTTCGTAAATTGGCGGAATACAGGCTGTAGTGTCGCTGCCAGACTCGGGGCTCGGGTTTTATTTTGAACCGACTCCGCAGCCCAGATGTCTTCACCGACATTAACAACAACATGTGGGTGTATATTTTATTTAAAAGAGAGGAGGATATTAAGCATGAATTTTAATGTAACAAAAACATTTTAAAATCTACATACTTTTGCAAGAATCAAGTTATTTCCGAAAGGGAAAAATACAATTTACATTTCTGGCGGCCAAGTAGAAAATGTTAATGGTTTAATACATAGTGGTTTGTTATTGCCCGCGTGTGATTATAACCTTCTAATTATTCATAAATTATCAAAATTCTCCACTTTTACCACTGATGGTATCTACATTTTGTCAATCATTAGAAAAATATGGTGTTCATATTCGACACTTAAGGCCGACTATGTTTTGTAAGAACATTGTCGTTTTTTAACCTTTACACCGACAAAAAGTTATGGTTATTGAAAAAAATTACATTATTTCCGTACACATACCACTTCAAACTATGGTCGGCGGTCAAAACTGGACATAACAATGGAAGTCTAACGTCCCCATTCAAATCACAGCACAAACTAGATTAACGATTTCGTTTATCGCGTTTTTTTAAGTATATTCTCGTCATATTTTCACCGTGATCATGGACGACGCCGCGACAAATTTTACACCAAACAAGCGCAATTTTGCGCGAACGCTTTTCTTAAATGTAATTAGAGCCATTTTCCAAACAATTCTTCCCCCTGGATTAAAGTTTGTTATTTTAAAAAACCTGCAAACATATGTTTTTACAACAAAATATTACGTTTAATGCATTACGGCCTGCCGAGGCATTTTAAAGCTTAAAAATGGCCCGTGACTTGCCAAATGTTGCCCCTGTACTATTTTATGATGCCATTGGATGAAGGGCGTTTACTTGACGAATTCAGAGGTTGTTCAGCAAATACAAAAGCGTGCTTTATTCACAAAAGATCGACTCTCGCCAATGTAGCTTCTACGAGTGTTCGTTTCAGTCACTGGCTGAAATCCTACGTATCTTCACACCGCTTTATGTAAATCAAGGTTGCTGCGGTGCGAACCGGTGTGAACCTGTATTGTTATGTCTGCAACATTTAGAGCAGTGTTTCCCAACCTTTTTTACACCAATGCCCCCTTTGGCTCAATATTATTTCATATCGACCACCTCATCTTGCGTTACAGTAAAGTATTATATTAATCGTTGTCTAACATCATATTGTCTTCACTTTCGTTTCGATGAGCTGTCACTCATATTTTAGGTTGTCTAACATACATTCACTATAGGAATTTAAATGAGCATGTGTATAAATTGAACAAAATTAGGACATTTGTGCCTATTAAAAAACAAAGGCATGTATACGTAACCGAACATATAACCAAACTCAGAAATGTCTCTGCGGGCCGCACAAAATCTTAACTAATAATTGTGTTAGAACAACTGTGAATCTGAAGGGCCTCGGATTTTTTTTTCATCCATACTACTAATGAAAAGTGTAATAAAGGTACTTTGAGGAAATGCGGTAACCCTAATTAGATAGTTAAGTCCGGGCGCACCTGGCGAGCGAAGCGATCGCGAGTTTTTTGGGGTATACTGGCATTTCTTTTAAATTTCCTGCTAGTTTGTTAATACATAGCCGAAAAATAACATCAAAAAATGTTAAAAAATATATGCCTAATATTTTGATATACGTTTTCCGTTTGTCCGCGACTCACTTGGCAGCCTTTAACGGCGCAACGCTAAAGAAGTGTCGAAAGATGCCATTAAAACGTAAACTAACCGGACGTAGAAAGATGATTTCGCGGCGGGCCGTAGGTTGGCGACCCCTGCTTTAAATATACAAACATCGTGCCGCGTATAAAACGGTGAAACGCAAACAACAACCAACAACTTTACATAAGAAAGCCAATTATTACGTAACAATGGTCGGGAAACTACTACAAGTTCGCAGTACGGAAGTTGCCATTTAAGGTAAAAAGTTGCCTACAGTCCTGTTTGTTACTGTTTTTATGTGAACTTTTTATAAAATTTTTCCATAAGTACTTTGATGTAACGACCCCTTATGTGCGTTCAGCGTCCCCCAAATCATGAAAAGACCCAAAACGCCCCCTTGTAACTCGCCAACGCCCACAAGGGGGCGGTACCGCCCACGTTGGGAACCTCTGATTTAGCGCGACTCAAGTGTTTTGTTACAGAGCTTTTACGCGTTGTAGCGCAGCAAACGTGTGGAAGCCAGGGCGGGCCACGAGGCCATTCCCCTCACAAAAACTGCATTGGTTGCCAATTATAACAACGTAATGTAAAGAAAAATGAATTACGATCCTTGAATGTGTTAACCTAGTTCAAGGGCTTCCTGCGTCTCACCACACTCTAAAAAATATGACGTCACGTTTAGATGTAACTTTGTGACGTCACCTCTATATAAACGCAATTTGCGATACAACAATTAATAGTGCAAACTTAATATGTAAAAATGAAGATATCTCCTCGTCCTAATGCACGTTAATGACGACAATGACTTCGAATTTTGCAAAAATTAATAATATGAAGTATTTTAGTCACAATTTATTTATTAATTTAAATTCTTAAAACCTAATGAGAAGCGTCAGCAGTTAGCAGTTTTGCGAATTGCATTGATTCAACAGCTAATATTGTTTCACCTTAATCTATACAGTAGGTTATATATGCCAATTGTATTTATAAGTTACAAAATGGCTGTTATTACAAGCTATTTTAGCCGAGTATTTCAGTTCCTCTTTCAACTTGGAACCAACGGGTTTCGTCTGTTTGGTTAAATATTGTAAGGTTTCCGTGCTACAGTCAAACTCATCCCAAACCTATCCAGTTGACGCCCTTGAATGGGTTCGGGTTTTTGTGTTACCTTAAATCAGCCAGACGTTTGAGTTGGCGCTATAGTTGGCTGCGTTGTTGTGTCGCAGCCAAGCACAGCCATAAAGAGCAACAGCGATCCAATTGTTGCAAACCTAAAGTTCGAGCGCTTCTCGCGTTGGAAAGATCTATGTTGTGTCGAGTGACATCAACTGACGCGCGGCGCGTTTATTCTGAGCGCGCGATTCCTTTGTTCGAAAAGTTAGATGCTAATTAAGGGCAGGTTGTTTTGATCGACATTCAGGATTGTTGCCGAATACTAAGGCGGGTCATATTTACGATTTTGTCGGGGGGTGAGGGGTGAGGGTCTTCACAAGTTAAAGCCCAACTCGCCTGTATGTTGGTTTAGTTGAAATTAATTGAGTTTCCTACTTTCAGCTAAGACAAGAATACATTTACGATTTTCTGTAAACTCAGTTTGATTCTACTAAATGTAGTTTGCTTTAGAATACGTTTTGTCTTTACTTAATATTTATATTAGAGGTTTGTCTAAACAGAAGCAAGTTGTGTTCTTAACTTTAAACAGCAAATAACTTTATTTGCAAACTTTAAATCCAACATTGTGAGTTTTATACAATAACGATTAAACGCTATGAAATATAAAGGCAGGTTTAATCATTGGTGAAAAAAAATCACAAAGCAGGAATGAGACGGTTCGGAAAACTGATTTAAATACAAGTTTTTAATCAAGGTTAACGTTTTCTTTATAAAGCTGAGAACAAAAAAGACCAAACAAGGATAGCTTAAAATTAAATGGATATATTCTGTTTTTTGATACGAGATAAACATAACTTTACTAATCGGTTAAGTCATCCCAACTTAAGCATCGACAATTACCGTTATGAGCATTTGGTCGCAAAACTTGTTGCTATTTGTTAGATCGAGCAAGGTGTAGCACAACGGTGTCCAACCTGCGGCCGTCGATGAAGAATTGTGCGGCCGTTAACACGTATTTTAATAAACATGTGTTGGCGGCCGTGTCCGTCCTTTGAGTGTAATTATGGCAAAACTGTGGGACAGGTTGAGCGGTAGTTATAAAAAGCCTTGTTTGAACGAATAAAATTGTGTGAGTGCATCTTAAACTGTTATTGAGCAAATTGAGAGAAAATATATGGAGGATTAAATGGCCACACACACAGACAACAAAAAAACAAAAAAGTTTAAATCATAAACCACAGACAGTATAGCTGGTGACCATACATTGATACAAACTTGCGTTTTACCATAGGCCAGCCAGACATCCGTCTACCCTTGCTGGTCATCAGATTGGCTAAAAGCAATGTGAGTAGCGGTGGATCCAGAGCGGGCACCTGGTCATGCACCCTAAAAAATATTATTTTTGGCAAATTTCTATGATATCGCATACTGAAGTGAAGTTAAACTATTATTTTAAATGACGTTGAGCAATATGTTATTACTCTCATATATTTTCAATGAAACATATGTACACACAAATGTGTGTTATCTCATATATTTTACAATGATTAATAAGCACAGAACGTGACTTTACTGTGACAAAGAGGAACCCTATATTTCGCCTGGATAGTGCTACAATATATTTGCCCCTCGCTCAACAAATGATGTGTGGGTTTGTTGTGTCGTAGCCAAGCACAGCCATAAAGAGCAACAGCGATCCAATTGTTGCAAACCTAAAGTTCGAGCGCTTCTCGCGTTGGAAAGATTTATTTTGTGTCGAGTGACATCAACTGACGCGCGGCGCGTTTATTCTGAGCGCGCGATTCCTTTGTTCGAAAAGTTAGATGCTAATTAAGGGGAGGGTGTTTTGATTGACATTCGGAACTGTTGCCGAATAATAAAGGCGAGTCACTTTTACGATTTGGTCGGGGGTTCGGGGTGACGGGCATCACAAGTCAAAGCCTCACTCGCCTGTATGTTGGTTTAGTTGAAGTTAATTGAGTTTACTACTTTCAGCTATGGCAAGAATACATTTACGATTTGCTGTAAACTCGGTTTAAATATACCAAATGTAGTTTGCTATAGAACAGTGTTTCTTAAACAGGTAAATGGTTCACCCCGGGGTGAATAAAATTTTTGCAGGGGTGAACTGACCAAAAGGGGTGAATAAGGGTGAACCGTCAGAATAGGATGATAGCTCTGCAATTAATAACCTAAGTTATTTTGTTCTCTTATTTATAGACAAGATAGTTTTATCATATCGTTAGACAAGGGCGAATAAAATCTGGAGATAGATGCTAAGGGTGAACAAAACTAATAAAGTTTAAGAAGCACTGAGTGAGAATACAATTTTGTTTTTCCTTATTATTTATATTAGAGGTTTGTCTAAACAGGAGAAAGTTGTTCTTAACTTTAATTCGTGCAAAACATTTTCTAGTTATCGTTAAACAGCAAATAACTTAATTTCTAAACTTTAAATCCAACGTTGTGAGTTTTATACAATAACGATTAAACGCTATGAAATAGAAAGGCAGGTTTAATCATTGGTGAAAAACAACTTAAAAATGTAGTTTTTCACCTTAAATGGGTTAATGTTTTGGGTTTCCTTAAATCAGCCCGGCGTTATTATGCAAGGCATTATTTATATGGCTGGTTAAGTTGTTGTGTAGCAGTCAAGCACAAAACGGAACTTTACTGTGACTAAGAAGAACCGATATTTTATATGGGCTTGTTATAAGGTATATCTCTCGCTCGATGCTTGGATATTTCGTTCGCTCCTGCAGAAAATGAAACGAGGAACTGTTTTTTATATTTGTCAGCCCGAACTCGCCTGTATGTTGGTTTAATTTACGTTAATTGAGTTTACCACTTTCAGCTATAAGACAAGAACAATTCACGATTTAATGTAAACTCGGTTTAAATATACCGAAGGTAGTTTGCTTAAATACGTTTCGTCTTTACTTATTATTTGTATTGGAAGTTTGTCTAAACTCTAAATAGAAACAAGTTTTGCTAATAAATTACAAAAAATATTTTCTATTTATTTTTAAACGGCAAATAAATTTATTTACAAGTCAGTAAGGTGTGTATCTAAAAAGAACTCGTGATGTTTACTGTTAGCGTTTTAGTTCCGCATTCAGCAAACCGTACTCCGTTAAACAGTAAACTTAATGAGGCTGGTATTGCGTATTTCCGCATTAACTGTTTTGCTCTTATCGAACGCTAAGGTGGGCGGTTCCCTGTCCCGTCGGCGTATTTTAAGTCATTATTCCACCGACTTGACTAGTGTTGTTTCGTCTGGTGAGTGCTGATTGTAATTGAATCTTAACCCTGGGTTATTGTGCGGCAGTCGAACACAACACGACCTGTTCAGTTGACGCTATACTTAAATGGGTTGAGGTTTATGTCTCACCTTAAACCAGCCAGACGTTATTCAGTTGGCGCTATGGTTGGCTGTGTTGTTGTGTAGCAGCCAAACACAGAAGAACGGAACTTTACTGTGGCAAAGAGGAACCGATATTTCATATGGGCTTGTCTTAAGATATGTTTAGCCCTCGCTTCACGCTCGAATATTTGTTTGAAAATGGAAATGCGGAAACTGTTTTGTGGCGGAGAAACCTGGCATTTGTCAGCCCTAACTCGCCTGTATGTTGGTTCAATTTACGTTAAACGAGTTTCGTTATTTCAGCTAAGACAGGAATTTTAAAACTTCTTTATTCAACGGGCAGTTTACCGCTAGAGTGCAATAAACATATTTGCCTATAGCTTGTGCTCAATTAATTTTGTTTTTATTTAGTTTGTCGTGTAATTAGCTTAAGTCACAGTGAAGCAGCTAGTATAGGGATGCCGCAAACTATTTACACTTATCATATGTGGGACACCTGCGCATAAGAAGATCGAACCAATCGTCTGCTCGAAAAAACATTGCGCAAAGATAAACACTGACAATTTTAGTCAGTGCTTCTCAACCTTTTTTCGCGGTGACCCAAACATTAAGCGTAAGTAAGACGACTGAGGCGACCCAATTGTTTTTTCTTGTAAGCGAACAACAAATAGGCATTAGCATAAAAAATTTCGAATTTTAATAATTATTGTAAGCATATGCGCCGAACTTTCAAAATTCCAGGGCGTTTTTTGAACCAGTTCTTTTAAAGGGGGTCCCGAAATTTCAACTTGGAGAATTCCCCTGTTTTCCGCTTGACGTTAATGAATAATGACGTCATAAACTAGTGAATGAAATGACGTCATTAAAACTTCAGGTAAAAAACTAAACAAAGACGGTGAAGTATGTGTGATTGAATTTGGTAGATTCATGTTTCGACTATTAGCCGCGCAGTGTCCTAAGTTTCATATACGGGACGCTGAATTACAAGCACGCCTTTCGCCACCTGCAAAACTAAACAAAGATCGTTTTCTCCGGGTGTTATTATGCCACGATTAGCGCAACATCTGCGCCGAGCAGTGTGCCATGTCACCGAAAGTACAAGCTGCGATTGAGAGAAAATAAGTTGTGTCATTTACAAACCAAACACGTGGTCTTTTGATATGAAAATAATTTGACTATCATTACATAAAAAGGGCGACTTTAAACAGTCACAGTTAGACCACCATCGAAGAGAATCTGCGTTAGTTACAAAAATTCCGTTGTTATACCCACATCGGATACTAGCGAAAAAACGATAATAGCACTTGTAAAAAGGGGGGGGGAGGGCATCAAAGAACGCTCTGCAAAACCAACGTTCGGCGCCTATGATTATAAGACATTATTTGTATTGCTTCCTTAACTTTATTAATTGAGAAATCTTGCTCAGAACCAATCTCAATTAGTATAAACATGTGAACTACTGCGGTCGGCAACCCAACAAAATCAAACAGCGAACCAATTTTGGGTCGCGACCCATAGGTTGAGAAGCACTGATTTTAGGCAATGTTAATAATTGTACAAGTTTGGCGACATTTTCAAACCACATCTCTTTATTTACCTTGTTAAAAAATCGGTTTGCGTGATAAAACAATAGGTTTGGTGCCAAGTAAGTTTTGTTTTGTTTTATTACTATTATATAATTTTACCGACGACAAACAATTTTGTCCATGTTCAGGTCAGCACGTTGAGCTTTTTTTTAATTTTGAAAGTTAATTTAAATACAAGTTTGTATCACAAGGTTCAAGCCCGCTTACTGGCGTTATGAACAAATAAAGTTAAAGGACAGAGGGTTGCTATGAACTTAATCTAACTTTACTGGAATGAATTAAGGCTGTTTTCAACCAACTCCATCCACATTATTTTGCGACTCGGTTAAGGTATTCCAATTTAAAAACCCACGATTTTTTAACATTTGCTATAATTAGAAATTAGACATAAAATTAGAAATAACCGATCAATTTACAAAAACACAAATCTAACTTAATAAAAAGTTTGTTCATGGGTTGTTTGCTGTAAATGGAAGTCTATTGATCAGGGTCGTCAACAAGTCATTTTGAAATCACTTCAATTAGGAGTCACGCGGGTTAGTTAGTTGATCTATATCAGGGGTTCCCAACCCTTTTTACGATCTCGTACCACTTGGGTGCTCTGTAATGTCACGCGAACCACTTCTTGCAGAACAACTAATTTGATTGAATCATACTTTTATTTATTTTTAGCTTACAACTAGCATTATTCAATAGTAGATTAAATCTTTCAAGGGCAATTATTTGAAACAGTTACCGCCCACTGTCCCACAACGTTGTACGCTTTACAAAACAGCTGTGCTCCTGGCCGACAACTGATGTGGCCTGTTTTTTTGAAGATCGCATTGTTTCGAAACAACAGGAATAGTTATTTAACAGGCTTCGGGGGGATTTTTTTTATCTAAACAAGAAAAACACGGAAGCCTTTCGCGTACCACCTGAAAAAGGGGGGAGCCCTGATCTATATAGTTTGTTTGATAGATGGATGCTTTCGGTAACGCTTTCTTTTCCAGTGAGTATTTATTTACTCAACAGGGCAGGGTTTTATGAGTATTTTTGATGTTTTTTTCGGGGCAAAATTGTTGAAAAACGAATATTAATTTGTTAGTATGAGGGGTCTGGGTTCGTTAGTGGCAAATATTCCATTTTTTCTATTGGCGGTTTGTCCACACAGAAACGAAATCCTGTTTGTCAGCCTCCTGGTTCAAATAAAATATTTTTAATATTATTACAATTATCCATTTTACACTCGAAAAATCTTGTGATAATGATGTAAAGTTTCGCATTAACTCTGCACAATAAAAACTTATAATTTTTTTCGTTTTTTGCAGATAATCAGTAACAAGCATTAAACTAACAAAAGATCATGTCGCCCATTTTTGGTCGAATCGTGATAAAACTTACAGGGCCTGCCGCAAAAAGGTTAGCAACAGGACTTGGAGTAGGACTTGGAGTAGGAGTGGCCAGTGTCGGTGTTGGGACGGGAGGCGCGATTTATAAAAATCCTGAAGCTTTCTTTGAATGCGTAAAAGAAGCGATCAAAACTATCGACCCACAAATCAATGCTAAAAAAACAACACCAGGTTCGCTACTAATAGATGTGGAGGCAGAAACTAAGGAAGCCTACGATAAGTTCCTGACGTCTTACTTGAATGAAAAGCTACTTGCTATCATCAACAAGGCTGTGCAACAATATGCGGAAAAGTACGACGATCCACAACCAGTATATGACGAAATCAAGATCATTTATTCTAGGGCAGCGGAATCAGTGGTATGTTGGGTTGGTTTATCCTTATTTCAGTGGTTCCTAACCTTTTTTAGTTGCAGACCTGTTTTTATAAAAGATTAAGCTTACGGACCACTAGCTTTTCTAACTAACCCTCACTTTGGAAAACTATATGCTTACATAGTTTATACAAGCGATCGTTTAGCGCAGTGATTTCCAA
Source organism: Ascidiella aspersa (assembly GCF_963924565.1). Taxonomy (NCBI): domain Eukaryota; kingdom Metazoa; phylum Chordata; class Ascidiacea; order Phlebobranchia; family Ascidiidae; genus Ascidiella; species Ascidiella aspersa. The sequence goes on along the minus strand of NC_139452.1, from coordinate 32,104,952 downwards.
ACTGTGTGCCGCGGCACACTAGTGTGCCTCGAGAGATTTTCAAGTGTGCCGCGAAACTTTTTGTACTTTCGGAAAATAAGTTAATTCTAGGCATACACGCAAGCATTTCAGACTTAAATACGCACTGTCTAAAACAAATTAATAATATTGAGACAATTACTTGTATAGTTTGTCGTGTGTTAAGGGCGATTGTAAAATGACTCTATCGTTGTTCTGTTAAAAGTGTGCCGCGAAATATTTAAGATATTTTTAGTGTGCCGCGAGCCAAAAAAAGTTTGGGAACCACTGGTTTAGCGCCATATTTTTGTCAGAAAAACGAAAAGTTTCTTATAGGCTAAAAATATTACATTTAACAAACGTGTTACTTTTTATACAACTTTTATTCATTATTTCAAAGGGACGACTTTAACAGGACGTTAGCTTAATTGCCTACATCCATTAATATTACAACCTTGTCTCTGAATGGCTAAATTGCCGCTGTTATTATGACCGAAAGAAAATTGCCAGATGAGCTTATTTTTAGCATGACCGAAAACATCGGCTGAGTAGGCCATACAGGAGAAGCCATACAACTTTTGAGCTCCAATTATTTTAAAATTCCGCCTTTAAAAAGCCAACGTATAGTTGGCTTTTTAAACGACGCTAGTCTAGAGTCCTAACTGTTTTTGTACAGTAACGAAACAAGTTGTAAAAATGAAATTGCACAAGCAAGAAATAAATATAGGAGAAAATTTATAATAATAACCTAACCCACCCAAACCCAAGCGCTAACTCGCACCCCAACCAAAATAATTTAGCAATAGAAACCCTCGGATAAAAATGTGGTAGGATCTCGGACCGCGCCCAACGTACTTTTGAATGCAATAGCACAGGGGTGGCCGGCACGCGGTTCTTCCACCTAGCAAATACAGCCGGTTCGTTTGCTAAAGTTGCTACTCTTTACAATGTCTAATTTGTTGCTAATGCTTTGCTTTAAAACAGGATCAATTGTGACATCATAAATACTATGGTTCATCATGTAATATCATTCTCGAGTTTTGGTAAACGTCACACACAATCAACAAAATGGTAAAAAAAATCAACTTATAACCAAATATTACATATGACGGCTCTATTTCAATTTGTAGCCTATTTGCAAGTTACGCTTAAACATTCTTTCAGGTCCGTCGATCTCCTAATGGGAACCACTAAGGTCTTATTCTATGGAAGCCTTAAGTTAAGGGGTGGATCAAGGATTTTTATTTTGGGGGCATAACACTTCTTCAGAGATGACGTCACAAAGTTACATCTAAACCTTACTTTATAAAGAAATACCTTCAACAACACAATTCGTTTATTTTGTAGGTTAGATTTTGAGAGCAAAACCTGTATCTACACAACAACAATAGCATTTTCATCATCCAAAATGTAGCACAATAATTTCCACTATAAAGACAATATTTGCGTAACCTTAAGTGCTGGTCATAGGAGAGTCGTTAAATTTAGCGTGGTAACCGGCGACTATGAAATGCACAAACATTCGAAAAAAATAACGACTTGCGCAAACGCTTAGGCTACTTGACAAAACTTCTATTTTCCTGGGTGCGGTGAGGCACACGACGCCCTTGGGCAGAAAACATATTATAAATATTATAAACATCATTCAAGTTCGCGCTAAGCGTCCATTTACTCAGTTATATTAGGATAAAAGGCGGTTGGCGTTCCCCTGGACCAGCCCCGATAGGTATCATGGGTTTTTCAACTGAGTCCACCGCTTGTGGAGGTTATTTTTATTGTTTTAAAACTCTAGACGTTTTAACCTATCCCAGTGGTTCTTTAAGTAGCATTTTTTTATTATTTCCCCCCAGAAGGGAACTGAAGAGAAAAAATAGATAAAAAAAAAAAAAAAAGGTTATTTAAAAAAAAAAGTTATTTAATGGGTTATATGCAATAAAAAGCTTGTTTAACTGTAATGCTTGGTATTGGAAAGATTCTATTAGGCCCATTATCGAAGCATATTGTTGCTTTACAGTTACGGCCATTTAAGAAATATACACCAATGCAGGCATTTTACATGGGTATAAAATTAATACCTACGTCACACGGTAAAAACAAGTCTTGAATTTTTGCGCAGATGTGCAATAGAGTTTCACCCATTGTAGAACGCAGGGATTGCTAGAAGCGTCATTTATATGACGTTCGTGAACTATGTCGCCAGATTGGACCATAAGTCAAAAAAGCCTGAAAATTTTCTTGGAGTTAAGCTCTTAGGCGTCAAGTGCCAGTTTGTCACTCTTGGAATGGGATTTTTGTTTTGAGGCGGCAAAACTTAAAATAAATGTAATGTGAATATTCTAATATCAAAATAATTCTAATAAATTAATTTTGCATAGTCTTTACCAAACTAACACCAATCAAAATGAAACCCTGGCAACTACCCTTTTTGCATCTAAGTCATAACTTAAGGCGGGAAATGTTTAGCCCATATTTGTTTTTGTTTGCGGAAACAAGTTAAGGAAACTGTAGAACATATAACGTATATACTACCACAAACCAAACTGAAATTAATAGTAATGAAAGTAACCCTAGTAACTAACGCTATATTCCCTTTTTGTAAGTAATACTAGGGTTTAAAGTTTTTTAGGGTTTAACTTCCTGTCCGAAGCGGCAACATTTTTAATGTAATTAGGTCACGCGTCTTAATCTAAAGCGAAACCAAAAATCAAACGCAAAACGCCGTTTTTCGTTTCTTATTTGGTCGACCGTATAAACGCAGAATATTTTTTCTCTTTCGTTTTCGTAATTCCACCAGGTGGGCTAATTAGCAAGTATGTATTCGACAGTTGACAACGCTAGCTCAAGCCTTCTCTTTTTCTCGCTAAAAACGTCGAGCTGGGCGCAGCTAACATTGTCTGCGCTAATATCCAATGTTGAGTAACAACGGCATTTTTGTTTCTCAAGCAGATTCCCTCAAAAGTGGTCTAACTGCGACTGTCGTGCGCATTTCAAAGTCGCCCATTTTACGTAATAATAGTGACCTCAAAATTATTATCTTTTACATACCCTAAGACCACGTGTTTAGTGAATAATTGACACAACTTATTTTTCCTCAACCGCAGCTTGTATTTTAGCTGACTTGGCACACAGTCCGTTAACAAACATATTTCGCAATCTTGGTTTAGTTTTTTGCCAAAAGTTAGCAATTGCACACTAAGCGGCTTCGCAGCTAACGTCTGGCAGGACCAAGAGCTAGTCAACCTACAAAATCTCGCCTCATCTCATTCTACAATTTCAAAGGCAAAATAAACATATTTATGCAGGATTTAAAAAAAAGTTTTACCACCACACCAAGACAAGTTATAATTCAATGTTAATATTCGACAAATATTACAAGATGAAAACAGTTGCTGACCGTTTAACCAACAAATTGGGGTAGACCTTGAACACACTTCCCCAACGATGCTACACATGGGATAAGGGTTTAAATCGACAATAACCGTATTCACAACCGATCGCGATAATCTTTAAACGCCAGCCCGCACAGTTCGAATTGGAATTGGATGAAATTTCTGCACAGCGCTTTAGTCTAGCGCAGTAGTCGGCAAACTTTTTTTTTGTCGAAGACCCAACTTTTTTTTGTCAAAGACCCACTACGTAAAACCACCACGAAACAGTGGCGGATTCAGGATGTTTAATATTAAGTGAAATATTACAGGGCGCCTTGATGCCCAAAACAGTTTCTTGCCATAATGTAAAATATACTATGAAACGAAGCAAATACGCGCGAAGCGCGAACATTTTTATGTTGTTATATATAAAAGTTGGGGACCACATTTGGCACGTGGGCCTTTCCAAGCTGAGCCAATTTAAAAATTTTACGCCACACTTTTTTAAAAATAAAGTGCAATGAATGTAAGGCTAACACGCGGCCCACAACTACATGATAACACTAATCTATTCAAAAGTAACTCGCGGCCCACTAAAAATGGCTCTGCGGCCCACAGTTTTCCGACCACTGGTTTAGCGTATCTCACCAATAAAAAAAAACACTCAGTAACATCACCTTAAAAAGAAATAAAATTTTTATTGCCAGCCGTTTAACCAACAAATTGGGGCAGGTCATTTTTTTAGGTTGACCAGCTCTTGGTCCTGGCGGGTGTGTCGGCTATTTATGATGTCATTAGAATTAGGGGAAGGCGGGGCAAAACGGACCCCTTAAGGGATAAATGCTATATTACGAGTTTCACAAATATTTTTGGATGAATAGCCTATCAACTGAAAGGTCTTACTGAAAGTTACTCCTATGCTAAAAAAAACAACTGAAAGAAGCATACCCTCCGAATAATTTAACTTTTGTTGTCAATTTTTAAACGGGGCAAAACGGACCCCTGGCGGGGCAAAACGGACCCCACTTATAAAATATAATTTATTTGCTTTGTTGTGTGAAAATGCCGGATCAAGGATTTGTGTTTAAGTCAGTGCTCCGCAACCGGTGTGCCGCGACGTTCCTGGAGGTGTGTTACTTGCGATTTTAAGGGTACTTATTAATCAGTAGGATTAACGCAAAAACGAAATATCGCTTATGACAATTATTTTAAACTTATGCTAAAATCCAAGTGTAACATTTTCCATAATCGTTCAAACAGTTTTTAAAACCTATGTTACCTTCTTTTATCGGAAATTAAGTATTGAAATAGGTTTTTTGACTGACTCAACTTCCAGGAACTACACCAGGAGTACAGACTTACGATAAATATTTTCAAACATTACGCGAAAGTGTAAAAGGGAGATTAACCATGCGCGTTTGAAACCTATGAAACATCATTGTAAATACATTGTTGGCAGTACGTGACTGTAAAATTATTAATTAGTTTTGGCAGCGGTTTCGAAAAATAAATTAAGCAAAAAAATACAAAGCACCAAGGTCAGGTTTCATTTTTCGAATGCTATTAAAAGCCCACTGCTCTAATCAGGTATTGCAAGGGGGTACAATTTTCAGTCCTTTGACTGGGTTAGAAATTTTAGGAAGTCTGCAAAACCGTAAAATAAGAAATTAAAGGAATGTAATACGTAAAATTTTCGGCGCCTTCGGCGCGTTTCATCATAGATCAAGTCGTGCCTATTTAGATTGGCTGTATCAACGACATTTCGTGATATTGTCATTTGTCGATCGACATACAGTTTCGTAGGTGTGCCGCCAAATTGTTTTAACTCTGTTGGTGTGCCGCAAGTGAAAAAAGGTTGCGGAGCAGTGGTTAAAGTGACGAGTAGAAATTTTCAGAAGTTATGTCATAATTTAAGTAATGGTATACATGGCGCCTTTATAGCTTGAAAATATTTTACTAAAGTAAGCCAAAACATACAAAAAATAAACAAACTAGCACTATACTAAGCACTGGTAGCATTGTCACTCTTTTAAGTTACATGGTATAAATAGGCCGTACCGTACGTAAACTGCCTTATATTTATCTTAATGTATACCAACTCATAAGTATTAAAACAAATAGCAATCGAGCTTTTTTACAACAGATATTGGTAAAATTTCTAATTGTTTGGCCTTCCTACAAAACTGATCTGATCAACATATGAAATAATGATTTATTATTTAAATTTATTCAATTTCCAAAATGTTTTACTGAAAGGCTAATCAAAATACAAACAGTGCAGTTTTAGGCTGGTAATGACGGATTAACTTGTGAGGGGTCCGTTTTGCCCCGCTTGGGGGTCCGTTTTGCCCCAACACTATCAGTCACACGAAATTCTGGTTTCTTTAAAATCGTTCAACTTAAAACGCCAACTGTTTCGGATTAATAAACACACCCTTACCTACAAATCGACAAACCTTTTTTCGACGATAGTCACTGTTCAGAAAACAAATATTGAAGCTGGCAATTTTCGTTAACAAGAAAGGTGAGGGGTCCGTTTTGCCCCGCTTTCCCCTACTATTCTACAACGTCATCTTAGTCTTTAAGTAACGTAAGACGACGCAAAACAGGGGGTTCCCTAAAAAGAAAATTTGGGCTCCCCTTACAGGATTTCTGAATGCGCCCTAACTTTTAAGTATTTATACTAAGTATCCATGGCTAGTCTTGCTTTTCTATATAGATACTGTATTTTTTTATAGCATTAAAAATAAATCGCATAGTCGTTACCTAAAGACCAGCACTCAAATGGCATCCCTTAGAACAGTGGGAATGTGGGACTCTCCAACCTATGGGTCCATGTGGGGAGCGTTAAACACAAAACTGGGGTGGCATGTAAATGTTGATTTCATTTTATTTAAATCGGGGGTAAGGTAATAAAAAGTTTGGAGACCACGGCCTTAGCAAACTGCCCCCCTGCTTTGGTAAAATGCCTTGAAATTTTCAGCCTATATCTGTTTTTGCTTGCAGAAACAAGTAGGAAAAATTAGAACATACAATATGTAGCCTAATCCAATAAACCAAAGTGAAATAAATAATATTAAAAAATTAAACCTGGTAAATAGACCTATTTATGACAAACCACCTAGGCAAAACCAACACCTGAAAATATACCGCTGACGAAATATACAACAACCGCAAACCCGTCTAGTCTTTGTTTGTAATGCTGACTATGTTTGGGATTTACAATCAACAATGGTCGATGATGGATTACTTTCCAAACCATACTGCAGGCGTCTGGAACCTTTTTTAGCTTAGGTGGCCATAAAAGCCAAATATTCTTGGTTGTATTTCCAAAAGAGTCACATAATAGTTTTTTACAACTAGTTATAGGTTGGAAAAATAGCAATTTGAACAGGGCCCTTTATTTTGTTCTCATTAACAGACAGCACATACTTAGCACGAAAGACTAAACTAGCTAGGTTTGCACAACTTTCATTACTGCATTGCCCAGTTTTCAAAGCCCTGCCTAAAAAACTACTACCTATTATAAAGTTTGGCAAAACAAATGTTCCTTCCTGAAATGTTGACTAAATTCCAGGATGTCAGGAAAGACTAGAAGAATAATAAAAACCTGTAATGGGTCACCAGGTCGGTGGTAGGCTATTCCTGTTATAATGTGGGAAAGCATTTAGTTCACCGATTTCAGACACGATCAGTAGCAAACGGCGGAGGGGTCACAATCGGACATGAAACATAAAAATCACCTGGACAGAGTCGAACTTGCGACTTGAACAAGATTATGTCTGCATGCAATACCAAATTTTGAAACAGACAAGGCAAACAACTTATAAATATTAAATGGCTTATATTAGAATATTTTTCAACCTGTCGAAAGAGGTATAACAGTAACACCCCTATCAATGATTTGCTGTATATTTACTCTAATTGAGTTACGTAAATTTGCCTAATACCAGCTCCGGAATCGCAGCCCTACTGAGGATATTAGATTTGACCAACCGGCAGACATGGGTTTCTTTTTTTGGAAGGAGTTGGACTCTGGTTATTTAATCGACTCCATAGCCCTGAATGGCATATTTTTATTATTTGGCCCTTAAAGCAAATTGAGTTTGAAACCATTCATTTAAGCTGTAAATACATGCCCAAAGCTGCTGTATAAACAAAGAGATTGTTTTTTAACTTTAATGGAAAATTAAATACTTATTGTTTTAGGAAACTTCTGTCAGTCAGTCACCTACTGAAGTACTTTCTGACAGCATTAAGGATGAAGGGATTTTACAAAGTTTTCCTGAAAGGAATATCCCCTTTGATTCAGGTAAAAAACACAAAAACTAAAAAATAGCATTGTAATCAACATTGTTAATCAGTATTGTTTGAAGTACGGGAAATTTGTTACTATTCAAATGTATTTAAAAAATTACAAATTAATTACATTCAAGTTCCTAAAAAATACACTGTGAATTGCTTTGTGGAGAAATATTATCCAAAGCAATTTCGATGACTTTTCAGCAAGTGTTTTTTCGTTCACCATGGTAAACTATATGCAATGGTTTTCCCAATATAATCAACCTTTTTAGCGTAAGCATTCAGGGAATCAATTAATAGTAATATAGGTCTAAACAAGTTGTATGGTCTTATAAATTTCATATTAAAAGTGATCTATTTATAAAGGCTGACAATTTTCTTTTAGATTAAAATGTGTGAATACCTGCTTTGTTATATAGTTTTAACAAAAATATCTCTTTTTCTAAGAGCCATACAAACAAATTAGCAATCTACATTTATCGCTGAATAGATCAAATAATGTATTATTCTTTTTATATGTGTGTGATCAACTTTGCCTTTTCAGATGTTTCATTTTTTTTAAATTGAAAGTTTTGCTTAACGAATCTTGGTGTTTGCTTCTATAAAAAGCACTAATTTTTGCAACTTACGGGCCGGGAAATACTGTTCTAAACATAGTTTTATATTAGTTTACAGGATTAAAATAATATGGTTTGATGTGGGGGTATGGCCGCATTTATCTGCAAGCCAGATTTAAATGAGCCTTATGTGGCTTTCAAGCTTTAGGATATCTTGCCTTAAAGTAAACTGAATAGGGATGTATTTGTTTTATTTTAGTTTTAAACAAACTGTTCTCTACATAGTTTTTCCAAGCCTCTTGCTACAAAACTGGTTGATGGTTTAGGAATTAAAAAAAATGGACTCTGTTTCTTGTTTTGGCTTAGTTTCATAGGAGGTGAATCTTTAACTTATTGCACGCTGTCTATTCAGTTTCACAAAAAGTGACTACACTTTTAAATGCTGCTGGTTAAATCTTTTGAACTGGTTGCTTATATTCCCAAAATGTTTACACAATTGGCCTAAACGAAGCAAAGTTTCATAATCAACGCTTTAAAATATTAAAAACTTGATATGTTAGTGTATTGAAAAAATCTATATGAGAAATTAATGTCTGTTAAACAAAAGCCAATGGTGTCAATTATAAAGGTCAAATGTTCTAGTTTGCATTGTACAAAAATATCCTTTATCACATCTTTTAACCCTAAAAAAACAGTTTCCTGTTTTTTTTTTTATGCATTTTACTCACAATACACTAATCCTTTAATTTTGTTGGTAAAAAGCGCAAGTAACTTTATTTTGTAATACATCAACATATGCAGTAGCACACTAGGAAGTTGTTAGGTTTCGTTTTCAGCACAAAGTTGTTGGCAGTAATGTCAAAAGTGAGCGACTATGTTAAATAAATTTCTGAAATGTGTTCTCTGGTATAAACAAGTGTTTTTAAAATGACTAAAGTCCCAGTTAAGTCATTTGTTAAATAAAAGTCCACGTCAAGTCTTTTTGAATAAATAACAAGTCAAGTCATAATTAGAGGAAGTCAACCTCAAATCACATTCTTGCCATAAAATTAAATTGTTAAAAAGTTGTTAGGTTTTACATTTTCAGAGCTAATAAACAGACTTTTGTTTCTATTGGTTATCAAATTTTTATTGGTATTTTAGTCTAAATTAGCTCTACCTTCTCTCACCATATTTTTTTTATTGAGGTAGTGAAATTGTAATTAATTTTTTTTTATATTAGTGTTGTGATTAATCCCCAATCGGTTTGCCTGATTATAGCAGTTCTACTTTAAATGTGCATCCACTTGCAATAAAAAAAAAAACAATTTCTAAAGGACTTAAAGTTAAACACTTCGACTAATTTGCTTTTCCTCTGAGTTAAAAAAAGAGATTAGGAACTGCCTGAAGCTACTCGGTTTAATAAATTCCAATTAGTTCATGCAAAAAGAAAATTTTCGAAAAAATTTTGCTTTTTAACAGAAAACCAGATAGAGACAGCAACGAACGATCACCAGAAACCACCAGTTACCAATCACAACCCAACAGTAACTAACATAGCAGCTGAAGTAAGCTTTTTTTTTAAAGTTACATAATTTATACATAAATCCTGTGTATTATTTGCTAAAATAAAAATTGGACAGAAAAAAACAATGTATAAAAACAAGCTAGAGGTAGTCTATTAAACACATTTGTGATGTCATTAGTTGTCTTAATATATATAAAGCAGAGATCTGTGAGATGTCTGTCTGTCTGTAAAATGTTCGCCCGATCGGTCGCTGGCAGAGCAACGACTAACAAAAGGAGCAACGGCTCCCCGTCATGTGCACAATTCTCCAATGGCGCGTGCGCGACACATTATAAACCTCTTAACGTAACCGCGCTCAATTTTTTTTAAGTGCAATTACCCGCGTGAACATACAAAATCAAATTAGGTATTTTGGCCCTTACAAAAATATGTTTGATTTGCTTTGCCGTTGGGTATTTAGTCCTTGTGGGGATGTTCAAAAGTAGAATATCGAATCCTTGGATTCGAAACCAGATGGCATTCGAATCCAATTCTGTCGTTTATTTCGGGTAATTGGAACCGATATAATTTAATGTTTTACCGCCGATTGCTGCGCCTAATTGTACAAACGTGCGCGGTAAGTTGGCCTGTCGCTGCGGCGACCAATTTATAGTGCTTGCTTTAAATGCAACCTGGTAGTGCAGTGTCAGCGTTTTTTCGGGCGACCAATTAAGGCGTCTCGCGATAACGTTCGTCTAATAATTAAGTGTCAATCAAGCGTTATTGGGCGAGCGACTAACGTGTAATGTCTGGTGCGGAGTTTGCAAATGCCCTAAATGCGTTAAGTTGCAAAAGTAACATTACGTTGTAAAATGTGCTGGCCGTCCACAAAATGCGCTATAGGGTTACATAAGGTCAACTTTAGACCAATATTCAGCGAGGTTATGCAGTTATGCACAGCGTAATTGTCAAGAATTCGTTATGTCAATAGTAACTTTGTATTCTTTGCAGTACATTATTTGACTGCATAACATCATGTTAGTAAAAAAAGAAGCATTAAAACCCAACAATGCTTTAAAAACAGGACCGAATTGCTTAAGACTTCTGTGTGCAGTGTTTCATTGTACTCACTATTGGCAAAAATATAAGTATTGGCAACAACCTGGACAGATGACATAATACAGTTTACAGAACTGCTTTAAATGACAGTTGTTAAGAATGTTAAACATATGGGAGATTTTTTTATTATAATATACACATGTTAGCAAATTGTTTGGGCGATTTATTGCTGTGATTGTAGGCCCTGTGGGGTAGATTAAGATTAATCCCTTCCCCAAACAAAACCAAGGTTAGATAATTTAATAAAAATATACTAGGATCCGCCATTCTCGATTCGTTATTCTAGATTCGAAACCTATTATTCTAGAATACCTTGGTATTCTACTTTGAACATCCCTAGTATTTAGTCCTTGCAGCGGTTTTAATAGTAGCTAATTTTTAGTTTCAAGTAAGATTTGCTTACGTTCAAAGAAGTATGGTACCGGGATGACGTTAAAAGCACATCTCATGTTATAAACAATGTTAACAAACGTGCACAACGTTCCAAGTAAAGATTTAAGTTTAACAATGCCAAATTTAGACAGAGTTCGCAAATATCGCGTTTGTTGTCGCAGTTTGAACAGTAAGCAATTTATATTTTTCAACGGGTTAAGGGTTTGTCTGACGTTGGACGCAGCTTAATTTGGCTTTAGTGAAGACATAACAAACACTGTATACTACACACACTTTGAATGAACATCAAGAAACGTACAAAGTTTATACTTTTATGTTTAGTAGCTTTTTGCATTTTTTTTAACCACGTAAAAGAAAGTCCAAGTTTAATGTATCCGCGCAAAGCTTTTTTAACCGCAATTACCAGCCTGGACATAAAAAAAATCAGCGTAAGTATATTGGTTTAATAAATTAAATTTTAATGTTTCCAACTAAGACTATTATGTCTAGAACAGGGCTGCCAGTCCTTGGGATCTGGGGATATCAGTTCCATATCTTGGGAATTTTAATTCATTTCATAATTACAAATATTTTTTTTACTTAAATTTAAGGACTTATTTCATAAAAATAATAAGGAAGTGGCCATTTGCCTGGCTCGTGCTGGTATACGTATACCATACTCATTAGTGATTTTATATATTGTGTTAGAGCGAGAGACTTGGTTTGCTTTTGATGTGTTTACTTATGTGACGTAACAATACTATTTACTTGCTTGTGTGACGAAACCGTTCATTTACTAGCTTGTGCGACAGCCTAAATGCTCCAGAGTCCACTCCAGACCCAATCAAGAATATTCAGAGCTATTAGAGCAGGGTTCGGCAACCTACGGCCAGATTCGGCCCGCAAATGTAATTTATCTGGCCAGTCGCTCATTCGACAAACTAGACACGAGTCAATTTTACCTACTTTTTGACTATTTTACCTATACGCAAGTGCGAAAAAGTGTCGCGCTTCGCGCGAATCATTCTTGTACATTCGGTTTGTTTTAGCTTTGATGCTCTCTTTTAATCTGTAGAACAGCGCTTCTCTACCGTTGCTGCGTGGAAGGCTGACAAGTGCATCGCGGACAAACGAAAACAAAAATATTAGACTTACATTTTTAACTTTTTAGTTTTTTGGCAATGTAATAAAAACTTGCAAGAAATTTAAAAAATAGCGGTATACCAAATAAATTAATCATTAAAGTTATCGCGTTTCCAAGTAGGTGTATTACACTTCTCATTAGCAGTATGAATGATGAGGTGTGGAATCGAAAAAAAACATTTACTACCTCCTTAAATGTAATAGTGCAAAAAGTCCAAGGCCCGCCTAATTCACACTTGTTCTAACATTTTATTAACACAATTCTTAGTTAACATTTTCTGCGGCCCGTAGAGACCCTTCTCAGTTCGGTATTGGCCCGCGAATAGAAAAAGGTTGCCGACATCTGTGTTAGAGCTTCAATACACATAAGTGCCACAGTCTCTTATATTTCATATTTTTTAATCTTGGGATTTTTTTCCAATTCTTGGGATTTTTAGACAAGAAACCTTGGGATAAATTGAAAATCAGAGTGGCAGCCCTGGTCTAGAAACTTAATAACGTCTGTTACTGTGTACGTAACCGTGCAAAACTTTTTTTCAGGCGCAATTGGCTGTGTTGACATAGAAAATCAAATTAGGTATATTGTCCTTATAAAAAATAAATTTTAATGTTTTCAACTTAAAATATGTTTGACGTGTTTAGCCGTTGGTTATTTAATCCTTGCCACGGTTTTAATAGTGGTAGCGAGATTTTACTTACGTTCGAAGAAGTATGGAACCGGGTTCATGTTAAAAGACTTAAGTTTACGAAGGCAGAGTTCGTAAAATATCACGTTTGTTATCGCAGTTTGAACAGTAAGCTATTTAATTTTTCAACGGATTACGGGTTTGTCTGACGTTGGACGCAGCTTAATTAGGCGTTTAGTGCCAGGGTTTAGCAATTTTCACTTTTTAAACATACTTTGTTCATCGCACAACAAACCTTACCAACAATATTGTGACAGTGATTGAGTCCTAAGCCTAATGGCTTAAAAAAGCCTAAACAATGTGCTTAACCATGCAATACTTGGCAGGGTTCGCAAAATATTGCGTTTTTTTGCAGCAGTTTAACAAAAAGCATTTGTTTTTTTCAATGGGGATTTTTCTCACGTTTGAAGCAGTTTAGCACCAGAATCACGAATTTGCTTAAATATCACACTATTAAGCAGGTCTAAACAATTGCTGCTACAACCTAAAGTTTTACATTTGAGAGTTATTCCTAAATGGCAAATGTTACAAGGCTTCGTTACTTAAAAGATATGTGATATGCTTACCCATAATGCTATAATGCTTCAGACAAAAATTGGTCTGAAACATACCAAGCAAACCATAACAACCAAAAAAGAATAACAGGAAAAACAAGATATGTCCCGAAAAAAAATTTCGGGCCCATATAACTCGTTCATATCGCTTCCTTGATTTCAGCTCGCGAAGCGACAAAGGGACTGGCTTTCTGCTGCACTTCATTGTCCCACGCGTGCAACGTTCATTGTGCGAAGTGAATGCGTTAGTTTGCCTTTTAGAAGGGGGCTTTTCTCAGTAAAATAAATTACTACTGTTACAAAACAGCATATTTTACTGCTGCAAATTCAAATGCGAAATCTGGTGCCAGTATACACCTCTCTATTTGCACCTGTTGCGCATGTTACTCTAATCAAACATATCACCAGGCCTAAACAAATTAAAATTGTACAAGGGCGCAGCAAACAAAACATAAAGTTGAATGCATTATTAGGGACGTCATAACATGGTGTCATACAAAAATAAATCTTAAGAACACTGCGTTTATTTGGTTTAAATTGGCAAAATTTTGATTTAAAAGGTGGGCGTATTAGGCACATAAAGAGTTTTGCACATTGCTCGAACAACAGATTTAAAGTGTGTTTTAACAGTGATTACGCGGATCAAGCCATAGTAAAACATTATCGAGTAAAATTGGCAAAAGCATAGCAAACAATTGGCGTTAAATCATTTTAAGAAAATTATTATATCTGCTTTTTAAACATGTTACCTTGTCAAAGTTTAATAACATGGCCGTACGCATTATCTACTTAAACAGGCAAGGCCAGCATGTAATAAAGTTTCACCCATAGTATAAAGCAGAGAAGCATTGCTAGAAACTTTATTTATATCACGTTTGGAACTATGTCGCCAGATTGGACCATAAGTCAAAAAAGCCTGAAAATTTTCTTTAAGGTAAAGCTTCTAGGCATCAAGTACCAGTTGTCACGGCCTCTGGGAATGGGAGTTTTGTTTTAAAGCACCAAAAATAAAAATAAATCAATGAATAAAACATTTTAAATGCAAAACAATTCTAAAATTAATTTTGCTCAGTTTTTACCAAACTAACGTTAAATAAAAATAAACCGCGCCTTCAATTGGGGGCAAAAAACCTAAAATATTGTGACGTCATCAGTTTAGCTTTCTGTAGTTATCGGCTCCGATCTAGCGGTTGAAAAACGTCAGAATTCATTCATATTTGCTTGCTTTGTTGAGTTTGCGAAGCGACAGAAACCATGCTGCGCCTTTTATTGTCACTGGTAAAATAACTAATTCACGCATGCGACTAGCCATTAAGAAAGAGGCTTCATTTGGAAAACAACTTATTGCTGCTACAAAGCAACATATTTACAGCTGTAAATTTAAATGCGAAATTTGGTGGTAACGTAAACCTCTTTGTTAACACCTGTCGTGCATGTTGCCTTAACCACCTTATCAACACCAGGCCTAAACAAATAGCAAAACTTTCTATTTAATAGTTTGCGTATTAGGCACATAATAGTGTTTTTCATATTGTTTGAAACTACAGATTTAAAGCCTGTTTTAACAGCAATTGCTCGGACTAAGCCATGGTAAAAATCTACCCAGTAAAAGTTTGCAAAAGTATAGTAAACCATGGACGTGTATAGTAAAACCATGGAAACCATTTTAGAATAATAATAATTGCTTTTTAAACATGTTAGCTGGCCGAAGTGTAATAACATGATTGTACACATTATCTACGTAAATTCAATTTATCAAATATATGTTTCGATAATCACCCAAATAATATGCCATATTTCAACTCCTTTCGCGTCAAAGGCATAAGTTAAATGGCAAGTTTTTGGCCCATATCTATTTTTGCCTGCAGATACAAGTTAAGAAAAACAAAAAAATAAAATATTACCTAGACAAACCAAAATATAACATATTAAAAAAAACTAAAAAAATAAATCAATTAACAATATTAAAAATTAAAAAAAATTAAAATTTACAAATTAAAAAAAGCCCTGAAAATATACCCTCCGACAAAATATACAACAACCGCACCCCCGTCTAGTTAATCTTCATTATTAAAGTTACTTAATGAAAACTTTATTTCTGATTGCTACATCATAATTAGGAATGTTTGAAGTAGAATCCCGGGGTATTCTAGAATATTAGGTAAAAGAATATTAAATCCTGTGAATTCAGAAATATTAAACAATGAATTCTTCACAAATTAGGAAATTTAGATTGCATTTGTATGATAGAAAATACACAAAAATTGCCTTATCTAACGTGTGTACAATTAGGCGTAAACTTTGTGGGAACTAATTCGAAATCGTTAATATTTCGCCAACTTAAATATGATCACTTTTTAGTCTTGTTTATGTGCGTAATACACAAAAATTGATTGGTGGCTAGAGTTTTTGAAACTGCAAATGGGTATCCAAAACAAAAAGGTTGGGAACACTGTTTTAACTCAAAGTAATATAAGGTAACATTTAATGAACAGTACCAAAATTTTGACAATTTTATTGTGTTGTTTCTTAATTGTGTTTTTTGTTCCAAGTTTTTTTAATAGATTTTTCAATCAGGTTGAATCAAGCCTTTTGTTTGTAAATAAGTGCTTCTGTGTTGCAACATAATTAATATTAATTGTTTTGTTGATTTACATTTCAGAATGTACATTTGGGGGACAAAATAACAAGAGAGCAACACATTGAACATTTCCATGATGAGTCTATCCACCACCATTATGAATCTCGGGTGAAATTGTTGCATGAAAGTGTTAGTTTCTGTTGTTAATTGGTCGATTATTTGTGAGGTCTAAGTTGGTTATCATCATCAGGCAAACCAGTTATGTCTAAAATACATACTTCAGTTGGGACCAAATATCAATTATTTTCGAAAATAAAATAAAAATATTTTTTTTAAACAATATTTGACGACCAGCAATACTAATTGAAACAGGAAACGGAAACGATTTGGCAGAATTAAAAATAAAATAGCAAAATAAGATAATTGCTATTTTTCATAAATTTGAAATTTTGCAAAGTTTACGTTAAATTTAAAATTTCCAAAGTTTACGTTTGTTAATATGTAAACTCAAAACTATAACAAAACTGTTGCGATCCTGATTCTGATAGCTGCGCTAGCAAGAAGAAAGAGCCTTAAATATCTCGCTTTCTGTCAAAAATATTCCAAGCCTTACATTTGAAACACAATGCATCTTGTTTTTTTTTCATCAAAACCTGAAATAAATTTTACCCTAAAAATCAATACCTAAATTAGTTGCACCTGTAGAAAAACTAACTTTATCTGATCCATGTAACTTAAACTATTGTTAATTTACAAATTTGCAAAGGTCACTTGTATTTGCAGTTTAATAACCTTTTATTATTATAAATACCAACTTTGAGTGCAGACTTATGTGGTACACTGTATTTAAACAATAAAACTATCCACAGTAGCTTAAACTTGAATTTACATGACTTTTAGGTTTATTATTCAACATCAGACCCTGCTAGCAAAATTTTCACTTGTTATGTTTTACCTAATGCATGTTAATTAGGTAATGTGGATCCTCCAATTAATTCTTTTGAGACGCTTTAGAAAATAGTACAAACTTATTTCAAAATCGGTCTGCCTTTTAAGTTTTTAGGTTTTTATTGTTAAAGTACTTGTCTGTGTTTAAAATTTCAAGCAAAAGGTAAAACATTGAAATTGCTTCTTTTTTTGAGTAATGTGTGATATTCAACTATTTTACACAGAAAGATCAACAACCCATCAATAATGCTGCTGAAATGTTAATCCAAGAGCAAAAAAGGCAGGGCGGGCAAATAAAAGAAATACGTGAAATTGTTTCTGACATAAAGGATGCACTTGTGACCCCCAAAAGTATTTCTGGTGTAAGTGATTTTGATTTAAAAAGTTTTGCAAATCATATTTTTTTTAATAATTTTTTATAAAACTGAAATCTGAAATCAACTAAAAGAGCGTGTGTAATGTGTAATGTATCTAAAATGGTAACCTTTTAATAGGGTGATTTAGAATTATAAAAAGATAAATATTGTATCCAATATGACACTATCACTAAAAGTGAAAGTCGAGTTATTCCAATATTCAGGGGATATTATCATTTTAGCATTAATGGCTTTTATGTCATCAAACCATTTGCTGCTTGTAATAAGAAAGTAACCTCAACCAATGCATGTAGTTAAAACATATATAGCTTGGATCAATAATTAATTCAATATAGATGCATCGAATTTAAATTTGCAAAAGTTGCGTACAGTTACGTTAGAGTTAAACGAAATGTGCGCTTTACATTCGCATCTTACAAATTTCAGCTAACCTCCTGTTTATAGCCACCAAAATATGTGTACAATTGTATCCTGAGTTCACAAACTCACCCAAGCTGCGACGGTCCTCTGCTAAAGTCGTTGTAACTTCTACAAGTGAAGCTGCGGCTTCGTTCCATTGCAAAACAGTCGCCCAATATAGTGTAACCTGCGTAATATAACAATGCTACCAACTTGCAGCTCACTTTTTTAACCATTTTTTAATAAAAGAACTGTGTTAACTAGGCTTTAATACTGTATGGCTGTTGAAATGTTTATCAATATCCGTTACTACAAACAAATAAAGTGATGTTGTTTGTGCAACAATCTCATTAACATAATGTTTTACATTTTATTAAAATAGAATAAAGATCCTTTTGAAAGGTTTACAAAATGCGTTCACAAATAATTTTGAAAAGAAAATCTTGAAAAAAAACATTCTGTTTAAGGTCGTTGAACGCTGGGATCTGAACGAATTATTTAAAAAAAATAATGGTAAATTTTGTTTAAACGAGGGCCACGTAATATAGTATACTTTATGTTCACAAATGACAAAACTGGTATAATCAGTTTTACTCCAGAACATCTCAACTACAATATATACATATTTGCATAATGATGAAGCTAAAGCTAAACCAATACATAGTAGTAAGAAAAAGTAAATGGTGTTACTTTATAAATAGGTTTATAAAGAAATCAGGGGGCGATTAAAAAAAGGGTTTGTAAGTTGCCCATCTATTGTGTCTGTTACTTATAAAATAAGGTTATTTAACTTTAATTCACCTAACATATGTTATTAGTTATTACCCTTACCATAATCTCCAGAGTTTTGGAGATGTATATGATGGAGGTTTAAACCAAGCCTTACCCAGCAGCAGCAGCAGTAGCAGCAAGATTTCACATAATATGGACAACGACTTAAAAGTAACTTAGTTTTAATGTTAAATTATTATTACTATTTTCCTTATATTATTCATTTTCTTTCATTACTCAAGTAATATTTTATTCTAAAAAGCGACATTTCCTTTGTTTGATTTCAACTTAGCCCTGAAACCAATTTCATTTATCAACTGATATTTATCAACATAAACTAGCATTACTGACTTTTTTATGTTACCAAGAGAGGTCTGGTTGTAGAAACTAATATGTCGCCTTATACGTTGTACGTTAAAAAAATGACTTCTTGCATTAAAAGCAATATTTTGCGAAAAATATGAAAAATATCTTAATCACTTTGCATATTGCCTTGTACCATACCAATTTAAGTTCGCTGATATCGTGTGAACAAAAGTGTGTTATGAGCTACATCTAGTGCTTAACATTTCCATTAGTGGCCTAACGGCATATAAAAAGCGTTGTAAATTTCATTGATTTAAAACTTATTCAGGGTCGTCATATTTGAAATTATAATGTACTATTTCTGAAAGTATAACTCAAGTTAGGGTATCCCAAAAGGTCTATTTTTGGGCAAGTGACAATGTTTACCATTATTAGTGCAGATTGTTTCCTTATTTTGTTTTTATAGCTTTTTGATTTTTTAACGTTTTTTGCATTTCTGTTTTTTCATATAAAAAAATGATATTGAAAGCAGGAAATTCACCCATTAAAGACATTATTTTAATATATATATATAGCAATACATTTTCTTAACTATTTGAAAAGCTAGGCTTGTTTTATTCCATCACTGCTTGCTATTTATTCATAATAGAATTCTCTTGGCATCAGTGGAAAAAATGGGCATTTTTGTTATTAATCTTTGACTTGTTATTAATGTCAATAGTTTACGATAATTATGGCATTTCTTACTTTAACATGTCCTGTTACTTGTGGCCACTTTGTTAAATATCAAAACTTTTGCTACTGATATTAATAGTATAAACATTTACTAGCCTGATAGAAATATAATTATATGGGCCGAAAATTTATTTTCGGGACATATCTTGTTTTTGCCGTTATTATATGGGCCGAAAATTTATTTTCGGGACATATCTTGTTTTTGCCGTTATTTATATGGGCCGAAAATTTATTTTTGGGACATATCTTGTTTTTGCCGTTATTCTTTTTTGGTTTCCTATGGTTTCCTATGGTTTGTTTCAGACCGACTTTTGTCCGAAGCTTTATAGAAAAAGTAAACATCGTAGAACCTTCAAATTTTCAGACATGGCGTAGAGTGGTATGTAGGTGCTTTGTAAAAGTTTATGAGGCTGCACTCCCAGGGGCCTTTGCTTGGGGGGTAAAAACCTGAAATATTGCGTTTTAGCACTTTGTAGCTAACGACAGCCATCTAGCAGCAGAAAAACTTTCATACAGAATTCGTTCATATTCGCTTGCTTTGTCCAGCTCGCGTCGCGACGAGGCGGCTGCTGGCATCCCTGCTGCGCCCTATTGTCCCGCGCGTGCAACATTTGTGTTGGAAGTGGCTTGCCTAGTAAAACTATGCACATGCGACTTGCCTTTCATAAAGAGGCCTCTCTAAGTAAAAAAACCTATTGCTCTTACAACACAAAATATTTTACCACCGCAAAATTAAATGCGAATCCTACAGGCAGTGTACACATCTCTGTTAGCACATGTTGTAATTGTTGCACCATTCAAACATATCAACACCAGGTCTAAGCAAATATAATTATACAAGGGCCGCAACAACAAAAAGCTTAAGTTTAACGCATTCTTAACGACGACGTTACAAAGCTACGTCATAACATGGCGTCATAAATAAATAAATCTTGCGTTTATTGGATTTAAATTGGCAAAACTTTCAATATAAAACGTGGCTTATTAGGCACATAAACGTGTTTGCATATTGCTCAAAACTACAGATTTAAACTCTGTTTCAACAGTGATTGCTCAGACCAAGGCATGGTAAAAATTTACACAGTAAAAGTTGGAAAAAGTATAGCAAACCATAGACGTTAAATCATTTAGAGAGAATGAAAATATTGACTTTTTAAACATGCTAGCTGACCAAAATGTAATAACATGGCCGTAAGCATTATCTACGTAAATTTTTATTGATCAAATGTATGTTTCGATCATTTGCCAAAATCTACGCCATATTTGAACCCCCTTCGCTTCAAAGCCATAAGTTATTATATTATTATACACAACTTATAATTGTGTGTAGATATGTTGGATTGGAGTAACATACAGAACAGGTGCAAATAGCAAATATTCTCCAAATACGATGTTTCCAATATTCTCCAAATCGTATTTCATCGTATTGTCGCGGTAATACACAAAGAGGTAAGGCCGTGAATAAAGTTTCACCCACCGTACAATTAACGGAGGGAAGCATTTCGAGTAGGGATGTTCAAGGCAGAATATCGGCGACACATTTATAATGCTTGCTTTAAATGCGGCGTCAGCATTTTTTGGGGCGACCAATTACTTCGCGATAAGCTTCGCCTAATAATTAAGTGTCAATAGGGTGTATTTACCGCCGCAAGTTTAAATGCGAAATCTTAAGGCAGTCTACGCCTCTCTGTTAGCACCTGTTGTGCATCTTGCTCCAACCAGCATACCAACATCAGGCCTAAACTTATCTAGCAAAACTTTCGATTTAATAGTTTGCGTATTAGGCACGTAATAGTGTTTTTCATATTGTTTGAAACGACAGATTTAAAGCCTGTTTTAACAGTGATTGCTCGGACCAAGCTATGGTAAAAAATTACCTAGTGAAAGTTTGCAAAAGTATAGCAAACCATAGGCGTTAAACCATTTTTAGTCTTTAAGAGAATGATAATATTTGATTTTCAAACACGTAAGCTGGTCAAAATTTAATAAAATAGCCATATGCATTATCTAAGTAAATTCTATTTATCAAATATATGTTTCGATCATTCCCCAAATTCTACGCCATATTTGAACCCCTTTCGCATCAAAGGCGCCGCAAATTTAAATGCGAAATCTGGTGGCAACTCTAATCCAACATATCAACACCAGGCCTACACAACTTAAAATTGTGTGTTGATATGTTGGATTGGAGTAACATACTATACAGGTGCAAATAGCAAATATTCTCCAAATACGATTTTTCCAATATTCTCCAAATCGTATTTCATCGTATTGTTGCGGTAATACACAAAGAGGTAAGGCCGTGAATAAAGTTTCACCCACCGTACAATTAACGGAGGGAAGCATTGCGAGTAGAGATGTTCAAAGCAGAATATCGGCGACTCATTTATAATGCTTGCTTTAAATGCGGCGTCAGCATTTTTTGGGGCGACCAATTACTTTGCGATAAGCTTCGCCTAATAATCAAGTGTCAATAGGGTGTATTTACCGCCGCAAATTTAAATGCGAAATCTTAAGGCAGTGTACGCCTCTCTGTTAGCACCTGTTGTGCATGTTGCTCCAACCAACCTACCAACATCAGGCCTAAACAACTAGCAAAACTTTCGATTTAATAGTTTGCGTATTAGGCACATAATAGTGTGTTTCATATTGTTTAAAACTACAGATTTAAAGTCTGTTTTAACAGTGATTGCTCGGACCAAGCCATGGTAAAAATTTACCGAGTAAAAGTTTGCAAAAGTATTGCAAACCATAGGCGTTAAACCATTTTAAGTCTTGAGGAGAATGATTATGTTTGGTTTTCAAACACGTAATCTGGCCAAAATGTAATAAAATGGCCATACACATTATCTACGCAAATTCTATTTACCAAATATATGTTTCGATCATTCCCCAAATACTACGCCATATTTGAATCCCTTTCGCATCAAAGGCTTAAGTGGGGAATTTTTCGGCCCATATCTGTTTTTGCTTGCAGAAACAAGCTAAGGAAAATGAAAAACAAAATATATAATATAAAATACACAATACAAAATATTAAAAAATAAAAAGTATTAAATAAAAAAAAAAATGAAACTAAAAATAAAACATAAAAAATGAAAAATTAAAAATCAAAAAATTAAAAATCAAAACAAAAATCAAAAAAAATTAAATAAAAAAAATAAATAATAAAAATAAAAACATTAAAAAATAAAAATATTGAAAAATAAAAATAAATAATTAAGTCAATCAAAAATATTAAAAAAAAAAATTGAAAAAAAAAAAAAATTAAAAATTAAAAAAAAATAACACTAAACCTTGAAAGTATACCCCCTGACAAAATAAACAACAACCGCACCCCCGTCTAGTCTTTTTTGGTTTCCTATGGTTTCCTATGGTTTGTTTCAGACCGAGTTTTGTCCGAAGCTTTATAGAAAAAGTAGACATCGTAGAACCTTCAAATTTTCAGACATGGCGTAGAGTGGTATGTAGGTGCTTTGTAAAAGTTTATGAGGCTGCACTCCCAGGGGCCTTTGCTTGGGAGGTAAAAACCTGAAATATTGCGTTTTAGCACTTTTTAGCTAACGACAGCCATCTAGCAGCAGAAAAACTTTCATACAGAATTCGTTCATATTCGCTTGCTTTGTCCAGCTCGCGTCGCGACGAGGCGGCTGCTGGCATCCCTGCTGCGCCCTATTGTCCCGCGCGTGCAACATTTGTGTTGGAAGTGGCTTGCCTAGTAAAACTATGCACACGCGACTTGCCTTTCATAAAGAGGCCTCTCTAAGTAAAAAAACCTATTGCTCTTACAACACAAAATATTTTACCACCGCAAATTTAAATGCGAATCCTACAGGCAGTGTACACATCTCTGTTAGCACATGTTGTAATTGTTGCACCATTCAAACATATCAACACCAGGTCTAAGCAAATATAATTATACAAGGGCCGCAACAACAAAAAGCTTAAGTTTAACGCATTCTTAACGACGACGTTACAAAGCTACGTCATAACATGGCGTCATAAATAAATAAATCTTGCGTTTATTGGATTTAAATTGGCAAAACTTTCAATATAAAACGTGGCTTATTAGGCACATAAACGTGTTTGCATATTGCTAAAAACTACAGATTTAAACTCTGTTTCAACAGTGATTGCTTAGACCAAGGCATGGTAAAAATTTACACAGTAAAAGTTGGAAAAAGTATAGCAAACCATAGACGTTAAATCATTTAGAGAGAATGAAAATATTGACTTTTTAAACATGCTAGCTGACCAAAATGTAATAACATGGCCGTAAGCATTATCTACGTAAATTTTTATTGATCAAATGTATGTTTCGATCATTTGCCAAAATCTACGCCATATTTGAACCCCCTTCGCTTCAAAGCCATAAGTTATTATATTATTATACACAACTTATAATTGTGTGTAGATATGTTGGATTGAAGTAACATACAGAACAGGTGCAAATAGCAAATATTCTCCAAATACGATGTTTCCAATATTCTCCAAATCGTATTTCATCGTATAGTCGCGGTAATACACAAAGAGGTAAGGCCGTGAATAAAGTTTCACCCACCGTACAATTAACGGAGCGAAGCATTTCGAGTAGGGATGTTCAAGGCAGAATATCGGCGACACATTTATAATGCTTGCTTTAAATGCGGCGTCAGCATTTTTTGGGGCGACCAATTACTTCGCGATAAGCTTCGCCTAATAATTAAGTGTCAATAGGGTGTATTTACCGCCGCAAGTTTAAATGCGAAATCTTAAGGCAGTCTACGCCTCTCTGTTAGCACCTGTTGTGCATCTTGCTCTAACCAGCATACCAACATCAGGCCTAAACTTATCTAGCAAAACTTTCGATTTCATAGTTTGCGTATTAGGCACGTAATAGTGTTTTTCATATTGTTTGAAACGACAGATTTAAAGCCTGTTTTAACAGTGATTGCTCGGACCAAACTATGGTAAAAAATTACCTAGTGAAAGTTTGCAAAAGTATAGCAAACCATAGGCGTTAAACCATTTTTAGTCTTTAAGAGAATGATAATATTTGATTTTCAAACACGTAAGCTGGTCAAAATTGAATAAAATAGCCATATGCATTATCTAAGTAAATTCTATTTATCAAATATATGTTTCGATCATTCCCCAAATTCTACGCCATATTTGAACCCCTTTCGCATCAAAGGCATATTTTAAGTGGGGAAGTTTTCGGCCCATATCTGTTTTTGCTTGCAGAAACAAGTTAAGGAAAATGAAAAACAAAATATATAATATAAAGTACACAATACAAAATATTAAAAAAAAAATTTAAAAAAAAAAATTAAAATAAAGTAAAAATTGAAAATAAACACTAAGCCCTGAAAATATATCCCCTGACAAAATATACAACAACCGCACCCCCGTCTAGTCTTTTTTGGTTTCCTATGGTTTCCTATGGTTTCCTATGGTTTCCTATGGTTTCCTATGGTTTGTTTCAGACCGAGTTTTGTCCGAAGCTTTATAGAAAAAGTAGACATCGTAGAACCTTCAAATTTTCAGACATGGCGTAGAGTGGTATGTAGGTGCTTTGTAAAAGTTTATGAGGCTGCACTCCCAGGGGCCTTTGCTTGGGGGGTAAAAATCTGAAATATTGCGTTTTAGCACTTTGTAGCTAACGACAGCCATCTAGCAGCAGAAAAACTTTCATACAGAATTCGTTCATATTCGCTTGCTTTGTCCAGCTCGCGTCGCGACGAGGCGGCTGCTGGCATCCCTGCTGCGCCCTATTGTCCCGCGCGTGCAACATTTGTGTTGGAAGTGGCTTGCCTAGTAAAACTATGCACATGCGACTTGCCTTTCATAAAGAGGCCTCTCTAAGTCAAAAAACCTATTGCTCTTACAACACAAAATATTTTACCACCGCAAATTTAAATGCGAATCCTACAGGCAGTGTACACATCTCTGTTAGCACATGTTGTAATTGTTGCACCATTCAAACATATCAACACCAGGTCTAAGCAAATATAATTATACAAGGGCCGCAACAACAAAAAGCTTAAGTTTAACGCATTCTTAACGACGACGTTACAAAGCTACGTCATAACATGGCGTCATAAATAAATAAATCTTGCGTTTATTGGATTTAAATTGGCAAAACTTTCAATATAAAACGTGGCTTATTAGGCACATAAACGTGTTTGCATATTGCTCAAAACTACAGATTTAAACTCTGTTTCAACAGTGATTGCTCAGACCAAGGCATGGTAAAAATTTACACAGTAAAAGTTGGAAAAAGTATAGCAAACCATAGACGTTAAATCATTTAGAGAGAATGAAAATATTGACTTTTTAAACATGCTAGCTGACCAAAATGTAATAACATGGCCGTAAGCATTATCTACGTAAATTTTTATTGATCAAATGTATGTTTCGATCATTTGCCAAAATCTACGCCATATTTGAACCCCCTTCGCTTCAAAGCCATAAGTTATTATATTATTATACACAACTTATAATTGTGTGTAGATATGTTGGATTGGAGTAACATACAGAACAGGTGCAAATAGCAAATATTCTCCAAATACGATGTTTCCAATATTCTCCAAATCGTATTTCATCGTATTGTCGCGGTAATACACAAAGAGGTAAGGCCGTGAATAAAGTTTCACCCACCGTACAATTAACGGAGGGAAGCATTTCGAGTAGGGATGTTCAAGGCAGAATATCGGCGACACATTTATAATGCTTGCTTTAAATGCGGCGTCAGCATTTTTTGGGGCGACCAATTACTTCGCGATAAGCTTCGCCTAATAATTAAGTGTCAATAGGGTGTATTTACCGCCGCAAGTTTAAATGCGAAATCTTAAGGCAGTCTACGCCTCTCTGTTAGCACCTGTTGTGCATCTTGCTCCAACCAGCATACCAACATCAGGCCTAAACTTATCTAGCAAAACTTTCGATTTAATAGTTTGCGTATTAGGCACGTAATAGTGTTTTTCATATTGTTTGAAACGACAGATTTAAAGCCTGTTTTAACAGTGATTGCTCGGACCAAGCTATGGTAAAAAATTACCTAGTGAAAGTTTGCAAAAGTATAGCAAACCATAGGCGTTAAACCATTTTTAGTCTTTAATAGAATGATAATATTTGATTTTCAAACACGTAAGCTGGTCAAAATTTAATAAAATAGCCATATGCATTATCTAAGTAAATTCTATTTATCAAATATATGTTTCGATCATTCCCCAAATTCTACGCCATATTTGAACCCCTTTCGCATCAAAGGCATATTTTAAGTGGGGAAGTTTTCGGCCCATATCTGTTTTTGCTTGCAGAAACAAGTTAAGGAAAATGAAAAACAAAATATATAATATAAAGTACACAATACAAAATATTAAAAAAAAAATTAAAAAAAAAAAAATTAAAATAAAGTAAAAATTGAAAATAAACACTAAGCCCTGAAAATATATTCTCTGACAAAATATACAACAACCGCACCCCCGTCTAGTTCTTTTTTGGTTTCCTATGGTTTCCTATGGTTTCCTATGGTTTGTTTCAGACCGAGTTTTGTCCGAAGCTTTATAGAAAAAGTAGACATCGTAGAACCTTCAAATTTTCAGACATGGCGTAGAGTGGTATGAAGGTGCTTTGTAAAAGTTTATGAGGCTGCACTCCCAGGGGCCTTTGCTTGGGGGGTAAAAACCTGAAATATTGCGTTTTAGCACTTTGTAGCTAACGACAGCCATCTAGCAGCAGAAAAACTTTCATACAGAATTCGTTCATATTCGCTTGCTTTGTCCAGCTCGCGTCGCGACGAGGCGGCTGCTGGCATCCCTGCTGCGCCCTATTGTCCCGCGCGTGCAACATTTGTGTTGGAAGTGGCTTGCCTAGTAAAACTATGCACATGCGACTTGCCTTTCATAAAGAGGCCTCTCTAAGTAAAAAAACCTATTGCTCTTACAACACAAAATATTTTACCACCGCAAATTTAAATGCGAATCCTACAGGCAGTGTACACATCTCTGTTAGCACATGTTGTAATTGTTGCACCATTCAAACATATCAACACCAGGTCTAAGCAAATATAATTATACAAGGGCCGCAACAACAAAAAGCTTAAGTTTAACGCATTCTTAACGACGACGTTACAAAGCTACGTCATAACATGGCGTCATAAATAAATAAATCTTGCGTTTATTGGATTTAAATTGGCAAAACTTTCAATATAAAACATTGCTTATTAGGCACATAACCGTGTTTGCATATTGCTCAAAACTACAGATTTAAACTCTGTTTCAATAGTGATTGCTCAGACCAAGGCATGGTAAAAATTTACACAGTAAAAGTTGGAAAAAGTATAGCAAACCATAGACGTTAAATCATTTAGAGAGAATGAAAATATTGACTTTTTAAACATGCTAGCTGACCAAAATGTAATAACATGGCCGTAAGCATTATCTACGTAAATTTTTATTGATCAAATGTATGTTTCGATCATTTGCCAAAATCTACGCCATATTTGAACCCCCTTCGCTTCAAAGCCATAAGTTATTATATTATTATACACAACTTATAATTGTGTGTCGATATGTTGGATTGGAGTAACATACAGAACAGGTGCAAATAGCAAATATTCTCCAAATACGATGTTTCCAATATTCTCCAAATCGTATTTCATCGTATTGTCGCGGTAATACACAAAGAGGTAAGGCCGTGAATAAAGTTTCACCCACCGTACAATTAACGGAGGGAAGCATTTCGAGTAGGGATGTTCAAGGCAGAATATCGGCGACACATTTATAATGCTTGCTTTAAATGCGGCGTCAGCATTTTTTGGGGCGACCAATTACTTCGCGATAAGCTTCACCTACTAATTAAGTGTCAATAGGGTGTATTTACCGCCGCAAGTTTAAATGCGAAATCTTAAGGCAGTCTACGCCTCTCTGTTAGCACCTGTTGTGCATCTTGCTCCAACCAGCATACCAACATCAGGCCTAAACTTATCTAGCAAAACTTTCGATTTAATAGTTTGCGTATTAGGCACGTAATAGTGTTTTTCATATTGTTTGAAACGACAGATTTAAAGCCTGTTTTAACAGTGATTGCTCGGACCAAGCTATGGTAAAAAAATTACCTAGTGAAAGTTTGCAAAAGTATAGCAAACCATAGGCGTTAAACCATTTTTAGTCTTTAAGAGAATGATAATATTTGATTTTCAAACACGTAAGCTGGTCAAAATTTAATAAAATAGCCATATGCATTATCTAAGTAAATTCTATTTATCAAATATATGTTTCGATCATTCCCCAAATTCTACGCCATATTTGAACCACTTTCGCATCAAAGGCATATTTTAAGTGGGGAAGTTTTCGGCCCATATCTGTTTTTGCTTGCAGAAACAAGTTAAGGAAAATGAAAAACAAAATATATAATATAAAGTACACAATACAAAATATTAAAAAAAAAATTAAAAAAAAAAAAATTAAAATAAAGTAAAAATTGAAAATAAACACTAAGCCCTGAAAATATATCCCCTGACAAAATATACAACAACCGCACCCCCGTCTAGTCTTTTTTGGTTTCCTATGGTATGTTTCAGACCGATTTTTGTCCGAAGCTTTATAGAAAAAGTAGACAACGTAGAACCTTCAAATTTTCAGACATGGCGTAGAGTGGTATGTAGGTGCTTTGTAAAAGTTTATGAGGCTGCACCCCCAGGGGCCTTTGCTTGGGGGGTAAAAACCTGAAATATTGCGTTTTAGCACTTTGTAGCTAACGACTGCCTTCTAGCAGCAGAAAAACTTTCATACAGAATTCGTTCATGTTCGCTTGCTTTGTCCAGCTTGTGAAGTGACGAAGCGACTTACCGCCTGCTGGGCTTTATTGTCCCGCACGTGAGACTTTCATTGTACGAAGTGGCACGTCCTAAACTGGGCTCGTGCGACTTGCATTTTAAAACGAGGCTTCTCTTTAGTAAAATTACTTAATGCTGTTAAGAAACAACTTATTTTACCACCGCAAATTTAAATGCGAATCCTACAGGCAGTGTACACATCTCTGTTAGCACATGTTGTAATTGTTGCACCATTCAAACATATCAACACCAGGTCTAAGCAAATATAATTATACAAGGGCCGCAACAACAAAAAGCTTAAGTTTAACGCATTCTTAACGACGACGTTACAAAGCTACGTCATAACATGGCGTCATAAATAAATAAATCTTGCGTTTATTGGATTTAAATTAGCAAAACTTTCAATATAAAACGTGGCTTGTTAGGCACATAAACGTGTTTGCATATTGCTCAAAACTACAGATTTAAACTCTGTTTCAACAGTGATTGCTCAGACCAAGGCATGGTAAAAATTTACACAGTAAAAGTTGGAAAAAGTATAGCAAACCATAGACGTTAAATCATTTAGAGAGAATGAAAATATTGACTTTTTAAACATGCTAGCTGACCAAAATGTAATAACATGGCCGTAAGCATTATCTACGTAAATTTTTATTGATCAAATGTATGTTTCGATCATTTGCCAAAATCTACGCCATATTTGAACCCCTTCGCTTCAAAGCCATAAGTTATTATATTATTATACACAACTTATAATTGTGTGTAGATATGTTGGATTGGAGTAACATACAGAACAGGTGCAAATAGCAAATATTCTCCAAATACGATGTTTCCAATATTCTCCAAATCGTATTTCATCGTATTGTCGCGGTAATACACAAAGAGGTAAGGCCGTGAATAAAGTTTCACCCACCGTACAATTAACGGAGGGAAGCATTTCGAGTAGGGATGTTCAAGGCAGAATATCGGCGACACATTTATAATGCTTGCTTTAAATGCGGCGTCAGCATTTTTTGGGGCGACCAATTACTTCGCGATAAGCTTCGCCTAATAATTAAGTGTCAATAGGGTGTATTTACCGCCGCAAGTTTAAATGCGAAATCTTAAGGCAGTCTACGCCTCTCTGTTAGCACCTGTTGTGCATCTTGCTCCAACCAGCATACCAACATCAGGCCTAAACTTATCTAGCAAAACTTTCGATTTAATAGTTTGCGTATTAGGCACGTAATAGTGTTTTTCATATTGTTTGAAACGACAGATTTAAAGCCTGTTTTAACAGTGATTGCTCGGACCAAGCTATGGTAAAAAATTACCTAGTGAAAGTTTGCAAAAGTATAGCAAACCATAGGCGTTAAACCATTTTTAGTCTTTAAGAGAATGATAATATTTGATTTTCAAACACGTAAGCTGGTCAAAATTTAATAAAATAGCCATATGCATTATCTAAGTAAATTCTATTTATCAAATATATGTTTCGATCATTCCCCAAATTCTACGCCATATTTGAACCCCTTTCGCATCAAAGGCATATTTTAAGTGGGGAAGTTTTCGGCCCATATCTGTTTTTGCTTGCAGAAACAAGTTAAGGAAAATGAAAAACAAAATATATAATATAAAGTACACAATACAAAATATTAAAAAAAAAATAAAAAAAAAAAAAAATTAAAATAAAGTAAAAATTGAAAATAAACACTAAGCCCTGAAAATATATCCCCTGACAAAATATACAACAACCGCACCCCCGTCTAGTTCTTTTTTGGTTTCCTATGGTTTCCTATGGTTTGTTTCAGACCGAGTTTTGTCCGAAGCTTTATAGAAAAAGTAGACATCGTAGAACCTTCAAATTTTCAGACATGGCGTAGAGTGGTATGTAGGTGCTTTGTAAAAGTTTATGAGGCTGCACTCCCAGGGGCCTTTGCTTGGGGGGTAAAAACCTGAAACATTGCGTTTTAGCACTTTGTAGCTAACGACAGCCATCTAGCAGCAGAAAAACTTTCATACAGAATTCGTTCATATTCGCTTGCTTTGTCCAGCTCGCGTCGCGACGAGGCGGCTGCTGGCATCCCTGCTGCGCCCTATTGTCCCGCGCGTGCAACATTTGTGTTGGAAGTGGCTTGCCTAGTAAAACTAAGCACATGCGACTTGCCTTTCATAAAGAGGCCTCTCTAAGTAAAAAAACCTATTGCTCTTACAACACAAAATATTTTACCACCGCAAATTTAAATGCGAATCCTACAGGCAGTGTACACATCTCTGTTAGCACATGTTGTAATTGTTGCACCATTCAAACATATCAACACCAGGTCTAAGCAAATATAATTATACAAGGGCCGCAACAACAAAAAGCTTAAGTTTAACGCATTCTTAACGACGACGTTACAAAGCTACGTCATAACATGGCGTCATAAATAAATAAATCTTGCGTTTATTGGATTTAAATTGGCAAAACTTTCAATATAAAACGTGGCTTATTAGGCACATAAACGTGTTTGCATATTGCTCAAAACTACAGATTTAAACTCTGTTTCAACAGTGATTGCTCAGACCAAGGCATGGTAAAAATTTACACAGTAAAAGTTGGAAAAAGTATAGCAAACCATAGACGTTAAATCATTTAGAGAGAATGAAAATATTGACTTTTTAAACATGCTAGCTGACCAAAATGTAATAACATGGCCGTAAGCATTATCTACGTAAATTTTTATTGATCAAATGTATGTTTCGATCATTTGCCAAAATCTACGCCATATTTGAACCCCCTTCGCTTCAAAGCCATAAGTTATTATATTATTATACACAACTTATAATTGTGTGTAGATATGTTGGATTGGAGTAACATACAGAACAGGTGCAAATAGCAAATATTCTCCAAATACGATGTTTCCAATATTCTCCAAATCGTATTTCATCGTATTGTCGCGGTAATACACAAAGAGGTAAGGCCGTGAATAAAGTTTCACCCACCGTACAATTAACGGAGGGAAGCATTTCGAGTAGGGATGTTCAAGGCAGAATATCGGCGACACATTTATAATGCTTGCTTTAAATGCGGCGTCAGCATTTTTTGGGGCGACCAATTACTTCGCGATAAGCTTCGCCTAATAATTAAGTGTCAATAGGGTGTATTTACCGCCGCAAGTTTAAATGCGAAATCTTAAGGCAGTCTACGCCTCTCTGTTAGCACCTGTTGTGCATCTTGCTCCAACCAGCATACCAACATCAGGCCTAAACTTATCTAGCAAAACTTTCGATTTAATAGTTTGCGTATTAGGCACGTAATAGTGTTTTTCATATTGTTTGAAACGACAGATTTAAAGCCTGTTTTAACAGTGATTGCTCGGACCAAGCTATGGTAAAAAATTACCTAGTGAAAGTTTGCAAAAGTATAGCAAACCATAGGCGTTAAACCATTTTTAGTCTTTAAGAGAATGATAATATTTGATTTTCAAACACGTAAGCTGGTCAAAATTTAATAAAATAGCCATATGCATTATCTAAGTAAATTCTATTTATCAAATATATGTTTCGATCATTCCCCAAATTCTACGCCATATTTGAACCCCTTTCGCATCAAAGGCATATTTTAAGTGGGGAAGTTTTCGGCCCATATCTGTTTTTGCTTGCAGAAACAAGTTAAGGAAAATGAAAAACAAAATATATAATATAAAGTACACAATACAAAATATTAAAAAAAATATTAAAAAAAGAAAAAATTAAAATAAAGTAAAAATTGAAAATAAACACTAAGCCCTGAAAATATATCCCCTGACAAAATATACAACAACCGCACCCCCGTCTAGTTTTGTTATGTTTTACTGTGTTAAACTTAGAAGTTAAATGCTGACAACCGCCAACCTAACAGTGGAACTTCAAGTACGCAAGCTAATGCCACTAAGGAACAGCCCACTACAAGTAAAGTAAGTGTAAATAAGTTATTCCACCACCTACGTACATATATAATTTCTAATTGTTTATAAGTCGCATAGCAATGATTGTCATTTGCAGAATGATTTTACTGCAAATGTTTTTTTTATAGTGACAAGCAACAGGAATGTAAACATTTTATTAAACTTTATATTACCTTTATTAAAAAATAATCCCGAATCTGGGTAGTTAAACTCATGAGACCTTGAACGAATTGAAAAAATAATTGGAAAACATTTCTTTAAACACACATTTAACTAAGCAAAAGATTTGTTTTCTTTCCAACTATTTATATACACTACTGATTGAAAGGTTTAAAAGGCACACCTTTTTAAAAATTATTCCTATTTATTTTGACTACTAACTAGCACCATTGTACAACTTGTGGCATTTGTCAGTTGATCAAATGAACATGGACGCGTTGAGATTTTTGTAACTAATTATAGGCCAGGGTTCGTCTTAAGTGTAACCATACCTTTGCTTATTTTAGGAAATTATCCTCAAAGTTGTCTTTGTAATATAGGGTCTGTCGTATTTATATATATCATTATTAGGGTTTTACTTATTTATATTTATACTTCAAAAAGTGTGCCGAACATAAGATGTTGGTTTCTAACATTAACTTTTTGCTGGGCTGTTGTGGTTATTTGGAATCCTATATTATTATTTTTATGGATATATTTTAAAATAGTTTTTTAAAAATTGATCCGATTTAGACAATGATTGAAATATCTTATTGTTGAATGTTTTTTTTTTTCTTGCCTTTTTAACTATTTCACACAGAGAGGTCAATCAAACTTTGGTGATACAAAACTTAGCCACAAAACAACAAAAAAGTCACGAGGAACAACAAAAACTGGTTGAAGGACAACAAAAACTGGCTGAAGAACAACAAAGACAGGCTGAACAAATAAACAGAATCTATCAAAATGAATACTCAGACAAGGTATTTTGGAGCACAAAATCCCTTTTTTTATTCTGAAAGTGTTTACTTTTTACAGCAACACAAAATTTAAGTTGGTTTACATAATTTTACTGGCGTCCTCCTGGATACTGGTATTCATAATTTCAAAGTTATTATCTTCACATACGTGTGTTAACAATTGTGATCTAACCTTTCTAAAGTTGCTTTTTGACGAGCCTCAACAGCTTCTGTATCATTAGTACACCGGAAGCCTGCACCAGGCTTAACGAATTTGACGAGGTCGTGAGTTCGAACCTCACTGACTGCAGACTTTTACAAACAGGATACAGCAGGCAAGAGTGCTATGGTTGTTTCTCGACTCGCTCCCCCTCTGAAACTGCATAGCTCAATAGGTAGAACGACGGTTCTGGGATTGCCTGAGGTTGTGAGTTCGAACCTTACTGCAGGCTAGTTGTTTTTTAACCTGTCTTGTTTGCTTCATTGAGCATAACATTCTGTTCGTCTGTGATGGTTTTCGGTGTAGTATTACCTTCACATTTCATTCATTTGTATACTTCACACTGATGACTATTTGAACGGTCAATTAAAATGGTCATTTTCAGTATAGCAAATTAAGCTTAAACTTAAAGTGCAGCCAACACAGGTATATCATCAAAAAATAAGGCGTAGCTGTTCCAATAACACTGGTGTTGTTATCATTTTAGGATTACATTTTTATCAGATATTAACTTTTTGCTGGGCTGTTGTGTTATAAAAATGGTGAGAAAAACTACAAAGGCAGGGTAAAAAAAGAAATAAAAAATACCAAAACACTGGGCACTTAAATAAGGTATTTTGGGGCACGAATACCTCTTTGATTTTGATAGCAACAAAATATAAAAGTTGGTTCTATTGACAATTAAGGGAAATGTGAGATCGATATTAAATTTAATCCCTGAAAAGCTAGGGTTGTCTCACCAACAATGTTTCAAACTAGTTACCTCCAGCTAACTGGACATTTCATTTACAATCCAATACTAACTGATAATAATTCAGGCAACCATTCCTATCGTGAAGTCCAGTGTTGCTGCAGGAATAATTCAGGCCGATTCATCAATTGAACAGCAGCCCACTACTAGCCGTGTAAGTGTCCCTGCTTTTTGGATGAGAAACCTAAAATAGATATTTATTATATTTGCTTGAAACCTTTGTCACAAAGATGTGCCTTTAAAGGGGTTATGTCTATTTAATCTATCATTTTTCCTGAAATTTTTCAAGTTTTAATTTTTTAAGGTTAAGAAGTGTGTGGCGAACACAGTGTTTTGGCACGGCTTTAATTGTGACAAGTTAAAACAAAAGTAGATAAAAATGTTTATAGTTGAGTTGTTGTTAACTACGAAGATGAAAAAGAGTTTCTAATCTTTGAATTTAAAATGAATAAGTTTGAGCAGTGGTCGCCAAACTACAGCC
Source organism: Ascidiella aspersa (assembly GCF_963924565.1). Classification (NCBI taxonomy): domain Eukaryota; kingdom Metazoa; phylum Chordata; class Ascidiacea; order Phlebobranchia; family Ascidiidae; genus Ascidiella; species Ascidiella aspersa. The sequence goes on along the minus strand of NC_139452.1, from coordinate 32,069,133 downwards.
CGCAAAGTTAAATATTTTTGGTCGGATATTTCTTAACCGTCTGTATAGTAACGTTTGTATTGTTTAACATAATAATAATTATACTACAATGCGAGACAGATCTTCATATCCAGCCCGCGATGGTTGGTCTCTATAACCCCTTTAAGAACAAGTTTAGTGACCCCTGAGTAATGGAATCTGAGTAGGTTCCTTCATAAATCAGTGATTTAGGAAATGTGCGACTTATACTGTGCAATAAACATCCTAAAAAACAAAAACATGGTCTGGTGTATATGATATAATCAAAATGACATTTAGTTTTTATTCATATTTTTACTCAAAACAATGTTAGAAGTGTGTTAAGTATTGTTGTTGGTTTCTTTTGTTAGTTTCAAACCTGTAATGTTATTTGTTTGCGTACTTAACATTACAATATTAATATTTAGATAATGCTCCTGTGCCAAAAAAATATCACATAATGTTTTAAATAACTTTCATCTAAATGTTGTTTTTCAAAAGGCACAACCACCCTCCAGTGATGTTCATGAAAGCTTAAATCAAAAGGTAGAAAACCTGAGTAAAGACCAACAAAAATACAATAAAAAGAACGATGAAAACATTGACAAACTGGGTGAAAAGTTTGACAAACTGAAGAAAGCAGTTGGGAATACAAAATTCTTTTCAGATGTAAGTGCATTTAACCAGAAATTGTATTTTTTTACTGATTCTAACAAAACTAAGGTCCAAAAGAAATTAAAAATGTAGCTTAGTTAATATAACACAACACTGTCAATCCTTTCAAATAAAGTTATTACCTTTACAAATCATTCATTTCTATTCTCATAATTAATTTAAACATAAAACGCGAACAGCTAAGCAAAATAAATGAAAAGCCGAAAAGGTGTATTTTCTGACAAGTGACAATGTTTAGCATTAATGCAGCATGTCTCTGTGTTTTGATTTTATAGTTTTTAGTGCATAAAATCAAAATATTTATGTGCTTGATTTCTTTATTCTGTTTTAAAAAATGTGTGGTCATATTTGTTACAGAAACATAATGAAATACTACCGAAGCCTAAAGAAGTTAGCAACTCAGGTATTTTCCTATGCAACAATTCTAAGCTTAGTTTATTTTAGGAAATTTTGGGGATTCTTTTGTATATTTTGATTTAACACAATTAAATTTTTAACGTAGAACCGTCACTTAAATTTAGAAAAAAACTTTCTCATAACCAATTTAATTATGGTATGTTTTTGTTTAAAGATCCCTAAAATAGAACAACACAATATATTAGTTAAAATCAATTTGTTTTTATTAAATTATTTAGAGTTCGAAATAGAAGAGAAACCAATATTCAGGAAACAGACAAAGATTTATTTGTAAGTTGCATTTACAAATTAAAAATATATTTTTCAACTTTCCAAAACATTGGTACGTTTAGTGCAAGGATAAAAAAAAAAAAACGTCCACGTTGCGCAAAAAAGTGTCACGACAAGGATAACTTTGACAAAGAAATAGATGTGCTTGAAGGAACACCGAATGATAACATAATCCGATATTATCATTGTACAGAGGTAGGTGAAATAGATGTTTAGGATGGGCTTGGTGGAACAATGTTTTACAACTTGCGAAAATATTGCATTTATCAAAATAAAAATAGGACTCTTCAACAGACTTACCGAAGCATTTGATTATTTAAGGATGTTTGTGCAAGCCAAGCTAGAAAAACAGAAGAATAACGGTCTGTGGTGAGGTTCGAACTCACTACCAGGACTGTCGCTCTACCAACTGAGCTATGCAGGCTCAGAGGGGAGCGAGTCGAGAAACAACCATGCGCCAATGCTTGCTCAATCTGTTAGTGCAAGCAACCTCATAGAAGCACTGCACCCTGTTCGTACAATTTACCACATAAGATATGCACATATGTGTGTATGCATATTTCATTTTCTAAACTAAGAATTTTTTTCTTAAAATAAAACCCAACCAGCTCTTTGCAGTCACCCACTTTAAACCCAACCCTTGTTTAGAATAAAACTGTGCAATTACAGTTGAGAAAAGCTTGTTTAAAACCTTGAAATGACCGACAAGTTTGTTTGAAGTAGAATAATATTGTAGTTGTTAGGTAATAAATTTGTAGAGCAATTTTTAAGTATTTAGTTGTTTTTTTTTAAATGTGTTTAGTTTTCTTTAAAAAAAGATTATAATAGCGTAAACGATTTAGTTCAGTAATAAAGTTTTCTATTTAGGTGAATTCTGTGGAATACATCATTATGGAACTTTGTATCACAAATTTAAAACATGTAAGTTTGCTGTAAAGACCATTAAAATAATTTCTTTTATCGTGTTTTGTTGTCTACAGTATGTCGAAAACCACAGTGAGTATATTGACAAGGAAAACACCAGATTGATTACAGGAGCCAAGGTAAAAGATCATTTTGACATTAAACCTCTAGATATCCTTGAGCAAGCATGCAAAGGGCTAAATCACCTTCACTCAATGGATATAAGTATGCCATGCAGGTTTTATAGAATACTAGCAAATAAACAAGATACATTACAACTTGCATATTTTGTTTTAATTCCAGTCCACAAAGATTTCAAACCAAGCAATGTTCTACTTACTAAGGAAGGGGATAAAGTATGCATTAAAATATCTGACTTTGAACTGAGTAAAATTATGGATGTTGATGACAAAAAAAAACAAGAAGACTGGACTGAAGAACCTAGTTCTGCACAGATGAGGATTTTGGATGGCAACCGAACTACTACTGATACTAGTGATAGATGGACTTTGATGTATACTGCACAAGAGGTTTTTTCGAAAAGAGTTGTAAGTCAAGTTATAACTATGTGTTTATCTCTGCTGATTTTACTTATAAAAAAATCTCATGAAAAAGTGTTTTTAGACGAGTATTTATTTTGTAGTATCCTTAAACTTTACATTTATCCTAGCTTTTACTTGGTTTGGTTTCTTAACAGTTTGCACAAGTTGAATTATAGGCATTAAAGCTTCTTTGGCAATGAAATCTAAAATTAGTTTATTTTCAACCAGTTGTGTTCTATTGCATAGCCGCGGCTTACCTACATTATTCAACAATGGATTGGTAGATAGTTTTGCTCACTGGTATTCAGTTGTTCGAAATCAGTCTTTCTAATCAAATGGACCACGGCCCATAACTGTGCGGCTGTTTGATCTGGTTGGGTGGCCTACTGTTGTGGTTAGATTTATTGAGACTCGTTCGGAGCAAGATTTCTCATATACTTGAAAAATAACTTAAGCATTACGAAGACACGGATCATATTAATTGAATTCACGCTTATACTGTCTAATGATTTGTTTGCTTGAAAAAAATCAAGGAAAATTGGGTCACAGTAAAAATATAGGGCAATTGTACAGAAAAATACTTGCACATTGATAACAATGGGTTATACTAGTTACATCTCCATCGTGTCCCAGTATTACCCAGTTGGCTACTGTTGCTTTTGTAACTAATATTATGAAGCATTTTGATTTCCCTTACAAAGTAGTGCATAGACAAAACCCGATTAATCTTTACCGCGGTATTTGCTAAGTCATGTTTTGTCGCTTTTACATTTCTTTAAGCGTAGTTAGTTCGCGCGCATTTAACTTTTACCGACACTAATATCATCAAATTCGAGCAAAAAGGTTTCGTTTGACAAAGGTGTAACGTAGCAACAGTAAAAGGCCACTAGTTGCTTCGCGGCCAAATGTCGGGTTGTGAAGCACGCTCGCAAATGTCTTAACAAGTAATTGATTTTACTGCGATATTGGACAAGATGTCATTTTGTATAAACACTATTTGCTGTTCCAGCAAGAGGGTCAAGGCAGTTTTCATTGCTGCTTGTATTTTTGGTTAATTTCGATCCATTTACTAAAGTTAGGTCGTAAATAACTGAAGTAAAACGAAGACACGGTCGGCTCATATTGATTGATTCACACTTATACTGTCTAATGATTTTGTTTGCTTGAAAAAAATCAAGGAAAATTGGGTCGCCTCGCAAATAGGTTAAAAAACTCTGATTTAAGGTCAAAGTTCTATCTAAAAGCTCCGCAGACAGGTGCGCATCAGTTGAACTTAAAGCAGAATGCGCTGGAAGCAACTTTGCAACAAGGCTTGTCATTGGTTTCACATTTTAATCTCCATCAGTTTCTTATATGTAGCATCCATTGAATAAATAAGTAGGTGTTTTTAAATGAACATCAAATTAGGCTTTTTTTCACACATGTTCTACATAAAGTTAAAAGGAATGATATTTTAAATGTTTTTGGTTCATCTAAATTTCAGATTACAATAAAATATTTCAAGCAACCTACATATCATGTAGTATCAATTTTATATTGTACTTGGATCTTTCTTTGCAGCACAAAAAGTCGGACATCTTCAGCCTGGGTGTTACGTTTTACTTTGTGCTCACTAACGAAGAACATCCTTTTGGTGGAATTGAAAGTCATCTGTACAATGTTAACAGGAGTAAACCTCCAACTTTGGACAAACTTGGTGATGAATCAAATCACAATTTAAATAACATATATTTAACACAAACATAGTCGTTAAAAAAACAGAATATGCTTTTGTCATTTGTTAGTTTATTGACTTTGTATGACCAAAAGCTGAGAAGTATGTCTAAAAAGTAATCTAATAATCCATATTATATTTGTTAACATATTAAAGCAGGTTGATTAATCTTCTTCAAGTGGGTAAACGTATGTATTTAAAAAACTAAAATTTGTAAAGATTGCAAAAATATAGTTTTGTTACTGTTACTAATAAGTTTCAACTAATACCCACATGTATATGTGTTACTGGGACCAGCTATTTAAGAAATCCTAATGCATAACTACAGATTCTTCTTATCATCGAAACACCATGTAATCTTTTAAAGCTAGTCACAAACAAACTGTTACCGAATGATCGAGTTGCTGAGTTTTATTTTTAAAACAGGGTAGTGTTTTTAAGCATTTAATTCATTGATATTTTTCAGCCGTTTACTTTTTGTTAGCACGGTGTTCTTTTCTGACTAACCGTTTTATTTTTGCACGTTGAAGTTCTGCTAATCATTACATTATTTTATAGACAGCAACAACCCACATCGAAGCCAAGACTTGTCAGGTTAATTTGTTATTTTTCCAATTTTAATGTTATTAAATGTGCAAAGTTATCCTTTTTTATTTTTTTATGTCATCTTATTTTTAAGTCATATATAAGAAACCTCATAAATCAGGGGTCGGCAACCCCTGGCACGCCAAATGATTTAACGCGCACATTTCCAGTTCGTGTCACAAATTAGTGTCATGTTGAATTTAACGCTATTTTTTGTGGGCGTTAAATTTGTTGGTTGCGAGTTACGACTAACCGTTCCTATTACGAAAACTAAAAGCTGATAGTTGACACTTCCAGGTATCGGCTGAAAAGTATATTCCAAAATAAGTATTGTGCTCGTTACAGTTCGTTTTTTTTTTATTTAACTTTTGAAATTAGGTTTATTGGCGTCCCCCAAGATACGTAGATGTCAGATCATTTGTAAATTAGCAGATCACATGAGAGCTGCGGATTCGGACTCAGAATTCAAGTAAGACTAGGTAGGTAAAACTACCGTCCGACGTGTGCGCATGCGCAATACCAAATTTTCAAACTGCTAAGGCAGCAAACTATAAATTGTGGAATAGCATATTTCTATAAGTTTTTAACCGACTCCGTCGTCCTGATTGCCAGTGCAAAACCAAACATAAAAAAAATGTTTGGCACGCGAGTTGTTAATAGTTTGACATTATTCATAAACTAGCACACTGCATACGAAAGGTTGCCGACCCCTGTCATAAATCATACTGTAGAAAAAAAAAAATACTTAAAAAGTTAACTAGTTCGTTTGTGACGTCCACCAATTTCCATAACTCTTTAAAAGCTGTTTGTTTCCAAACATTTCTAATATTCCCCGATTATTTGCCGCCATAATATTTGATATGTCGTCACCAGAGGCCCAGTGGGCAGAATCCAGGCAAATTATTCGGCAAATGCTGCTTCACGATTATAAACAGAGACCAACTATTGAACAAGTTCTTAAGCATCCACTGTTTTGGAATGCAACAAGGAGAAAAGATTTCATTTGTGTAAGCATAAAAAATATATAATTTGCTTAAAAAATAAGGTCAGATGTCCCAAACAGTTATCGTTTATTTTGTTGGTTTCCTTTTACATATTTCATTATTATAAAGCTTTAGGTCATGAAAAAAAGAATTTGTTTGTTTTTCATATTCATTTCGTATATTTTATTAACCTAACACAAGTAATTATCCATTTTGGCCTAAATGTGGTATTTTATGTTCTGTTTTAGGAGTTACATAGGAAAAAAGAAAGAAAATTAAAAAATATCGAGGATTCAGAATTTAGTAGGAAATTAAACACCTACAACACTCAACTTCTATCAGATGGTGAAAAAAAAGAAGCAAACTTCGATATATCTCTACAAATTCTCCCAAAATCTGTGAAAGTGACTAAGCAGCATGCAGTTAATAGATGCCGTAATGTTGAGGAACTTCTAATCGCCATGAGAAATAAGGTGGGTTAAAATGCGGAACCAAAACATATTAGATCTAGGTTTATTCGTCAGAAATTGATTGTAAAAAGAATTTCAAAGCCTTTACTCAAGTAGGTAGCATTTTGAACGTTTTAAATATCTATAAAACAAAAAAAATGCTACCTACTTTTCTATGGACTTCAACCAATATGCTACAAAGTAATTGATTGCATTTGTTTGTAATAGGAATTTCAAAGCCTTTACTGAAGTAAGTAACATGAACGTTTTGAATATCTCTGTTCAAATCGTTTTCCAAACGTTCCAAAAAGCCTAAATCTGTTTAGGCTTTGATTTTCATTCTACGTCTAAATACAACCTCCAACCATTATGCTACAAAGTAATTGATTGCATTTTTTATTTTAGGCGTCTCATGAACTTTCTTCGGATGAACAAGCGGAGCTTTTTGGAGACGAGGAGGATGATGAAATATTTCTGAATTGCTTCCTGAAAGGTCGTGAACATCTGCTCGTTCATTTGTATCAAGTCTTCATGAATGATAAGGGCCTTGGGAAATATTATTAAGAAACTGGAATGCTTCAGTTGGAAGGTACAAAGTAATTATTTAAATTTGTTGTTTTTTATGTTCGCGCTTTATTTTTAGTAATTACTGCTATACAATTTTGTTTATTTATACCCTCATTAAACAAAAGTGGAAATAATATTGCAATCTTAAATACAACTGCACAAAGAGCGCATATTTTTCAAGGGCTGGGTTTGTGCCACGTCATATAATGTAACTTTTAAATGAGATTGCAGTCCCCTAAATCACATGGTGTTCAGGCAATTTCCTAAAATAAAAAAATCAATCATGTTCTTGTTCTTTTGTGAAAAATCCGAGCATGTAAACTTTAGCCTAATGTGAAGCCGCACAATCAGTAGCTCGCTCAGTAAGCTGGTAGATTCAATCGATGCCAAAACAAGGTTTCTTTATATAGAAATCTTTTATAGACGCAGAATCCACGAACGTACACTTTTAGTATAAAAAAGATAGATTAGGTGCTAAAAGAGGTGCTATTGCTGCCGATCTGATATCCGCTTAGTTTCAGCCATAGTTTGCAATATAACTGAGTGTCTATTAATTTGGTTTATTTTTTTTAGAAAATAGCTTATGGTGACACAGTTTACCAGCAGTAAAATAATTTTTTGCTTGATTACCCGAAAACATTACAATTTAAAATGGCGACCACTTAACCATTCCATTAATCCTATTTTTTATATTTACAGGATTTTACTTAGTCAACTACCCGAACGTGGATCTATTTCTTCAAAATATTTTCTATATCATCATTTTTATTTGTGTTGTCTTTATTTGATTTTGTTGTTCGAACCACTTCGCGTCCCTTTTATTTTAGCTACTTATTCATAATTTTTTTTTAAATCATTAAATGATTCCTATACACTGTAATGACGTCAAATAAGCTAATCTTGATGCTTTATGTTCAGCTAAGTTCAAAGGTTTTCGCACTTTCCTAAGCACTTCTCTTTTTGTTAATGTGTAACTTTCATCGGCTGTAAGCACTCCCACTGTTTTTTAACTTTTTTGTGTAAATTTAATTCGCACAATATCAATGTTTGTGCGCCTGTGAAAACGTTTTATCCAGTGACACGCAAAATTAAAGTTATTTGTTCACCAGCACCATGCCCCGGAAATAAGCAGTGATAAACAACCTATAGCAATACGTTGTCTTTATACTTTCCTATACCCTTTTTAACATTTCAAAGTTCAAACCCAACCCAATATGCATTTCTTTACTTTTGTAATATGCAATATAATTGCTAATTTTGCCCAGTAAAACGTAAGTTTAATGTTTTGTGCCTTGTCAGTGGTGATTTATAGCAGGTTGTAAATATTCAATCACACTGGTTGACAGTATTTTTCTCTTTTGTGTTTTTTTGCAAGCATTGTATCATAAATAGGCTTAACCCAAAGCTATACGCAAGAGTAATTTATATGGACTGATATTGTGGTTAAATAGGAGTAGGCCTATAGTTTTTGTGTTGTTTTTAATTAGTCCGTTACCGGTGACAGAGTTGGTTTGTGGCGATGATCAAGATTATTAGCAGAACCACTGAAAAACATTTCCGAGAACTGAACCAAAAAAGCGATTTCATTAGACATCACTCAATGCTGGAATTATAAAATAATCGAGTAACACAAAATATTCCCCAAACCCTTCTGGGAATAAAAAATCAATGAAATTTTAAAAGAATATTAGCCTAAATTGTAAAAGATTTAATTCTCCTTTGATTTTTGACGAATCAAACGATTTCAAGACTAACAAAACATTGTTGCTGTTAAAAGCGTGTGTGTATTTCAAGAAAGGGTAAGTGTACTATCCAACCCCACCATTGTACGATTGATGCCTCGATGTTTAAAACAAGCATCTTGCGAGAGTTCGGTTTTTTAATTAACAATAATTTAATAGAATGCTTTAACTGTGCTTTTAATCGAGAAAGCTTACAGCACGGATTTTAAGCAAATAATAGAAAAAAATATTTTTAAATCTATTAAATGCTTACAAATATTCCCATGAGTTTTTATATTTAGTTCCCCTTTTAACATTATAATAGCGTGAAATTGTCTCACTTTTTAGTTGTTATATGTGAACCAAACACGCGACAAATTCATGCACCCCTAAAAAGAATGAGGTTTACACCCCTGAAAAAATAAATAGATTTCGCGCGAAACAATTACGTCAGTGTTAGTTTTTTGCCTCTCGCTATTGCTCCATTTCTCGCTTTTGCGCGCGCATAACGGCGCGACGCATCGCATACGCACACTCACTTAATTAGGCGTGGTAGTGCGCGCCTCTCACGTAAAGAATGCAACTAGCTTCTAGCCTTTGGGGCCAATTTAGTTGATATATAAAGCTTTTGTTTTGCGGTGCTTGGTGCAGTCACCACCAGCATCATTACTGAAGACACTATACACGCCAGACATCAAACTTTGGTATGTTTTATTTCGTAACCTTTTTGTTTGTCTATGAAGTATTGAGCGCTAACAATTTACTTTTTCGCCTTACAGAAAACCTGCACCGATTTCTCTACTGTTTTGATTTGTACCGTGCGAAAATTGTACGTTCGCTATTGTCCTTGTAGACGCAAGCAATAATAGAATGAAGTGCTGAGTATTGCAAAGCTTGATTTCTACAAAAGTTTTCAAAGTCTCCCGTCTTACAGCTGGTGAGGTTGTCCCGTTGCACCGAAGTGCATCGTACGAAGTACCGTCGCTCGGCAATAAGTGCCTGCGACTCCTGTTGTCCCGTTGCACCGAAGTGCAGCGTACGAAGTACCGTCGCTCGGCAATAAGTGCCTGCGACTCCTGTTGTCCCGTTGCACCGCAGTGCAGCGTACGAAGTACCGTCGCTCGGCAATAAGTGCCTGCGACTCCTGTTGTCCCGTTGCACCGCAGTGCAGCTACGAAGTACCGTCGCTCGGCAAGAAGTGCCCGCGACTCCTGTTGTCCCGTTGCACCGAAGTGCAGCGTACGAAGTACCGTCGCTCGGCAATAAGTGCCCGCGACTCCTGTTGTCCCGTTGCACCGAAGTGCAGCGTACGAAGTACCGTCGCTCGGCAATAAGTGCCTGCGACACCTGTTGTCCCGTTGCACCGAAGTGCAGCATCAGTGCTTTCGACACGCTCAAAGTTCAGCACGTTGTGCCGTTTGCGCTCTTTGTTTCCGTTGTAGTAAAGCACAACGTCCGTCGTCTTGTGTCACCACGCATCGTGCCTACAGGGCTCTGCTTAATTTCCTGCAGCATTAAGTTTTTCATTGCCCGCTCTGACCCGAGGCTTCTCCATTGTTACCTGAAGTACAGCACATTGCGCATACACCATGGATCCCATCATTGTCGCATGGCAAGCGCTAAACCGATTGTACGTAGACGTCGAAAGTGAGATGAAGCAAGCCGAAGGTCGCCCTACAGTCCTCTCGTTGTTACCGGATGTCAACGCCCAATACCTTCACCTTATGTCTCTATGTGGCAATATCCTCGACAACCAAGTCGTGCCAGGATCCAGCTCTACGAAAGCACAGTGTATTATTGGCTACACTGAATTTCAAAAGCACGTGCAAGAGTGGCTTGACGTCGTGAGAAGTTCTTCCGCAGGCCCATTGCATACGCTGCTGCCTGACAGCCCCGCTGATGATGCAGCTCGTCGTTCAGTCCGAGGAAGCATCACAACAAGAGCATCGTCGAGGCAAAGCAGCACTCGACAGCGGGAGAGCCGAAAAAGGTTGGAAATGGCACGCCTTACTAGAGTACACGAAGAGGAACGTCTCGCGTCGCAAAAGCAAGCCGCCGAGAGACAACTTCAGCGACAGGCAGAAGAAGCAAAGGAAGAGGCTCAACGTCAGGTAGAAGAGGCGAAGGAGGAGGCTCAACGTCAGGTAGAAGAGGCCCGGCGTCGGAACGAGGAGGCGAAAAGAGCGGCTGAGCGGAAGACCCAACGTGAACGAGAGGCATTGGAGCTTGAGTTTCAAGAAAGTTTACGCGAGACTCGTCATCGCCACGAGCTATCGGAGCTAGAAGCTGCCTGCGACCAGGAGGAATCGAACTGCGGCTCTAGTCGTCGAAGAGGGCTCTCTCTATGTAACTATTCGGATTCCATAAATCCGAATAACCCTCCAGTGTCAAGAAAAGAAGAAGCTGCGGAGTCCATCTGTGGTTCAACTCGCCGAAGAGGGCTCTTGCAACGCAACTTTTCAGGTTCTATAACTCCGCTTCTTCCCGCAATTCCAGTTTTCACTACAACAAGCCACGCACCGGATTTCCGCAACGTTACCCAACGCTCGACCAGATTTCACCCGACCGTCGACACTTTTCGTTATAGTCCTCCGAATGAACCCCGACACCTTCAAAGCCCCTCGAAAAGCTTGTGCAATGCGGGGTCGCGCCCACGTGATCGCACGAACGCTTTCTGCCGAAACCTATGGTGGAGAGGTTCGACGGCGATCCGATGGACTATTGGAGCTTCATCAATCGATACACCATACATATTGGCAGGAAGGTCGATTCGTTTGACTTGAAGCTCAACTACCTTCTGCAGCACTGCCAAAAACATGTTTGCGATAAGGTAAAGCATCATGCTGTAAACCGGAATCCGCAGGATGCTTTCGAAAGTACTCTACAAGATTTATACAACCGCTACGGGCAGCCACACATAGTAGCTCGTCGCTGTGAAAGCCTTCTAAACGAACAACGAAAGCTAGCTGCTAACGATGCCGAAGGTCTAGAGAGATTCGCCGTCCTTCTAACCAACTGCTGCGCAGCTCTTGAGCAAATACGCGGCGCCTCTACAATCGATTCTGTTGGCTTTATAACGGCCATAGCAGCAAAATTGCCAACTAAATTGAGGGACCGTTGGGTGACTTTTTCTCTACAAGTACAAGATACAGCCGGTCGAGTTGCAGCGTTTTCAGACTTTTCCGAATTCGTCAACCTTCAGAGTAAGGAGGCCAACTCAACTTATGGAAGAAGTTTTTTGGCGGATCAATACCACAAAGATGTAGACCCGCATGGCAACAAAGCTGCCACCTCCAAGTCTAAGCGACAATTTGCTACAACTTACACCGCCGTCATCGCACCAACTTCTACTGAGAGCGAGACTGTTCGACAATGTCCACTTTGAGAAAAATCCCATCGCCTGGAGAATTGTGAGGAATTTCGTAGAAAGGCCATCTCCGACCGAAAAGAGTACTTGCGAACTGCATTTCGCTGCTACAGATGCTTGCGCCACGGCCATACTGTTCGAAACTGTCGCAGTGACGTCACTTGCAGTCAAAGTGGCTGTAGAAGCCGTTTTCATCATTTTTTGTTGGATTTCGTCAAGACTGAACGTCCCAATATCACAGAAAAGACCGCAGCTCGTCAAAGCTCTGCACGAAGTAACTGCCTACATTCTTTATCGAAGGATGCGGATACGAAGCAACTTTCTGCTTATCTAGACATGGTTCCAATATGCGTTCGTTATGAAGAAAAAGAAGTTCAAACTTATGCGCTGTTAGACTCCGGTTCTAACACGACGTTTTGCGAACGAAAGTTGGCCAGCTTACTGAACGCTACATCTACTGAAAGGTCAACAAGCATCCACCTAAGCACGTTGGGTTCCGAAAAGCGGGAAGTCAATACAGCGTCTATATCGCTATCAATACGCCCCTTGGATGGCAGTGGGGAGATCTTCTTACCGGATGTGTTGCTCATCGACCAAATCCCCGCAAAGCCAACTGTTGCCCCACCTCAATACGAATTGGATCGGCATGAATACCTTCGCGGTGTTAATTTGCCACGCATTACTGGCGGGTCGGTAATGCTACTGATCGGCAACGACAACGCCCTTGCTCATCGTTGTCTGGAGAGTCGTTTCGCACCAAACCCTCGTTATCTTCCAGACGCTATCAAGACACCCTTAGGATGGCTATTAAAGGGACCTTCACTCGCAACTCGATCAACCGAGGATAGCGCTAACTTCCTGTTAAGAACATCGGGTATACCACGAGAGGTAGACGAACTTGCAAGCGCTATTGTCAATGACGAGGGAGAAGTTATTCCCTCTCCACACGAAACTGACGTAACGCACGTGGATTCTCTCATGCGCTGGATAAGTAACCACAAGGAAGCGGCCGAATTCGGTTTACAGTATTCCAGAGAAGACGTTGTAGCTTACAACATGATGTCCAGACTGGTGGAACTTGTAAACGGCCATTTCCAGCTCCCTCTTCCATGGAAGAACGACTCCGCAATCCTCCCCGACAGTATACAGATGGCACGTCGACGATTGACAAGTTTAAAGAAACGCTTATCAAACGACGCAAGGCTTCGCCAACAATACATCGAACAAATAAAGTGTCTACTCGATAAAGGATATGCAGAAGAAGTACCCTCCGATCAGAGTGATACAACGAGTCGCACTTGGTATTTACCGCACCATCCAGTCATAAATCCACGGAAGCCGGACAAGGTTCGAGTCGTCTTCGACTGTGCTGCAAGATGCCAGGGAATCGCCATCAACGATATGCTAATGAAAGGTCCTGATTTAGTGAACTCACTGGTTGGTGTACTGATGAGATTTCGGAAAGGCCGAATTGCAATAGTGGCAGACATAGAGGCCATGTTTCATCAGGTACTTGTCGCGCCTCGAGACCGTGACGCTCTGCGGTTCCTTTGGTGGCCAGGAGGAGATATGTCCAAAACGCCCTTCCCACATCGCATGACCGTCCATATTTTCGGCGCCCGGTCTTCTCCCAGCTGTGCAACATTTTGCTTGCGCCAAACAGCCAAACAGTTCGGCAAATTATTTCACCCTGGAGTTGCGCAAACCGTATTGAAGGGTTTTTACGTAGACGACTGCCTTGCCACAGCAAACGACTCGACTACAGGAGTCCAACTAGTAAAAGACTTACGAAAGCTACTTGCTAAAGGCGGATTTAAACTGACAAAATGGCTGTCAACAAGTGATGACGTCATGGAATCCGTTCCCGTTGAAGAAAGGGCAAAGGCTGTACAGGAAGTAAAACTGGGCGAAGCAACGCAGCAGCGTGTATTGGGAATCATATGGAACGTAAAGGCCGATGAGTTTCAGTTCGAAATCAGCTTCCCCGAACAACATCTAACACGCCGTGTCATGTTGTCCATCACGAACTCCTTATTTGACCCGTTGGGGTTCGTAGCGCCGGTCATACTCGAAGCAAGGCTGATCTATAGAGACCTCTGCCATAAGAAGGTAGATTGGGACGAACCAATAACAGGCTCCGAAGAACAGCGATGGAATACATGGCGCCACAGCCTACGTCATCTTCATGACGTAAGGGTTCCTCGTTGCTTCGAACCATTGAATATCCGTCCTTGGACAGGAACTCAACTTCACTTTTTCGCTGACGCTTCCAATTCTGCACGTGGCGCAGTCTGCTACTTACGAAAGTTTAATGAACAAGGTGACGTCAAATGTTCACTCGTTATGGGAAAGTCCTTGCTGTCGGGTGCTGGAAAACACACTATTCCAAGACTGGAATTGGAGGCTGCACTGGACGCCGTGAAGCTATCCCGCCGTATCCAGGAAGAATTGGAAATCCACGATTGTCCATGTATCTTTTGGACAGATTCCTCAATTGTACTTCAATCGTTAAGAGCAGAAACCAAGAATTTTCCGACATTTGCACGAAACCGTCTATCGCAAATCCTCGAACATACGAAATCCTACGACTGGATGCATGTTCCAACCGAATTAAATCCGGCCGATCAAGCTTCACGAGGAATGTGCGCCCAAGCTCTGGTAAAGTCTGGAATGTGGTTCAACGGTCCGCCTTTCCTACAGCTTTCTCCCGACAATTGGCCGAACCGTTTTGCCCAACCACCGACCGCTTCCCCGCAATATGAAAGCTTCAACCTCGATAAGACACCAAAGCAAGTGTTCCTGTGTACGTCCGACGTCCCGGCTACCGATCGCATAATCTTACACTTTTCTTCGCTCTACCGTCTGAAGGTTGCCGCAGCGTGGTTCTTACGAGTGAAATCATTTCTATTGTCCCGAAAACGAAACGAACCCGAAGCCAGCCTTGATTGCTCACCCCTTCCTGTTGAAGAGTTACAGAGAGCAGAAGAAGCTCTAGTGAAATATGTACAGCACGAAAACTTCCCGCAGTGGATGAAGTCCGCGGTGCCTAGACTAATGGGAAAGCCCACGCCTCTCTACAAACTTAACCCAAAATTGATAAACGGGGTATTACGTGTAGGAGGAAGGCTGCAAAAGGCACAAATTCCCTTCGATTCCAGACACCCAGCAATTCTCCCACAGCTTTCGCGTCTCGCATACCTCATCATCGAACACGCACATCGAAACATAACCGGTCACTCTGGCGTCAATCACACGCTGAATGCTTTGTGTCAACACTACTGGATCTTAAACGCCAGAGTAGAAGTCAGTCGCGTCATACGCGAGTGTTTGTTTTGCATGAGAAGAGGTGCCAAACCAGGGGAGCAGTTGATGGCCGACTTGCCCATTGCTAGACTTCAAATCCGACAGCCACCTTTCTCCCATACCGGAGTAGACTACTTCGGACCGTTCAAAGTTAAACATCGAAGAAGTACTTTGAAACGATACGGATGTATCTTTACGTGCATGACCACTCGTGCAATACATTTGGAAGTCGCCCCAGACCTCACTACGGACTCTCTTATCAACGCGATGAGGCGCTTCATTTCCAGACGAGGTCCAGTCACCAACGTATATTCCGATAACGGAACTAACCTGGTGGGAGGAGAAAGAGAACTGCGTGAAGCAATACGAGAATGGAATCTGGTTCACGTACAGACCTTCTTCAGGCAACGTGAGATTAATTGGCACTTTAATCCTCCGAGCGCTAGTCATTTTGGAGGCGCTTGGGAGCGTATGATTCGATCGGTACGCCGAGTTCTATTGGCAGTGGCGTCCGACAAGCAACTTGACGACGACGCAATACACACACTGTTCATAGAAGTTGAAGATGTCATAAACTCCCGCCCATTGACGAAAGTTCCATTGGAAGCCGGAGAAGACCTTCCTCTTACTCCAAATCACTTGCTGAAGATTAACCCTGCGATAAGCCTTCCCCCGCTCGTCACCGATGCAAGCGACTGCTACACCCGACAACGCTGCCGACTTGTACAGTACGCCGCCGACGCATTTTGGAGGCGCTGGGTAATCGAGTATCCGCGTACTATAATTGCAAGAGGAAACTCATTGAGTAGCAAACCTCCACGCTACATCCGTAGCAACGAACATTACGCTAGCCGCGAACGGCAAAACTTTGTTTTTGTATAAAAAATATGTTACTTATCGTACCCTATTTTTTGGGGGGAGTTTGTTAGTTTTTTGCCTCTCGCTATTGCTCCATTTCTCGCTTTTGCGCGCGCATAACGGCGCGACGCATCGCATACGCACACTCACTTAATTAGGCGTGGTAGTGCGCGCCTCTCACGTAAAGAATGCAACTAGCTTCTAGCCTTTGGGGCCAATTTAGTTGATATATAAAGCTTTTGTTTTGCGGTGCTTGGTGCAGTCACCACCAGCATCATTACTGAAGACACTATACACGCCAGACATCAAACTTTGGTATGTTTTATTTCGTAACCTTTTTGTTTGTCTATGAAGTATTGAGCGCTAAATAATTTCCTTTTCCGCCTTACAGAAAACCTGCACCGATTTCTCTACTGTTTTGATTTGTACCGTGCGAAAATTGTACGTTCGCTATTGTCCTTGTAGACGCAAGCAATAATAGAATGAAGTGCTGAGTATTGCAAAGCTTGATTTCTACAGTCAGTATTGCAAGTGTTTCGTCACCAAAACGTTTTTTTAACTTACGACAGAGTTGTTTACAATAAACTGAGTTTTTGTACATAAAAATGTTTTTCATTAATTTTTAAATTTTTACAACTTAAAAAATAATATTTTTTTTTATATTTTTTAGAAAAAATTATTGGGAAAATTAAGCGTTACTTCTATATGGATTTTGGGAAACACCCTATTTAAAATTATTATATATTTTATTTATTTAGTAGGGGTTTATTTAATAAATTAATGAATCCGTGAAATTTATGATGTTAATATTCTTGATTTAGAGTTTTAAGTTAGCATTAAATGATTATATTTTTTGAAATTTGTAAAAATAATTTAAAGATAAAATATTTCTTTCTACCACAACAACAAAATTGTTTTTCTCACAAAAAAGGGCGCTGGTCTGTTTTCGGGTTATCAGGCAAAACAATCCTACCACAGCGTTAAAGCAATTAGTAAATCAACGGACAATATTTGGGCTCTTCACTCACCCACACCCAAACTCTAACCCGTACCTTAACCCAAACAATGTGCGTTGTGGTAGGATTCTAGACCAGCGACCAAATAAGTTTTCATACGATTTAGAAAGTAATTTCGTGATTTGCCACAACAAATTCTTACTTTTTGCTTTTAGGTAGTTGTTTTTTGTTTAGTTCCTGTTTCCTAGTTAAGGTTATTTTTTTGTTTTCCTAAATCCACCAGCTTGAACTGGTTTCGTTAAAAGATATTTGGCTTCAAGAAAGCAGTTTAATATATTTGGACCCGACAATATCCAAGACAATAAATATTTTAGCCTGTGTTTTTTTATGCTGAATAACTTTTCATTGATAGATGTATTTGTACAAAAATATTTTGTTTTTGATTTAAGCATAAATTTCTGAACTGGCTTTATTATTAAGAAGCAAAATATACCTTAATGGTGAAAATAACGGCCCAAATAGACGTTAAAAGCGACATGCTTTATTTTCAAACGTTTCGGCAATTTCTAATGCCATCATCAGTGATATGAGAATTTGCCGAAACGTTTGAAAACAAAGCATGTCACTTTTAACGTCTATTTGGGCCGTTATTTTCACCATTAAACTTATGAACAGATGGGTAAATAGTGTTCCAAAATATGCCTTTTTGTGATGAAATTTTGTTCTTATTAGGACCTAAACTAACTAATTTTGATATTTTAGTGATTAATGGGTGATTTGTCTGAAAAGTATGGCAGATCTTGACAAGATCTTATAGTCTGGGTAATAGTCAGGGAACTTGGTGCACCTAAGGTCAGAGTGTTCCCCGCGAATGTGAATTATGGGAAAATTGTGGGGATGTTTAATTTTATGGTCGGTTGAAAAAACTTTGTTCACTTGCCAAAGTTGGTGTGAATAAAGTAATTTAGCTAACTCCCTTAGTTTTCTCTTTTGTAATTTTGGTTATAAATGAATGAATCTTTTATTTCTTACGAAAGTCTACCTAAGCCATACATTCATATAATGTTTTTTTTAATTAAGATATGCTTACAAACTAATATGAAGCAGGTGTTATAATAATAATACAATTAAGCCTTTAAATTATATTCCTCTGTAGAAGTCTACTGTCTGTGTGTTTAAAATAGCGTTGTCCAAATTTTGGATTTTTAACCTACAAAGATGGTGGACGCAGTGGATGCACCTCCCCTTGTAAGTATGTTTATTTAACCACTCCTGGTCTAGAGTCCTACTTCTGCAATGAATAAGGGAGTGGCCCAAAATGTTGTTTGCAGTGCATGCCTTTTATTATTTTCTCAGCTTTTTAATACTTATATTTTACATTTAATAAACTTCAAACAGAAAAACACAACAGAAAAAATGTTCAACTGTGGTATTTATCTGGCTAAATCTAAATTGTTTCCTAGAATAATTATTAAATCAACGCCCATTATTTGGGTTAGGGTTGGTCAAGTAATATTATGAAAATGGTTAACCTACCCAAACCAAAGATATGTATTGTTTGTTCAACTTTGACGTTTTATTTAGTGGGAGGATTCTTGACCTAGTGCCCATTAACATAGTGTTTGCCAACAATAGAGAAAAACTTTTATTTGTAGTTTGTTGTCTCTGGATCTGACACGACCGATTCATCGCCGTTTAATTCCAAAAGTGATGATGTTCAGTTGAGTGGAAACATAGCGTCAGGTAATATTATAAAACAAAAAAAACAATACATTAAGTTATAAGTCGTGATTAGTGCAGTTAAAAAATAGGTCCACTACAAAAAGGGCATCCAAGGGCAAAAAAGTGTAATTTCAGATTTGTCGTCCAGGGTGTATAGGAATGTTATGTCATGCTTGATGTATTATGGCCTAAAGCTTTTATATAATTGTTAAGTCAAATTAATGAATAATGGTTAAGTCAAATTAGTATAACTGTTTGGTTTAATTTGCATATTTGCTCTTTATCAGCTTACAAAACTAAACATAAATATTGGTGGATTTTTATACTGTGATAAAATAAGATTGATTAGGCTTCTCTTCTGGTTCCTTCATTTATAGAATAATAATAAATACTGACATTTTAAATTTTTAATATTACAGTTCCTTATTGTTTTATTTATAGCAGGCACTGGTGACCCAATTGTGTCGTCCAGCAAGAAAAACCGAGCAGGTATTTTGTTCTTTCACTTATTCTTTGTTAATTGGTTTAATTCTGGCATCAAAACTAACTTATTTACCCGAAAATTAGGCAGACTTTTCATAAATTTTACTGAATAAATAGTTTGTGGCCCCCTTGTTATTTCAACGTTAATGTGGTTCTTATCTCAGTCTTATGCCAGAAGTCCGAAAAATGTGTCACTAAAAAACACTCGGTAGGTCTTCAAAGTCTAATAAAAACTACTAATTTAAATGTAACTCTCCAATAATTTAAAAATATATACACCCTCGTTGACTCAAAGACTAAGACCAGTGTAGGATTTGCAATGTACCTAATGTCAGCTATACATTGCAGGTAGTGTCCTGCCATTTTTTCCCAGGCAACACTGTTTGTTTTGGGAGGTAAATACTAAAATTCCGCTCACTATTTATATTTACACTTTACACTACCACCATACCAAAAAGGTAAAAACGTTACTTCGATACACAGTTCAGCTGTGGGCCTAACTGTAGTGGCGGCACCGTTTCCTTATGGGAGATCAGTTGTCCGAGGAATGAACAGTACAGGCATTTTAGGGATTCCCGGCCTGATTTTCAGCCAATGGGAAGAATACATCCACCACACAATCACCACTTAGTTTATTTTTTGCTTTTCTTAAATTTGTAAAAATTACAGTAAAACATTGAAAAAAGAAAATGTTTGACACACCCCGGTTTAGACATTGTAAAATACTGTTTATCAACAAGACAAATATAAACCAATATTTATTTTTTACTTAGGAGATGTTTTAATGGGAAGGATAGCTCAAGTAAAACCAAGCACGTCTAAAGTTTCAGCTAAAGATGCCTTATTTGGTGAATTAACACCACAGTAAGTTTATAACTCAATGTTATGTCAAAAAAATGTTCCAGCTTGAATATAAATACTCCAGTATATAAACTGTTGCTACCAGGCATAGTAATAATAATCAACAGCAGCTCCTCTGGTAATTGTAATTCATACTCAAAGTTTCAGTTTACCAGAAGAGCTGCTTTTGAATATTAAAATATTCTAGGCTTAGTTATTGTTCAGCTGTGTTTGTTAAATCTCCTTTGACGGTCTTTAATCTAAATCTGGTAATACTCTTAATTGACCAATTATATTTTAATAGTGATATCGCATAAACATGCTACAAACGGCCAAAGTGAGAATAATTTTTTTTAAATGAACTTATTGATATGTACTCAAATAAATACATTGTATGGCATTTCCTCGAACACAACCAAATTTTATATTTTTTACCCTTTCGAATTGGTCATTTGCTTTCATTAGACGAATGTTGAGGAAAATTTGAAATATTGATATTACTTAAAGTTTGAATGAAAGTACTGTTTTATCTATTTAATTGTACTACTAATATTTTGGTTATGAGTTTTGTTAAAGTATATTTATTGACAGTGGAAAGAAATATTTTATCGACATTAATAACCAATATTTTACCAACTACAATGTTAATATACGTGAGAGTCTGTTTTATTGATGTATGGTCACATTTTCATATCAGTGCAGCTAGCAAAGCATTAAAGGCAAAATCAAAATTAATGTGCAAATCTTGCTAAACTATTTATAAATTATGTATTTTGTAAATTTAGACCTGATTTTGATGCAGCAGAAGACGTGTTTCAAACGTTCGACAACGGGGAAGGATTTGAGTTCAAACAAGAAAATGCTTCAAATTCAATCAAGCACTTTGCGCCGTGAGTGAATCTCATTTGCATAATATTTATGAAAACGCTACAACTAGTTCAATGCTCCATGTGTTTAGTTGTAGTATACAAAATTTATTTAGAGATTTTTTTTTTAGTTGTTTGATTTTTAATTGTTGTAGGGTGTACATCATTACATCAATAACTAGTCATGCTTCAATTTTTTAATGTTACAGGTTGAATTTAGTGTTAAGTTTTTTAAATTTATTTTTCACTTCCTAATATTATTGTAAGTAGTTGTTCCCCATTAAACAGCTCGTCTCCTGGTTTGTTACAATTGTACTTCACTTTTGCATTTTAGAAACATATTTTATGTGTTTTGTTGTTTGCTTAATAAATATCACCCAGAATTAGACGAGTTTACCCATTTTAAAAGTTTGACATTTATAACAAATAAATTGACTTTAAGAATTTTTAAAATTTGCAATTTTTTTTTTAATTTTGTCAAATTTACTGGGAATAAAGTAAAAAATAAGGTGGAATAACATCTCCAGGTTTTCTGGAGTCATGGGATACATTAGCATGCAAATAAAATAAACATGAAGCAAGACAATTTTTTTTACACCTTCCTATCATTGTGTGTAGCGGGCTTTAAAAGCTGCAGTCTTCATTTTTGCATTGTCTGCTTATCGTGTGTTTATCTTGTTTTTCTCGTCTCTTGTTGTTTTTTTTACGGTTATTTCACCTGTATGCAATTACATTGCCCTGAAGAATAGGTTGTCAAAACGTTGGCACTTAAATAAATTTTTGCTTGAAAAACAATTAAAAAAATAAAAATGTTTACCAACAGTGAATTTTTACTCACAGGATCCTCGATGAAGCTCATGTAACAGATGCAGGTGGCTTTGCTGATACTTCTAGTTGGAACGACGTCACTCGGTCGAACGTGCAAGTCCAGCCACAAGAAGAAACGTCAAGTTCACAGCTTTCTTTGGACGAAGAGTTTAAATACGACATGAAACACAATGAGAGAGGCTGTTTTGTCATCTTTAATCAATGGGTTGGTAGAGAAATTATATAGAACTATTCGGGGCAAATTAATTTAGAACATTTCGGCTTGTTTCCGGGGAAACGGAAACCAATTAATAAAAAAATGTATGGTTTTTTTTTAATTAGCACGTTGCGTTTACTAAAACCTTTAAAAGATTATTTTAAATTTACAATTTTTCCAAAAGTTTGAACAGTGGTATATTTTTCGTTCCTAACTTAAAAAAACATTTTGTATTTTTAAATCACAATTTAGATGCCATTTTTTTATTTATTTTTAAGGGTTTGTTTTGCACTTGTTGTTAGTTTTATGTTGCAGGAGGTAAAGTTTATCTTTGTGTTAATTTCACCACTGGTTAATCTTTAACAAAGTTCTGTTTGTCTACTCTTTAACCACAACTAACAAACATAATCACCAGCTTTGTGTTTGCTCACATTTATTGCATAGTGATAAAAAAAAAATCTTGGTTAAATTAGGCTTAATGGTTATATGTATTCACTTTTATTTATTGTTCTATATTGGTAAAAAAATGATATTACCTTTACCATGTGGCTGACTGGAAGGATATCCATCGCTGCTCCGACGGCAACAGGCATCAAATGGTTTCTTTTTGTATTTATTCCAGCACAAACAGAAACAATACTTATTACTTTATACCTGTTTTATAGACAGTAATAATCATTAACGGTTTGAAGAAAAATTGTTCTTTTATATTTATTGCCTACAGATTTTTTGCAATAAAAAGTGTTTTATTTAACTTACATGGGGAAATATTAGCTATTGTTGTTAATTGCATACATTGGACATTTGACAAAAAAATACAGCAGAAAAAATGTTTAGAAAGACTGTTGTATAAATTTTAATAAATGATTTACACTTCAGACCTGTTTTAAATCATGTACAAAAGTAACAAACATGTGTCTGTGTAATCTGGCCAACATAACACAATGTTTACAGAAATACTTACAAGTAGTCATCAATATTGAGTGTGCTGAATCGATAATTGGCAAGTATTTCTTCAGAACTTGAGTTGTCCAGCCCTTCAAAAAGAGAGAAAAAATCATTACAAAAAAGGAATTAGTACACCGAGTAGCAATTGCAGACTCACCGAATCTGTCGATCAATGATGCAAGCAGAGCAGACTAGAAAAACAACTAGACTGAAGTAAGGTTCGAACTCACGACCTCCGGTCAAGCTGGGAAATTACATTGAAAATTGATTATTAAAAAGGAATTACATTGAAATTGATTAATATTGTTTGCTGAAAAAATGTTTAAGAAAAAATTGATGGAAATTTAGAATTTATTTACACTTCAGACCTGCTTTTGCTAATAACTCTATATATTATTATCTGTTTTGAATTATATACAAAAGTATTTTTACATTTGAAAATTTAATATTGTTATATGTTTGTTGCAGAAATTTGACACATTAGACCAACGCGACGGAACAAACATCGACGCGGCAAACTTGGAATCCATGGCAAAGTTTCTTGGGTTTAAAGCTGTTCGTGTGTTTACCGACCTAAATGAAAAGAAGATCACAGCATGGATGGAACAAAGTATGCAAAAAATAAATTTATATTTCTTTTGTATTATTTTTAAAATTTAGATTCTGTTTTTGTCCTTTTTGTTTTTAAGTTTTTAAAAAAATTTATGAAAAGACAACAAATTTTATTACTTTTTTTACTGATTTTGTAAAAAAAGACAAATTGTTGTCGCAAAATCTTTAAATGACAAAAACTTTATGAATTTATTTTATTTGCTGCTTAAATTATGCATTTATAAAGTGTTGTAATAAACCCTTGACCATGGTGTACTGTTTTGTTCTCAAATGACTCCTTAAAAACCTATTAAATCTTTGAAAAGGTCTTTAAATGCCTTAAAACTGTATAACAACCCTGACTTCATCTATTTATCTTCCCCCTTTCAGTTTCTGGAGCCGACCACAGCGATTACGATTGCTTTGTGTGTTGTATTCTCACGCATGGTGGAGAGGATGATGTGTTGTACGCTTATGATAAACCCTTCAAACTCAAGGATCTAACTGCAATGTTCAGACCTGATAACTGCCCTTCACTAGCTGGAAAGCCTAAACTATTTTTTATACAGGTTAGAAAAAGTATTCTAGCACAAAAATGTCAAGACTTAATGCGTTGTGTACTGAAAAAAAATTATTGCTTAACACCAATTCAATTTGATTTTTTCCTTATTCATTTTAAAGTAACAAATTGCAATTTTTTGTATTAATAATATTTTTTATAGTTGTTTTTTTAGAATCCTGCCTGAAAAGTCTGTACTTTTTAGCCAGGTTAGAAAAATTGGAAACATGCTGCGAACTATCGCATTGTACATTGAAAATAAATTATTGCTTGACACAAATTCAGATAGGTTTGGCAAGTTTCTTTGCTACCTGCAACCATTTTAATTTTTTATACAGGAAAAATTTTGTTTTAAACATTTGTTTTAGGTTAAGAACTACTGATTTAGAAATATTAAATTAAATTTAAGTTATTATTCTTGTGTTGTTATTATTGAAATAGATCATAACTACAACAATTTTTTAGGCATTATTTTTATTCAGATTGAATAAAACAATGATTTAAATTTTACATAAGTATCGCTTATTTTAATAATGACAAGATTTTGCATAAACATGCTCCAAACAGCCATAGTGAGAATATTTTTTTTTAAATTACCTTATTGATATTTAAATTAGAGATAGATTAATAATAGTGACTGAAATTTCAGACATAATTTTGTAAATTTGAGCTGACATTTTACCGAGATAAAAACATTTTATAGCGTTTTCTTAAACACAACAGAATTTTCTATTTTTTTAAATTAATCACTTGATTATGCAAGATTAAACACCAAAAAATTTTGTTGTAAAATTATAGTAATAATATTATACAAAAATTATAAATCTTGTGTTTCTATGTTTAAAGGCTTGTCGTGGTTTCAAATGTGACAAAGGCGTGACTTATCGAAAAGTTCAAAGCGACTCCGTGGACAGTATACCGCCCCCCGGTGACGATCAAGTGGACGGAATCGAGATTCACACGATTCCGGTTGAGGCTGATTTCCTCATTGGACAATCCACAGTGGAAGGTACCGCTAAAAATTTCAGAAATTTTGTGAAAAATTTACCACCTTGGGGTGTTTAGGAGTGTTGCTGGATTTAATGTTGCTTTCACTTCAAGCTTTAAAAAATTAAAATAATATTTTTCATATTAAATAAGATAAAATTAATATTTTGAATCCCCTCCCCACAAAAATTAAATTCAAACAAAAGATCTTAAAATACATTTTCTTGTTAATTTTTTTTTTTAACTTTTTAAAAAAATTCCAAAAAACGTTTTTGTGTTCCATAATAAAAAAAAACCAAACGGTGACAAAGTTGTCCCACTGCTAACATTTTAGACTGAATTTGTTGATTAGTTCTAGTTTGGGGGTCATAGTTCAACTGTTTTTTCCTTTATAAGATTATTATTCGTGGAGAAGTAAAGGCAGTGGTTCCATCTTCATCCAAAACCTTTGCAAGTGTCTTCGATCGTGGGGACACAAAAAGGAGATTATGCAGGTGCGTGCTTTAGTCTTACCTAGTGTTTAAACTGTTTAGGGTTTTTGAACAGTTACAACTTTCAGTTTTATCCTTAGATTATGAAGGTTTCTTATCTCAGTTGTTGAAAGTCTGTATCTAGCCTGTTTTTCATAACTTTATTAAAATCTAGCTGGGACAAAAGATTTTGTAAATAAGACTTTTTACAAACAACAGTTTATTTTGTGATAATCGTGCAACTTTTAGCTTTAACTTACCTTGATTAACCACTTGAACAATTTCTATTAACCATCTTGTTGCTTTGCAAAATGTTTAATTGCTCTATTTTTGGTCATTTTGATGTAAACAAACTTTTTTTCATCAGTAAAACACCCACGCTTTAGTGTTATCTTGCAACTTTTAGTTTTAGAACTTAGACTATGTAGGTTTATTATTTCATATGTTATAAGCCTGTTTTGAGCTATGGTAAAATGCACTGGATTAAAAATACACTTTTAATAAAAAAAACAAGGCTTTCTTTGTAAATAAGACTCTAAATAAACAGAAACAACAATTTATTTTGTGTTAATCTTCCAACTTGTAGTTTATAAACTTACCTTTTTTGCCATCTTGTAAGTGTTAAAAATGCTCAGTATTTAAAGATAGTTTTTGCAAAGTTGTGAAAAAAATTTGAAAACCTTTTCCAAAACTGGCGCACATTTTAGGTGATTAGTACAACAGTTTGACATCCTTTTAAAAACATTAACATACATTCTGAGGCAACGAAACAACTTCTTTTATGAAATGAAACACAAATAAGCAGGTTTAACTGATATTTTAAAAAAAACATTATACTCAACAATATCTCACAGTAAGTCCATAACTTGCCTTAAATACTACTAAGACGTTTTGGTAGAATGACCTTCCTGGGACCTGCGCGTAAAACCATTAGATTTATACAATTTTTTTTTTTTTTTTTTTGGTAGAATCATTGTTCATTATAATCATATAAGTTTATCAATTTTAATGGTGGTTTTATTTCATAACACTATTTATTTATTTATTTTTTGTCATTTTGGTGTGAATTAACGTAGATCTTGAAATGACTTGTTTACCACACTGGTATCTAACACTAAACTCGCTTTCTTGTATTAATTTTCAGATACTGACTCGTGTGAACCACATGGTCGCTTACGACTTTAAGTCGAGCACTTCTGACACAAAAATGAACGAGAAGAAGCAGATTCCGTCGATCGTAACCCGACTCACAGCCGAGCTTTACTTCAGCGCCGAGGAACGAACGGAACCAAACAAAGTGGAACGTGGACCTGTTCAGGTAACAACTAAATAAGGAGGGTATTATTTAAAGTAGACGGGAACACACAATAAGACCTAAAAGCAATAATAACTAATGCAGAATAATCTATAAAACCATGGTATTGAAAACCAACGACACAATAAAGCCAAATCCGCAGTAATATTTACTACAGAATAGGAACTTAATAACTACTCCCGAACCTGTGGGTAGAGGGTATGGGACGATCGGTCTGGCATCGGCTTTTTGGTGTTTTAGTTGTTTGGGGTTATTGGTGGGTAGTGGGTGGGGTTTGAGGTTGGCTAAAATGTTGTTTATGCTCCATATAGGTGTTATTCCGACTGGTTTAAGTCTTAATCTGACGTTTTTTGTATTACGACTATGAGGTATTAGTGCTATTTTGGTTTTATAAGTACAGGTAGACCTTGGCAAACTACAGGTGGCGGGTCTAGCACACCAAACAGTTTTTAAATAAAAAATGAGTATTTCTATTGATTTTTTTATTAGTCAAGACAATTTCTAGATTTTTTAGAGAATAGCACGTTGTATTATATGTGAGCCTCTTTTCGGCCCAGCGTTCTACAACGTTTTCTGTTTCTTATGCGGCCCCTGTTTAAATCAATTGCCCACTTCTGGTAGAAAGGCATTAAATTCCATGTTCAGTTGCACTTCTTCCCTATTTCATCGCGACTTCTTTTGGTTGGGTTTAAGCTTGTTAAAAAAATTAAATTTAACTTGTTAATGCAATATTTCAATTTTTTTTTTAAAACACTCTTATATTTTTTAAGGTTACTGAAAGAACAGCCAGGGACCAGCAAAGCTACGTGTAAGTTGTCATACAACTATAAATCTTAATTTGTTTTATTTTGACAAATTTAGTGTTTTGAGTAAAGTAGTGACGTAATTCGGTGTCAGGTCGCAAAACTTTTGTCCAAAAAACTGTGAAACAAAGTTACTAAGCATCGGTCAATGATGTAAGCAGGGCAGGCCAGAAAAACAACTAGCCTGTGATGAGGTTCGAACTCACGACCTCGTCATGTGTGTATCTTTCATCGGATACTGGCTTTTACAACTAAAATATCCTGTAATCATTGTGTATTAACCCCCACATTACTAACTAATTACGAATTTTTAGGCTTGAATCTAAATCCTATGAATCACCGACAGATGTTAAAACTACAACATCTGCACCAATGCAAACCCAGGTAAGCGCTTAAATCTTTCAACCAGGGTGACAAAATGCAAAAGTTAAAAAAGGTCAAACTTTTGCGAAAAGTCTGATAATAATTGATTTTAATTATCTGGTTAACAAATTAGGCTAAAGTACAAATATCCCAATCAACACTAAACTAAACATGGAGGGTTATTATTTAAAACAAACCTGGGTGAATCACGGCCCC
Organism: Ascidiella aspersa; assembly: GCF_963924565.1. NCBI lineage: Eukaryota > Metazoa > Chordata > Ascidiacea > Phlebobranchia > Ascidiidae > Ascidiella > Ascidiella aspersa. The sequence continues at coordinate 32,040,639 of NC_139452.1, read as the reverse complement.
TCACCGGTGACTTCTTAATTTTTAAATATTATATTGCAACAGAAATGAAACTGTCTTTATATTGTGGACATTTCTTGTGTTTTTATAATATTTTCCTGCTCAAGCTAATTGTCCTGGCGCGGGGAATAACAAAGCGGCGAACACTGCACAGTAAGCCAGGATAACGACGGGTTCGATCCACAATGAGATTATTGCTAGATTTACTAGTTTTATGACATAATAAAAAATTTCCACATTGGAACACCATGCTGTCTGCGAACTTTATAAAACGTTGGATTTTTTTACAAATGCCAGTTTTTGTTTTTTAAGGTATTTGAAAGAACAGCCGGGGACCAGCAAATCTACTCGTAAGTTGTCAGAAAATTATTTACCTCGTTTGACTTTACTAGAATGGGATTGGAGCGGTGCGAGGGTGATACCGGCGCCAATCGGATGCTTGATTAATTTGTGACTTGCGATTCATTGTAGATATCCTAGTAAAATAAATATATTTCTACGAATACATTACATCGAAATTGACAAAGAACAGAATTCCGAACTCAAAAATATAGCGTTTTAGAGCATAGCACCGGTAACGTTATTTGAGTTCGGATCAAGCCGCGGTACTTTTGTTCAAAATATTCAGAAACAAAATACTAAGCATCAGTCAATGGTGTAAGCAAGGCAGAAAAACAACTATATAGCCTTCGGTGGGGTTCGAACTCACGACCTCGGCCATAGCTGGCTTTCACAATTAAATATCCTGTGATCTACGTGTTTTGCATTGATTTCAACATCACTAACTATAATTTCACATTATTAGGCTTGAATCTGAAACCTACGAATCACCGACTGAGGTTAAAACTACAACATCTACACCAATGCAATGCCAGGTAAGCTTCCTAAATCTTTCAATTGCCTAATCCCTTATCACGGTGACCAGATGCAAAAATTAAAAGGCCCAACTCTCGCCAAAAACAAAATACTGCTTAGCCAATCCGTGAACCCAGATTGGAAACTTATGATATTTCACGAGGGTTGGGCGTTTATTTAGGTCGAAAGTGCATAACGTTTCTTTAAAAAGTTTGCGCTGCATCTGATAATTATAATCTACTGTCTCCGCATTTAAGTTGAAATTTGTTATTATGTTAAACTGATTTTCTGCTTAGCGTCTTAACGTTTATACCGATATTAAATTATTAAACTTTAAGTTCCAAACTTTTTATTCACATTCACAGGTTGAGCAGCCTTCTAATGTTCAGCAAGTCGATTCAACTCCAGCCAAAGAAGCTTCTCTTAATGACATCGCCCGTGCGGTAAGTATTTAAGTGTTTTGTTCATACTTTTCAAGCCAAAAAGTTCGGGTAAATTGACATCATCTTAATTCAGACGTTCTTCAGTTATTGTGAAACATGATGTCGCTTTTCTTGACCCATTTTGCTTTGCAATTTATTATTGCAAGCTACATTACAGATCCTTCATAGTGTAACCTAATAGTAATGTTAAACAAAAGAAAGATTTAATATAACAGGTTGAATATTTTGGTTTGATTTTTATGTTTCCTTGAGGCAATTTGTTGATTTTAAACAAACAAAATTGTAAGTGTGCAGAAACTTGGTGAACCGAATATCGGATTCAGGTAGATTCTGTCATTCGAAAGAAAATTCTGATTTTATTTAAGTGATAATAAATAGTTTTAACTAAAGTTTTTTTTATTTAAATCGATTTGTTTAACATCGATATTTTTTTGTTTCAGGTTAAAAACATGCACAACGACTTGACTTTGAAAATTAACGAGCTCTCTTTAAAAGTTGATTCTTTGGCATCTGATAATTCCTACAACTAAGGTCAAATTAAATGCTTTTATAATTCAATTTTGTATTCTTAATCTTGATATATTTAAAATTATATGAGCCTAAAAATCACAACAAATCGAAAAAAACTTTTTGAATGATGTTGTTACGAATTAAAACTGTTTTAAAATAAAAAAACATTAACAAATTCCATTTTGGAGCATAATGGTTAGAGGTTGTAGTAAGACGTAGAATGAATATCAAAGCCCATACAGAATGTTGGTATCATTTTGAACGTTTCGAATAACTCTTTAGTTGAAAATGAATAAAAAGTTATTCGAAACGTTCAAGATGATACCTACTTCTGTATGGGCTTTGATATTCTTTCTACGTAAATTCCATTTTGATTACTTACAATGCTAGAAGTGCGCAAAAAAATCGTTTTACACATTTGCTTTATTAAGTTGCTTCACTCCGCGACGCTAATTAATAAATTTTCGCTTTGGTAGATAATAATCCTGGTGATGGATCACTTAATTCATCTCGAAGAAGGGATGTTCCACTAACGTTTAAAGTCTACAAATTATTACCTAACTTTTAAAACCCTTTCATTAATTTTACTAATTTCCTACCTTAAAAATCTTATAAATATACCTTTTGTCGCAATTTAAATTTTTTACTAAAATATGCATTAATGTTCACTTTTATTTATGTTTAATAATTGTGGTTTAATCCGTTTACTACCTTAGTTTTTGTACATTGTAATTTTCCACTATTCCCGTTTTTAACCAAATTAAGATATATTACAGTAGTGTTTGTTCCTACTGCTGATATGGGATTTGTAATTAATTTTTGGTGCCTTTTTAATCACTGTATTATTTTCATGCAAGTAGCTTTTTATTAGAATTTACGCTGTACCTTTATATGCAATTACTTGGTATGTTGTGAAATGAGTTCATATTTGTCTACCTGTTGAATTTATAGATGTTTTTGTACTGATAGTTTTTACCTTTACATCTTCATCTTGTTTTCTTCAGTTCTTTTGCCATCCATAAGCACTTTAAATTTGTATTTTTTAATTTTGCTTGTTTAAACGTCTGCCGCTTCTATTTTGTACATTATGTTCCTGTATCTTTATATCTAATAAATACTTACACAAAAACGACATGGAAGAATATAGTCATGGCAAATCTAGAAAAATTAAAAACATATACTTTAAAATCTAAATAAAACCGGTTTGATGTAGTTTAAATTTCTAAAAAACGTTTAAATTTAACAAAACGAAGAGCCAAATTATTTTACAAACTAGGATTTTTTTTAAATAATATGAAAAAAACGGAAGAAATAACCTGCAAACAATTCAAAAATATATTTTTTCTTCAAAATCCTTCCAAATTACTGACCGAAGGTCGAACGCTTAATCCAACTTAAATATTTTTATTTGAGAAAATACTCGTTAGCGCCATTTACTGGTAAAAACTATAACTGGGGATTCACCCTGAAAATAAAGTTATTTTTCATTTGGGTTCTTCCCCATTTAAATTGCTAACCCCCATGAAATTTTAACTTCATTATTAATTATGTATAAAATTTGTATATAATCTTCAAATTATTGAACTTATTATTCCGGTTAGTCATGGAGTTGTTTATTTTAAACCGTTCGCATTTTAGATTTAAAGCATGACTTCATTTGAACTTCCTGTGAGTCATTTCAACTGATCACTGTTTGGTGCGTTTTGTGGTTTAAAGAAACAAGCTTGGAGCTAAGTTCTAGTCGTCAGCTGTAGGTGTTTGAAATTTGAAGGACTATAACTAGGTATGTATTAAATACAAAATTGCAAAAATATGGCTTTTCGTGTCTTTTATTTGTATTTAAATAATTAAATTTGTTTATATTTTGAACTTGCTTATCTTTGACCCGAAGAAATCTACATAACTGGTTAAGTTTTGTTGTTGAACATTTAATTACATTTGGTTATATGTTACGAAATTAAATATTTTTTTTTAAACATAAATTATTCTATTTTCTTCACATTAAGGCCTACAACAACAACATATATATTTTCAGTCTATTTTATGCAGAAATCGTGATGAAGATTTCCTTGCTGATTACTTTGCTGTTGGTCGTACCTTGCCAGATGAAATTTGTTGGAAACATTTGCAAGTTACTTTAAAGGAAAGATACAAAAGTATTTAACTGTCACTCACTTTATAGGCTACGGTTGGTGGCATTTTGAAATCTCTTGAATTCATTGTCAAGTCATTTTGTGCAATAACTTGTCCAAGTTACAGTCGAGCAGTCATAGAGCAAATCAAATTCAAGTGAAGTAATTGACATACAAATAAAATGTTAAATTATTAAAATTGGTAAACTTTTCTGATTAAGCAAAAACTTAACTAAAAGTAACAAAAACGCAAATTGTTTTTATGTGCAAAACCAAAAACTGTTATAAAAATATTTAATGGAAACACTGAATTTTAACCGAAGTCATTTAAAACAGTGACTTACCTACACATACATCATTTAAAAAAATCATCAACTCGATCCATCACAACACTGGTTGTTCGTCTGGAAAAAATGTTATTATTAGTTTATAAAGTTGTAAAATGACTCTTTCAAAAAATAATTATGACCTTTAGAGAAATCTTAGTACCAGCTGTGAAAATGCAAAGTTACAAAAGGTTGGTACTATCGGCCATTTTTTTAAACACCAAGTTGAAAGTTATGATCAATAATACATGGTGCAAGACTCAAGTAAGACTACTGGAGCCCTGAGTCGGACATGCGCATGCTCAGAATAAAGTTAGCTGTTAAGGCAACAAGCTTCATAAAGATGAAGCAGCATGAGGTGGAATATTTTTACGCATTGTGGATTTGTGGTATTGGATCTATAACTGTTAGCATTAAACAAAATATTGTTAAACGTGTGTGCCAAACACTTATTTTAAATTACCAAGAAATTAATGTTTTTACTGTAACTATAAAACGCACATGTCATACAAGACCCTCTTCGGGTAAGATCTGTTTATTTTACTTTTTTTTATCATTGTGTTAAACATATTCAAACCATTGCCTGAAGCGTATATTTTTAAATTTTATTAGGCCTTTGTATTTATGTTAACAAAACAATGAAATAATTTGCATTGACTACTATTTACATCTGCTACATTAGTTTGTTGACGGATGTTAATAACAGTGCCTGCAGTATTAGAGCATTATTCATATGCAAACTATAATATAGCTAGAAACTTATCCTCGGATACAGTGGGTGAGTTATATGACACCGCTATGAGTGGATTGCTGCTAAACCTGTTACGACTTTACTAGTAATTCTAGAAAATTACCAAGGCCTCCTGTAAAGTCGCTGTGAGTTCTTATTTTCGGGCAATAAATAACCTACCAAAGAAAACTTATATTAAAGACCACAACAAGAAAACCCAATGTACAGATGTATTGGTTGCAAGAGTAGAATATCACCACACCACAAACAATAATGACACTTAGACACACACAATTACTTACAAAAGTGACAGACAGAGCATAATGAAACTTAAAGTTTTACTCGCTAATTTCACAAGGCTACACCCAAACGTCTATCGAGCTGTAGGCGGTCAGCCGCTCGTAATATACGCTAAAACAAAACTCCTTTTCACGGGAACCGACGCGCTCCCGGAAACCCCAGGCCTGCCTTACAGGGCGGCCGTTTCGTGGAAAGATAACATTGGGCGGACCTTTTCGTGAGAAGTTAAACCGCGCCGGAAAACAAGCGATAAATGATCGTGAGATTTGCAGAAATGTTTGGAGACAGGAAAAAACATGTCTAGAGTCCAATTGACGGCGAACACCACAGCGCACAAGAATATAACATTAATATACGATTATACATGTCTCGAAATGCGAAAACCTAATTCCTAGCCCTACATTTAAGAACAAAGACGCAAAATTAATAATGAATGTTAGAATTTACAGTCGGCGTAATTAGCAACCGGTGATAATTTTGTAGTGCTAATTAAGCACGTAACAAAACCACCGTATTTAAGTTAACGTGAATGGGTACAGGGGATGTACAGTGGGACATGAGACTAGTTTATTTTCTAGGTCAAAGTCTAGCCCAAGTTTTTCAAACCAACATCACAAACTAGTTGAAACTGGTGATTGTAAAAAAATGGTTTATTTTGTAAGAGTGCAACTACCTGAAGATATCAACAAATTTATATACTTTTTGTTGTTATTTTGCTTGAAGTTTACGCGCGAAGTTACATTTGCTTGACCCCACGGAGGTATTTCTGCCACTGGAGTGAAGGCCAGAGGAAACCGATTTGTTTGAAGCGTCGTTTCTCACCAACTCACCTCTGCTACTGCCCGTCATCTGCCCCTTATGCTCTCTGCTCACGTGAGTTGTACAAGTTTGTATGAAGTGGGTGTTTCTGTAAAAAGGCATTTTACACATTTGGTTTAAATGTACTTTTGTTGTCATATTGCGGGACTCGACTTAGTTGGGTTGAATTTAAATTGTGCGCTCTAATTAACGCTTCTTTTAGACTCCAATAACTCCGGTTGAGTGACCAACTCGCGAGCCAGCCACAATATTTAAAGGTTGTTAGAATTGTATTAATTCATGAACGAACAACCAGTTTCAAACTATAGATGAGCGGAGCTGGTTAGCATAAGGCAGATGCCACTTACGGAAGTAACTCTTGTGAGTCCCAAAAATAGTTGGTTCTAAAATCAAATCCCGATAACTTATAAACCCAATACGAAATTCCAATTGAAACTTGAAGAAGCTTTTGACCAAGTATGGCAGCTTTATATGTAAAGTATTTAACTAAAATATAATACAATCTAAGTATATTGTAGGGTTGTGATGTCAACTGGTCAATGCTACCCCGGGTGCGATACGCATTTCTTTGACGCAGAATGCATATAATAAATAAATGTGCAACAACGCAGTATTTGCAAATAACACAGACGTCATCGCGTAAATGCGAAAGCATAGATCAGTTGACATCACAACCCTACAATATACTTAGATTGAATTATATTTCAGTTAAGTACTTTACGTATGAAGCTGCCATAACTTGTCAAAAGCTTTTTCAAGTTTGTTAAATGTGTATTTTATTCAGTGATCCACTTCAATGATATATTTTTAAATACAAATCACTAGTCATCAAACATGTTCAAAAAGAGCATAACTAAAACAAAGATAAAAAAAATATTTGAGCTGAGTTGTCTGTAGGTTACACACTTCTATGATAGCTTTATAATTAGCATTTAGCTGTTCACTTTTCTTCAGAGCGCATAGAGTTAGCTTACAAATCAGTGGCCTGTACACTTTACAAACTTATATGATAGCTTTATGATGTCATTCTGCTTGTGTACGACCTATTGTAGTTTTATTTGTGAAAAACAAAAACAACATAATTGGTTTCTATGCGTCACAAGTTTGAACATAAATCCTGTCAATCAAATGAAATCTTTATGTTTCAAGGCCGCCCAGGATTTTTCCTTCAAATAGAAAAAAATGTTTAAATTACCCAACTTTTTTCTGCCAACCAAACCTAAGATTTTAGGTTAAATAAAAATTTGTTAACATAATATCTTTACAAAAGATAGAAACCGCTCTTCTGGTGTAAACAAAGTATAAACCAATGTGTCGGCAGCAGATACCAGCTGACCTTATCAGGGTACAGGACAAACAGAATATAACTTTAAAACTCAAATGATTTTGTTAAAGGAATTACTAGTCTTAAAATACAAGAAGATGAAAACATGGTGTTAAACTTCACAGAAAAACAAATAGTGTCTGCTGCCGAAACGTCGGTTTATAACTTCGTTTATACCAATATATTTTTACAGATGCTGTTCATGTTATGCCGTTCTAACTTCACTCCAAGTATCGTCAAAAGTGCTTTGTAAAAAATAAATGATTTTAATGTAATATAAGCAATTTAAATGTGGTAATGGTTGTTGTGTTTTCGCGATCTGGTGTCTATACTAACATGAAATAAAAAAGGTTTAAAAAGAGTGATGTTTTTGGAGTCAAGAAAAAACATATAGTTTGAATAAACGTTACTTTATGAAAAAGAAACTATTCTGTTTTTACCAGTAATGACGATATAAATATCTGTAAACAAGATGTCCTCATTCTTGTAAGTAAATAACAACAATGAATAAAATTAAAGCAAATAATTTTTGGACATTTCTGTCAAAAAAATTGTGAACAGTAAGCAATGTCATTATATTAACTTTAATAAACATAGTGACAATCGGTGGTATGTTAAACAAGATATTAAACCAGGGATCGGAACTTAAGCCCGTTGATTTAAATAGGAACCATATCATACAGCTAAATCAAATGACGTTTGATTGGTGTCTTAAATGTCCAAACATTTTAAAGTCACAAAAAGGATGCCATATAAGCAGGGCTGCGGAATCTGACTCGAGTAAAACCACATAAAACTAACAGAGTTCAATATGCACATTACCAAATTTTACAACCGCTAAGGCCACAAACTGTAAAGGTGTAATAACAACTAAATTATTTCTAGACCTTGACTTTAAAAGACACAAAAAGTATTTTATATAACCGAAATAGGCGAAGGCCCTTCAAAGTATTGGTTGAAAGTTATTTCAATGGTTTATTAGAAGTTATAAACCACATAAATTTTGTGTTAGTGACCAATGAGATAAAAAACATGTTGAGTACAAGGTATACGTCTCATAAATATAGTGGTGAACAATAAGAGCATTATTTAAATTTTATATCACATTCAATAGAATAAATATTTGGCCTGTTGGAGGTAAAACGGTTGGGTTAAAGATAAAAAACTAAGTAGTAAATATATATACAATAAACCCCTACAAGATGCAACAAACCCCAAATTGTCCACGTTTTGCAGTTAGCTGGTGATTATTGTCATCTCCACTGGGCCAGCATTAACACTTGTTCTGGGAATATAAACATGTTATCCTTTCATTATTTAATTGAAATATTTGTTACTTGAAATGTCCCAAATGTAGGCGGAAATATGCCAAATGGATGGTTATAATGTATATAATGGCAATTTTTAATGAAGCACTGAGATATCATTACTGGCTAATTTAGTATAGGTCCACATTAGATGCTTGTAGCAAAATGATTTTTGTTTTAATTCTGGCAGGCCATTTGTCTTATCAATGTTCAGGTAAGTATTTATTGATGTATTTAATTATTAGAAAAAAGTTTTCAGTTTAATTTCCCCGAAAGTAAATTTTAACTTTTCAAAAGCAATTAATCATGTTTATTTCAGCAATTTTTTGGTTTTTAGTTTTATATTTCAGTGTCTTAATAAAATTATAAATGCTGCTTTCGTGTCTTCCGGTATGTTAAAATATAAATTTAAGTTTAGTAAATATTTATCTGTTTTATGCACATTTTTTCAAGTTTATTGAATTAGCTTGTTGAATATGTATTTGAGTTTGTTAATCTATTGGTTAAGTTTTATTTTGCATTACACAAAGTTTGAATTTTTGAAAGCAAGAACACTAATTTGAAGTTAAATTCTTATGTTTTTCAACAAATTATATAAAACGGATTTCAAACTATCCACGAAAAGCTACAAGAAATGGAGATTGAAGTGGCAACAGGTTTTAGATGATGACTTAATTAACCGAATTTCACTTTGAACGACAACAACAGTTTGAAACATGAACCGCTGACAATACACACATTGCCTTTATTTATTCCAAGCATTAGGTTACATTAGTCAAAAGCATTTACATGGTGAGATACAGTACTCTTAATTTTTAGGCTTGTAATTTTTCAAGTCAATGTACAGGTAAGTTCTGGAAATGTTTTTATTATTAATAACATACTTTGAAAATAAAATAACTATTTGTAAAACTTGCAGTCTTAAAAGACGTAAAATAGTTTATAAATAAACAATGGTATAATTTTCTTTACACTAAAAAATGATTTAACTTTAATGGGTGAAAATCCAGGCTGCAGAACTCAACGAAATCGACACATTTAAGTTGAACTTGGGTGTTTGATTCAAGTAGCTCTTCAAATAATCGTTTGAAAGCCATTTCATCGACCTATTAGAAGCTATAAACCACATAAATTATCTGTTACTGGTCAATAAGATGAGAAACATGTGGAGTAACGGTGTGCAGTTTATGTATAATGAATATATTGGTGACATTAAAAACATTATTTAAATTTTATATCACATTCAAAATAATACATAGCTCTACGCAAGATGCAACCAATGCCAGATTAGCCACGTTTTGCAGCTAGGAGTTAGTGGTTGATTCTTGTTATCTCCACCATTAACTCTTTGTTGTGCTAACATAAATTTGTTTTTCTTGCATTTGGTATTAAAAATGAGAATGTATGGGGAAATATACCTTCAAATATATTGTTCTAATGAAAAATTTATAATATGCTTGATTAATTGTTTAGATCAGGATATGTGGTCACCAGGAACTGCATTTGTCAGGTGAGTCATTATTAAATTACCACACACTTCAAGACAACAAAATATAAAATTCCCTATACAGTTTCCTTTTGTTGATAAGTTATAACGAAGCACTGAAGTGTCATAACGATTATTTCAGTGTAGTTTCAGATTAGATGCTTGTAGCAAAATGATTTCTGTTTTAATTCTGGTGGGCGTTTTGTCTTACAAATGTTCAGGTAAACATTTATTTATGTATTTAATTATTAGGAAAAGTTAGCAGTAGGTTATGTTGTTTAGGTGTTTGTACATCAAAATCGGTGTTACGGTTTTCGTAATATATTTTCAGTTTAATTTCCACGGAAAGTAATTATTAAAATCCATTAATATTCATGTTTTTAAAATATGTGTGTATTTATGCAAATAATGTTTAAATTTTATCTGACATGACTTACTTAAAAGTCCATTAATAATAATGTTTATTTCAGCAATTTGCAATCCAGCTATAAATGGAGTTGGGTCAAACGTGTTAAAGTTGTCAAATGACCTTTTGAATTCAAATGATGCTGAAAACAATTGTGCATTGTTGGGGGGACATCTAGTGGTGAATAATGATGTGAAAACAAACCAAATAATAACATCAATGGCTGACACTTTACGTACAGGTTAAATAAATATATTAATAAGTTATTTAAATTAAGGTTGGTTTAACAATTTGCACTACCACTTCGTAAAGCAAAGTGATTTTTAAAGAAATTTATGATATATGTCGGTTTAAAACTAAATTAAAAGTATGTTCAGGTTTGTTTTTTTAATTTTTTGATAGATCTTACAAGAGTTTGGATTTTCTACAACCCTTCTGACAGCAAATATAAAATTGTTTTTTAAATACTCGAAATCACCTGATGAAGTTGGTGATTGGAAAAGCACTTCTAGGTTTGGACACTTGTCATACGTCGACCTTTACAACACGTAAGTCATCTGGATTACATCATATTCTAACATTATTCATCACATGAGTTTCATGCAATAAACATTTACACAGAAATGCAGCTGGAAGAACTGCCATTTACTTCTGTTATGCTGAAGAGAGATTGCATAAATGGGCTGTTCAAAAGGAAACAACATGTGCTGGTGACGGTAAGAAATGATTTATACACATTGGTTTACAAATATATCAATACACTAATTTAAATATCATGAATTTTGGTATCATAGGAAACAAGAGTTTAGTTAATTTATGAGAGTAAACTAATTTTCCAATAAAACTATTAGTTCTATAAGTGAACTGCAGAATATATTTCACTAAAACTTTTAAGCTATTTTTTCAGGTTGGTATTTTGATTTTATGTTGTTCGCCAATACATCACCAACCCCTGGACATAAAGCAATATATGTTTACCAACGAAGGATGGATTTTCTTTACTCATTTCGTTTGACAGACGTCAGTGGTGAGGTTTATCACAATCACAACAATTTAGTTGGAACGTTCTATGTACCAGGTAAAAATGTTTTTTTGGCATATCAAAAGAAACTCTAAAATAAAGTATAATCAACATTAACAAAGAAACCTATACTAATGATAAAATTATTTTTGCACCCTCTATACATATGCATAAAAGTATGATGTAAATCTATTTTTTTATTGTAGACAATAAAGTATTACTTGGAGCCAAATGGAAATCCAAGCAATGGTTGTGGAGCGATGGAACAACAGCAAACTTCACTTCACTAAATAAAAAAACTTGTCAGCAAAAAGCACTTTCTTATGGAACTAATGGATGGGAGACGGTTAATGTCAACTGTACAACTGAAGCTTACTATGTATGCCAAGTCAAATGTAGGTTTTCAAATTAATGAAGCTAAAAATACCGACTTGAAACTTAATATTAATTGAAATGCAATTAGATATGGTGCTTCAATGTTATTGTTGTTACAGTTACCCCAACTTTAAAAGGAACAACAAATAAATGCAATTCGTCAAATGCTACTATAATGTGGAACGATCAGTTTGGTAAAATAACAAACCAAACTGGACTCACAATCAACAAGGTAAGCTTCTAATTTCACAATAAATAATCTATTTTTAACACAACTTCAGCAGTTTCAGGTTGATTTATCAACACAAAGTAATGGAAATGTTATTTCAATGAAGACATTTCAGTACAATTACTTCCAAGCAACTTTAAATGCACTGAAGCCAATGACTGAATATTCAATTAAGGTGAAATTACATTTGCATAATTAATCACTTTTATAGTATTTGTCACAAACTATTTTACACATATATATTTTTTTCAGATGACAGTTGAATTTATTGGCTGCAGCAACTTTTTAGTTGAAAGCAGGTTAAACTTGACAACAAGAGCAGTAATACTTCCAGATGCAGTTACAAGTGCATCGGTGATCTCAAGCAATCCTTGTCTGTTGCAAGTAAACACAAACCACACAAACATTATCTCCTATAATGTGAGTGATTTATTAAACATACCTTCTTAAATTTGAGAAATTTTAAAATATGTGTCTAAGCAGTGACAAATTATCTGGTGTGACTTATTTTTTAGTTTAAACAAAATTTTAACAAAATGCACATTGAATTGATATTTTGCCACAGTATTCACTAAATATCTTTATGAATGTAAAACTTTAATTGGTATTCAGTTTAAGTAAAGTTACGAAACAACAAAATGTTTAACAATGGAACTTTTAAAAACTAGATTTCAGCAACTGATGGAATTCTAACAACAAAGTTTGACGTCAGCAAAACTTCACAACTTCAAATAAATACATCCCAGTTTATGGAAGGAACTAATATTAGCTTTACTGTGAGTATAACTTGGTAAACATAATTCAATATTAAATTACCAATTCACTTGTAGAACATGATTTAAACTATCATTTACCAGTAATAAAAATGCTAATAAACCATAAATATATACTTATGGATGAATCTTACCAATGTTAGCTTTACAGTCAGTATAAAGTATAATAATTGTTTAAATATTAAAATCAATCAAAATTGATATATACATTAAACATTATACAACTATAGCAAATAGATTATGCAAAAAATTAAGTTTACTGTAAGTTTTAGAAAAGATGGTCTAAATCTTTGTAGGTTAGTTTGTTAGTTGATTTTTTTGTTCTCAAAGTAAATTTGTTATTTGTGATTATGCAGTTAATGATCCATTTATTCAAAATATCACAAATTTCTGACAACACCTTTTTCACAGATCCATGCTGTATTCTGTGAAGGTCAAAGTGAACCACTTAAGGTTAAAGGTCATTGCTTACGACCAAAGGTCAAGATAGAAACAACACAACATACAACTTTGGTAACCAACACAGCAGGGAATTTTATACAAAAAGCATGCAACTTTTAATTTTTCTGCTGTATGCAATGAAAAACAATTTGCTACATCAAGTTAATAGTAAAGTCACTTTAAAAAATCATTGATTACAGTATAGTGAAAATTTACGTGTGATAATAAAAACAATCAATAAACCTAAATAATTTTATGTTGTTGCAGATAGCAGTAATATGATTGGAATAATAGGAGGGGTTATTGGAGCAATTGTTTTCATTTCCATTATGCTTGTCATTATTTATGTGAAGTAAGTAATTGTGAAAACATAAAATGTTATTGTTGCTTATTAACGCTGTGACATCAAACATTCAAATATTTTTGCAAAATGGCAGAAAAAGTTAACAAATCGAGACAAAGCAGAGTTTTTATTTACCTAGAGGTGATCTACAAATTTTTATATTCCTAATTATTATTTTCAGGAAAACCTTGGGTTGCATGAAAAGTTTGCCTGAAAATACTTATGCAGGTAACATACTGACCAATTAGTTCTTCTAGTTTAAAAATAATAATAATTTAATGTAAGTAAGGTTGAATAACATTTTCAAGCAGACTCAGATATATATAAAACTATAATTAAGTTATACATTGTGGTAAATCATGTTACATATTTCAATCCATTTAAACATTATACTGACAAACGAACAAAATAAAACAAACTGAAATAAATTAACACTTACCAAAGTTACATATCATAATTTGTTTCATAATTTTTAACTTATTGCTAAAAACATATTTTACAGATGTAGCATCCAATGAGCCTGCCGAAATAAACATGGTAATTATTAATTTTCAGCTTTTAAGTAGTTTCATAGTTTTTACACAAAATTTAATGTTGTTTTCTACACAGGAGAATAGCAGACAATATGAGAATGTAAGAACTGGAAACCAGAATGCAATACAAATGAGTAAGTTGAAAAACGCAATTGTTTTCTTATTTCAGAATGAAATTTGTTAAGATAAATAACTATATGAACACATTTATTTTAAAATAAAATTAAAGTAAAAATTAAAAAAATGACTTAATTTTGATTTCGTTTTTGGCTCTGTTATACTTTACATTTATAAGTTTGCACTGAATATGTGATAATAAAAATTATCTTGACCCTTGCAAGAAAAATGTCGACCTTAATTATTGATCAGTAACAGCAGAATACTTTAACCAATCTAGGAGTTCAGGTCAGACACAATTAAAAGATCTTAAAAGATATATAAATATTTCGCCAACAAAGGCATCATCAGTATATCTAAATAAACAAACGCAACAGAATAAAAATAAGTCAGCTACAGGTCTGATGATGCCTTTGTTGGCGAAATATTTGTACATATATTTCTAGGTATATGTGTCTGACCTAAATGTATTCTGCTGTTCACATTAACAAAAACCTTTATTATATTTAACTTCTAGATTCCATACAAGATCCTATCTATGAACAACCGGTCAATCCTTATGAAAACTAACAAGATTTACTTAGAATTGTATTACTTAATGGCTTTAACATATAAAAGGAATAAAAAATTATGGAAATTGGAAATATGACTAACAAACTACGAGTTATTCCTAAAATTTTGCAAAATTACACTTTTGATTGCAGTACATTTACACACACTTAAAGTTGTTAGAATCAAAAAATAAAGGCATACACGTCAATAGCACAAATAAATGAAAGATAGATCTGTCTAGAAAAGACTGATATTTTGTTAAAATTATATTTAAGTTTAAGTAAAGGTAATCCCCTATGCAGCAAACTTTTTAGTGTTGATATTCGCAACTTAATTATCGTATTTGTTTCTAAATTGTGGTTTGCTTTGTAATTGATTGTGCTAAAAACTACAATTGCCAGCTAATAGTAAAACTGACAACATATTTTGTTATTTACCAAAAGCTTTTTAAACTAGGAGAAATGATTTATTTAACTTTATTGCCAATCTACCAGCAACACTTCATAATATCAAATTTATATTAAAATCGTTGTTTAGAGTAATATTACCATTTTATACTGTACCTGTGTTTTTTGTAAATGCAATTTATTAAAAATTGCTATAAATTTTGTAAAATTGTATTATTATGTTTAATTGTAAGTATATCATTTGCAATACAACTTCTAAATTGTCCAAATTATAGAGATAACTGAAATATAAATGATAATAAAAAAATAATATTGTGTACCATTACATTGTTAGATAGGTGTACTTTTATATTTTGAATATGTCGTTTTTTCATAATTACCTACACAAAGATTTAGGTATAAACTCAAATTAAACTTGATGGAATTTATAAGATAGAAATGCAGTGAATGAACAATATAATGTAACAAAACAATCCTATATAAGCAGTGGGTGTTACCTTTTAATGCCCACAAAAATGCAAAATATATACAAACAGATCCACAATGCCTATTTTATCCTTCTTTTATTCCGTTACATTTAGTCAAACTAAATAAAGTTTTCTTTTCATATTTCAAATGGTAAGGTTTGAAAAGTAGAATTGATTTTATCATTTAAATTCTTATAGCAAATCAAACCCCAGTATATTGATTTAAAGATTATTGTTATAGAAAAGTTAGCAATATAAGTTAAATACTATCAAAAAATTGTTGTTTAAAAATGTTGTCAGCATTATTAAAATTGTTGTCAGTAAACGAAAAAACTTAAACATCACATAAAATGAAATACTCAATGCAGAGACTGAAAGAAGTATGATGATAATATAGACAAACTTGGAAGGGGTGTAGAGTTAAATACACCATTATGATGTCACAACACTTATTTTACAATTTACCCCCAGTTAAAGGTCCAATGTTGGAAGATCCAATACCATTAAAATGAAAACTACACACAACCCTATGCCCTTTGTGAAAATCTGTAATTTATACAATTTCATTTTTATAAAGAATTTGGTTGTGTGTATGTGTGTAACAATAGAAAACAATACAAGAAATACTAAAAAATAAGATCTGCCAAGAAAATAAATTTTCAGCCCATGTATTAAACAATTGTATGGCTATTTAAAACACAATATTAAATAATCGCGTTAAACAAATATATCTCAAGACTTAATGCCCACACAAATCTGAACGTAGTGACAACTGAAGTAAGTTAAAACAACAAACTGATCTACACTGGTGTTATCTACTCTTACCATAAGGTTACATTAATCAAAGCAGTTAGACCGAGAGACTCAGCATCTTAATTATTGTAATAGTTTTATTAAATAGATCAACTTTTAGCAAATATGCTTGTTATTATTACCTTTATGATTGTATTTTTTGCAAATCAATGTACTGGTAAGTTCAGCAATGTTATAATTTTATAAACATATTTTGAAAATAAAATAACTATTTGTTAATTCTGTCTCTAACTTGATTTCTTGTTCAGTTTCGTTGTATTTATAAGTTATATTAAAGTACTGAAGTGTCATTATGATTACTTTAGTGTATAGTTCCACATTAAATGTATCAATAGTTTCAGTTGTAATTTTGGCAGGTATTTTGACAGACCGTTCGTATCATCACTGTTAAAATAAGCATTTGTATTTCATTTAGTTATTAGGAAAGGTTGATACTATAGTATTTTAGTTTATGTTGTTAATTTGTAAGGATTTAAGTAAAGTTTTTTGTAAAATAGAAAAGTTTTCAGTTGAATTCTCTGAAGTAATATTTTATACATCACAAGACATTCTCTGAAGTAATATTTTTATAAATTAAAAACTATAATTTATTTCTGATGATTTTTTTCAGCAATTTGCAATCCAGCTATAAATGGAGTTGGATCAAAAGCGTTAAAGTTGTCAAATGATCTTTTAAATTCAAATGATGCAGAAAACAATTGTGCATTGTTGGGAGGACATCTAGTGGTGAATGATGATGTGAAAACAAACGAAATAACAACGTCGATGGCTGACACTTTATGGACAGGTTGAACAAATTACATATTCTATCAATAGGTTAAGTTTAATTAACGATTTTTTTGTTCAATGCTATAGTTGTTATTTAACAGAATTAAATATTAAGATTACAATGTCGAAGAAGTAAAGTGTTTTCAATTCAATTTTTCAATCTTTTTTTTGTGCAACATTTATCTTGACCAGTTAAATAACTTAGACTAAAAAAGGTGTTACCATTTTGTTTTAAAATTTTGCGGCTAATTAGAATATTTGAACAAAATAACATTTTTGAATTAATTTTACAGATCTTACAAGAGTTTGGATTTTCTACAACCCGAATGATATTTGTTTTCATGCATTGTTTTACAAATACTCGAAATCACCTGATGAAGTTGGTGTTTGGAAAAGCACTTCTAGGTTGGGACACTTGCCATACGTTGACCTTTACAACACGTGAGTTATCTGTATTACATCATACTCTCACATTATTCATCACATGAGTTTGTTGCAACTTAACATTTACACAGAAATGCGACCGGAAGAACTGCCATTTACTTCTGTTTCGCTGCTGGAAGCCATAAATGGGCTGTTAAAAAGGATACATCATGTGCTGGTGATGGTAAGAAAATAATTTACAAAAAGTGTTTTTTTAATTCACTTAATACATGAATACAATAGTTTAGTTTCAGAAATGCATCTACATCCTGAAACAACACTTTTCTGGCAATAATTTATTCAGGGTGTCTAAACTGTTTATACAAACTGTTTCCATCATTATCAAATGGACTTAATCCAACATATATAAGTATTTTGATGGTAAACTAATTTCTCAACAAAACTATTGACTGTATAATAGAACTGTAAAAACATTTCACCACCGCCTTCAACAACGCATTGTTTTACAGGATGGACTTATGATTTTACATTGTTCGCCAATATATCACCAACCACTGGACATAAAGCAATATATATTTACAAACGATCAACAAGTGGAATTCATTCATCTCGATTGACAAACGTCAGTGGTGAGGTTTATCACAATCACAACGAATTTGCTGGAACAATTTATGTACCAGGTAAAATAAACAAATTTTAAAATTTGATTAAAATTTAATTTAAATTTGCTGCCTTGAAGATAACAAAATAAGTTTTTAAAACAGATATGCAGTTTACTTCTTTTGCTGGAAGTTTTCAATAATAATCATGTTATTATTGTAAATAATTGTGCAAGTTTATAAACTGATCTTGGTTAGGTTGTTCTACGAGTGTTTTTTCTTAATCAGTTTTTAAAAGTGTATTGGTCATTTCCATAATCTGCTGATACAAAGAAAGTTTGACTGAAAAATATATTTCTTTTGATAGTGGACAAGAAAGTATTACTTGGAGCCAAATGGAAATCCAAGCAATGGTTGTGGAGCGATGGAACAACAGCAAACTTCACTTCACTAAATAAAACAACTTGTCAGCAAAAAGCACTTTCCTATGGAACTAATGGATGGGAGACGGTTAATGTCAACTGTACAACTAAAGCTTACTACATATGCCAAGTCAAATGTAAGTTTTAAATTAAATCAATTATAACATAATAAGATTATCAAAGCCCATACAGAAGTAGGTATTATTTTGAACGTTTCGAACAACTCTTTATTCATTTTTAACATCGATGTTTTACTACATCTTACTACAACCTCCAACCATTATGCTCCTAAATCAATTATATATTGGAAAAGGTGAGAAAAAAGGAAAAGGTGGGCCATCAAGCAACAGCTTTTTATTCAATTAAATTCACATTAGGGCAATTAATGAAAAAAATCTTTATGTCTACTGATTTTTTTCCAGTTACCCCAAGTATAAACGCAACTACAACCAAATGCAATTCATCAAATGCAACCATCAATTGGGGTGATGAGTTTAGCAAATTAACAAAATACACTGGGCATACAACTGTCAAGGTAAGCCTTCTAAACTTCATATTAACTGGTTCTTGGTGCAAAATAACTTTATATTTCAGGTTGATGTGTCAACACAGGAAAACAATTTAAATGTTCAATTAAAAAGTATTCAGTATATTGAATTACAAGCTACAATAAATACACTCAGACCAATGACAAAATATGCAATAAAGGTATGTTCTCATTATGAGTTTCAATAAAAATTTGAAAATTTACAATCTCAGCCTATATTTATTTCAGATCAGAGTTGAATTTATTGGCTGCAGCAACTTTTCAGTTGAAAGCAGGTTAAACTTGACAACAAGAGCAGTAATACTTCCAGATGCAGTTACAAGTGCATCGGTGATCTCAAGCAATCCTTGTCTGTTGCAAGTAAACACAAACCACACAAACATCATCTACTATAATGTGAGTGTTTTCCAATTTCCCAAATGTTTCTATTTATTATAACAAGAAAACATAAAACTTGAATAGGTAAACATGTTTGTTAAAACCATGTTTCTTTCTCACGTCAGCACAAACAAATATTAACCTAAAGATTATACCATTGGTTCCTATTTTTTTAAACTTCACTGTTCAGGTTTCGGCTTCAAGTGACATTTTAACAACACATCAACAGTTTGAAGCCAAAAACAACAATTCATTGAAAATAAACACAACAATGCATCCAAATGGAAGCCATATAACTCTGAAAGTAAGCTACATGTTATTGTGTATATATGTACAAATTAAGAAGTGTAAAACAAGTTAAATATCAAAAACAGCAAATTTGTTGTTGAAATTGTTTTTATTTCATATTCAAGCTTTTTTAATTGAAAGAAAATACTTTTTTGTTAAAGTATTTTTTATTTTTAGTCTCACCAAAATCGTATTCACAATTTAACAAAATGCAAAATTTAACTTAATATTGTTATAAAATCATTAGAGTTTCTAACTTTTAAAATTAGCAAAAAATATTGAATTATTCAAAATTTAACTTAATGTCGTTCCCAGATTCAAACTCTCACATGCGAGGGGTCAAGTGATCAAATTGAGGTCAAAAGTCATTGTGAAAAGAAAAATGAAGAAAAAGAAGTAAAGGAGCAAGAAACGAACACAGGTAAATAATATTTTGTCAAAAAGTAAAGGATTTGTGTTTTATTTAAAATAAATTGTGCAAAAATGTAGTTGTTATGTATTTGTTTTTAGTTCTTATGTATTGTGTAAAACTACATTAATATATCCCTGTCACATAATCATTGTTTAGTGAAAACAATTGGTTAGGTATTACATTAAAATTTGATAACTCAAGCTGCTTGATAAAAACACCAAGTCATTACTCATATTTACAGAAATCTACAGAAGTAAAACTTTACAGAAGTAAAACAAACATACAAATCACTTGTTTAAATGAAGTAGATAAATATTTCAATAAATATACTAAAGCCTTTATATTTGAAAAAAATGTTATTTTGTTGTTTTCAAACGATATGGCGATACCTCATGCCATCATAAGTATAAAATAACACATGAAGATTCAAACGATGAAGAAAAAAATAATTTATACTGCTTGTAAAGTTTGATTGATAACCCAAGCTGCTAGAACCATTGTAATCAACAAAATAACGATTTAATAGAATGAAAAGACTTGGTAGATTTTTTCCAATTCAAATATGTGTATTGTGTTCCAAAAATAGATAAATATTGTTTTTCCTCTCAGTAGGCCTGATTGCTGGAACAGTTGGAGCAATAATACTGGCTTTGGCTGCAACGGCAAGTTTATTCTTTATTGTGAGGTAAATTATCACAGCTTCACCATATTGTTGGTTATTATATTTGCAAATCAGTCGTTCATTACTTTTTTAAATAAATATGTTAGATAGATAATGGCTTCTAATCTATTTATATACTTGTTAAATACAATATAATATGTATTCTAAAATACTTTCTTTGAAGAGTATATATGATTGTAAATAGTGTGTAGAGTAAATTTATTACAAATAATGTTATTAACCTTAAAAAGTTTATGCATAAAAGGTTTTATTGCAATAAAACCCTTGGGTACACTATGCAGTATACATAGATCTATAATGTAGCTTGATATAATACATTGCAAAGCCAAACTGGTTGAGATTGATATAGATTGACATCCTCTCGATTAAGACATTCCAAATGACTGAAAATAGCTTAATCAAGCTGATGTCGATCTACTCAACCTTTTTGGCTTGCAATTCATTATTAAGCTTAATAATGCCTTGGTGTAGCAAATCCTTGCATCATATTACAGGAAACGCCGAACTGCCAAGAAAAGTTTGCCGCCTAGTCTTGATGTTACAGGTTTGTTTTTGGAGTTTGTTAAGATAAGGACGGTCAGCTTACAACTAACCTATAAACTTTGTCTAGTAATTTTAATTACTATTCAGTTTAAGGCTTTCAAAAATTTTCTAAAATTTATATAAGACTATATTATTAAAACATTTATACTATTCCCAGATGGACCAATTGGAAATGAACTGGATCAAATAAGTCTTCAAGGTAAGTTAATATAGGAAGGAAGTTAATTAATCATATTTGTGTTTAGGCACAGATTTAAAAGACAGAAATAATGCAGCATTCAAGGGATTTGCTTTTATCAAATTAATGCTCTCTCACACTATTTAGAAAATCATTGTAGAAAAATTATAGCTTATACAGTTTTAATGGTTTAGTTATTAGGGTCATTAAACTGTATGTGGCTGGTATCATTTATAGTCAACCCTGGAAAAAAGTGTTTTTGGATAAATTAAAAACTTATTTTCTACAGCTGCCAGCAATACTGAAGCTCCTGAAATCTTGCCAAGACTAAACACTGAGGAGCCAAAGGTATTAGACATATGCATAATACAGCACTACTTAATTAAATCATTTGCACTTTTATAGACTAAAGTATGCCACTATGAGAACTTTAATGGAGATGGCAGTACTACAAAGCCACAAAGTAAGTTCTTAATGTTATTTCACTGTTACTTATAAGTATGAGTGAATAACTAAAGACAAAATCAAGGAATCAAACTATAAAACGCTTTTAGAAACTTGGAAAATGAAAACGTTGTTTGAAGAAATGGCTGGAAATAACATGATGTTATTCACCAAAAAATTTCAGGCAAGTTTATTGTTGTCTGTTAGATAATGCAAAAGGTGTTTGGTGCAACTATTAATAATAATTAAATGATTTCTTTGAATTTGAAATCAGTTGCTGTCTTTAAGTCATGGATAAAATAAACATATTCAAATTCATGTTGTTTATTGTAATTAATACTGGAGTTTTATAGAAAACATTTAAGTAAAGGTAATAAATAGTAACAATGACTTACTGAGCTGAATTGCTAATATATTTTTCAGGAAATTGTCAATACGAGCAAAGTCAACATAAAGGAAAATCATTTCTCCCAACTTCCACAAAATGCTGAGAAAAACAGATACAAAAACATACATTCTTGTAAGTTGTACTAATTAAACATTACCAAGTTGTGTATTAAATAACATAAAAACAACAACTCCTCATTGGAAGTATGTATTTTTTTAGTTTTATTATTGTAAACAAATATCTTAAAATTCAATGTGTTTGTAATTGACATTGTTAGGGAAAGGTAAATAATAATATATGAATGTTCTTTTTTTAGACTGTTTAATATAAGATAGGTGCAAAGCATAAATAATTTAATAAAATTTACAGAAATATATAGTTCGCCGTACAAACACAAACCATCAGTATCTTAATTCTTATGAATCAATTAAACATTATACACATTTAAAGTTTCACAGCTATTGCCTGTACAAAATTTTTGTTAAACAAAAGTGTAACAAATTCTCCCACAGTTGACCATGCTAGAGTTGTACTTGGAGGACAAGGACAGGATGATTACATAAACGCTTCTTTTATGGAGGTAAACAAACTTGTTTCCATCTGTTTTTAAATAAATACCTCAGTATGCATCGTTTGATGTTAAGTTAATTATTGTTGGCTTTATCTGTGTTGTGGCCTTTTTAGAATAAAGTCTTGTTTAAAAGTTGTCTGCTTACACGAGGTCTGCGACACGCTGTTAAGTTGGAACGAAGATTCGGTGTAACATTTGTTTCGTTTCTGTATTCAAAGACATTTAAGTTTGACACCTTAATCCTTCAATAAATACTTCTATATAAAACAGCGTTAAAGATATTAACAGTTTGTTTAATGAAACACACACACACATATGTGTGTTCCAACTGAAATCTAGCACCCCGGCTTGACCGGAGGTCGTGAGTTCGAACCTCACTGCAGGCTAGTTGCTTTTCTAGCCTGCTCTGCTTGCATCATTGATCCACAGAATCAGTGAGTCTACAGTGGCTTTTAGTGTACAGTTTAAACTAGATCACAATTCCAACATACTGTAGCAGTATATAAATTGCCAAAAATGGCATAACATTTATTTGTAGCTTGTTTCACGCTGTGCTTTAGAATTGAATAATTTGGATGAATTCTTTCAACATTTGCCATTAATATCTTATAGTGTGTTTTAACAGCCAACCAAAAAAATTAAATCCATTTTTTATAAAGGGATATTCCAAGAAGAATAAGTTCATAGCATCTCAAGGCCCCAAGCCAAACACTATGGGGGATTTCTGGCTGATGGTTTGGCAACAAAATGCTTCAATCATCGTCATGCTGACTGGAATAAAGGAAAGGAACAAGGTTTGGGAACTAAAATGTCAATAGTTCTACCTGGGTAAAATTGCCAGGCTTAGTAGTGCCTTTTTTAAAGCGAGCATAAACAGACATTGTCGTCAGTATATTTTAAGTCAAAGATATACTGACAATGTCTTTTAAGGCAAAATATATACCTTTTTAAACATCTTAAAAAGTATCTGATCTCAGTACTAGCTTTGCTAGATATCCTGTTTTTCCGGTCAGGAATTTAGAGTCAACATTGGTAAGAACATAAAGCTTCAGGTTCCCATAGAGTGTAACCTAGTTTATAGTATATATCACAAAAGTCAACTTCTTAAAAAACATAATTCTTAACCAACTAAAAAAGGGTGTGAACTTTCATAAATGGTATTAACTTCCCAACTATACAACACCATGTCCTTATTCAATGGTTTTTATAAATTAATTATATCTGAATTATAATGCAATTTTTGATGAAATAAGCTGGTTGATAATATTACAAAAGTGAATGCCTTCCAGGCTAAATGTGCCAAATATTGGCCTGAACTTGGGACAAGTGTTCAACATGGAAAGATCTCTATCAATTGTGAAGAAGAAATAAAACTTGGTGGAATTATCAGAAGACAGTTTGCAATCTGCTTTATAGAGGTATATATAATGGGTTTTAGTTATAGATAAAAATGCATTTTAGATAAAATAAAAAGTTGTCAATTTAAACAATTAATAGAAGTGTCTTTTAGAGTCATTTGTGTGTAAAGCTTGCATCTAGATAAAAATTTGATACAAAATAAACTTGTCAATTTAAATCCACTAATTTAAGCGCATTGGAAATTCAAGAAGCATATATTTGTCTTTACATTGGATAAAAAAGTATAAACATTTATTGTGATTTTGACTAAAAGTTACAAAAAGTTTTTATTTAGACAAAAACAACTTTTCCTAAACTTTATTCTGCAAAGTGTTTTTCTTTATACATATGCTATGGAATTATTGTTTTTGGTTTAAGAATCATTCTGAAAGCAGTATTGTGTGTTTTTAAACCAGTCATATCCAAACAGTTACACTCTACGCTTAACCACGCTATCATATTACTTTCAGGAAACGCGTAAGGTTTCTTAATAAAGACAGTGTTGTGTGTTCTTAAATCAGCAATACCCCGCAATTTCATTCCCTGCTTAAGCCACAGTGTCTTCTTACTTTCAGGAAACGCGTAACGTGACTCAGTTCCAATACACAACCTGGCCCGACCATGGCATTCCAACTACAACTTCAGACATGGTTTACTTGAGGAGAATGGTGGAAGAAAAACACGATAAACAAGCTCCTATTGTGGTCCATTGCAGGTAAAAATGTTTTTTGATTTAATTAGAGAAATCTTGAAGGATTTTAATGGAAAAAAAAATAATTTCCTAAATATATAATATTTTCTGGGCTATGATAATTCTGTCCTAGCAAAACTTGTACAACCTTAAATTAATTATGTACAAAAAAAGATTTGCCAAAGAAAGCTAGTACAGTTTTAATATACTGTTTCTAGACTTTAACACTGTGTTTAGACAGCAAAGAAACAATATTACGAAGGTTTGACTAAGCTTGAAATAACAGAAGTGTTGTTTAAGCTTGCGTACAAAAGCAACAAAGTTTGCAATATTGGTTTGCATTGCACCAAATATGTATCTCTAACCTCAAATAAATAAGTTTTTTAATCCACTCAACAGTATGATATTACAACTAGACATACATATAACATTTTTTGTGTTGTGTTTTATTTACCACTTGTCCTGGAGTTTATATTATATAAGCATTTATCACATTTTATTGTTTTGTAAGGTCATTATTATACTTGTCATTTACCTCTAGTGCTGGAGTGGGTCGTACTGGAACTTACATCGCGATGGACATTTCGTTTGATCAACTTGAGGCAGAAGAAAACGTTGAAGTTGCTCGAACTGTGATCAAGATGAGGGAGAACAGGACGGAAATGGTCCAGACTCTGGTAAGATTATACTTTTTGTGGGACTAGAAGTATATATAATGACAAGGTATGTGCTGTACTTGGCACTTTTTCGACACTAGTACCAGATAATTTAGATAAAATGTACTCCGATCTGCTACCGAATGACTTCATTATTATGCCTAAACATGAAGAATCACAGTTTGATGACACTAACAGATGATAAAAAATAGTTGCTTACCTTTATCATCATTTAAACCACTTTTATTAGTGCAAATGGGTAGACAAAAAAATGAAAACAACCTCTAATTTCGTTCTTTAAGTGAAAGTATAGTATCACCAATAACAACAAGTTAAATTTTATACAATCGGGAAAATTGTTTTTGTATCTTCCAAATATAAATATGTTTGGTTCTGACTGAAACCTAAAAGATAAAAAATAGAAAAACTTCTCTGATCTGAACAAACACAAACTTATTTGCAGAGGTTTTTATTTAAATTGTCCCCCTATGAGGGATTTTTCTGCCTAAATTCAGTTTTATGTCATTTTATCAGAACTGCTATTTAAACACATTTAATTTGGTAAATTTTGTCCAACAATAATTTTATTTATTTCAGCAACAATATGTCTTCATCCACAAACTTATAATGGAACATGAGATGTTTCCGACAAGTGATCGGACAACAACTGAACTATCGGATCTTACTGAAGATGACTTGTAAGTGATTCATAAAATAACTCCAATGTGTGTCAATAGCAGTGATGCCTATAAGTCATTTTGAAAAATAACTTAAGTCAAGTCAAGTCTTTTGCAAAAATAACCAAGTCTTAGTTGCCAATTCATTGGTTCCAGTCAAGTTATTATAATTCAACAAGTTAATTTAAAGTTAAGTCATTGACATAAAACTAACACAATTGGTAAACTCGGCTGAATATGAGCAATAACTTAATTAAAACTAACAAAAACACAATATATAGCTTTAAAATTTTTTACCTACAAAAATTGAGATAAATTCCCCAATTTTATTCAAAAATATTTATTTAAACACTTAATTTTAACCCAAGATATATTACAAAATACTTAATACGTGTTTGAGGTAAGCATTCATGTTCATTTTAGTGACATGCTTATCTTACACAACAGTGGGGTCGCTTAATTTTATATGTTTTAGAGCTGAAGTCATAAATGAAGAATTCAATCTTCTTTCTCAAATCCAGGCGATGGGTAAGTTAATAAATAAATATTTGTAAAAATAATTTATATATAAAATAATATAAATAAATATTTATAAATGCAACCAAAACAGTTTTTACCAAAAAGTATTGTTTATAAAATAAAATTATGAAACAAAGACATACCAACGTTTTATAATAAATATATTATTAGTATATTTTTCTGGTTTTATTTGAAATAACAAACCAGTGGATATTTGATCAAATAATGTGCAAGCAGAATAATTTCATCACGATTCACTTTCAGAAAATAAATAAAAAAAAATTCTGGAATTCTGGAAATTCTGGAAATATTTTAGAACTATTGATTTTTATCTTCCAACTTAAATTCTTAACATATTTAGGTCAAGTGCAATCACGAAGAGAAGAAGAAATCACAGTCGTACAGGTAAAGGTGAACTTGACAAAAATATCTTGTCTCGTACATGTACTTAATAATGCTAGATTAACAAAATACAAGCTAAGCTTTGATTTTTAATCCTAACTTTCATGGCAACTTATTTTACTGCCAGCAAATCTAGAGAAACAATAAGAACCTTGGCTAATATTGTTTTACAGCAACTATTTAGTTGTTTCAACCATAGTGTTTTTCATACTTGATCAGGGATACAACTGTTCTACCACCTTTATTGCATCACAATCATCTTCTAGTGACAAACAAGCAGAGTTCTGGAAGTCAATGATTTATCAGCAAGTCAACACTGTTGTGTGTTTGGAGGTAAGTTGGTGTGGGTGAAAAGTATCAAGAAAAACTTTGTTACGTGTTTATAAACATTTGTATTTATTGTGTCGTTTGATGAACTTATTTCACCACTTAACCTCAGTAGCCAGCATAATAGTCCTGTTATGGCCAGTCCATGAGCTTAAACCTCACCGCAAACAATGTATTTTCAAGCCTAACTTTGCTTGTACAAACAATTCAATTGATCAACAGACATCAGTTAGCCCCAGTGCAATATGATATGTATCAGTTCTACACACCACCAGCTAACTATTTTTTCTAGCCTGCCTTGCTTGCATCATTGATCGAAAGAATCTGGTCATTACTTTTAAACAAATCCCAATGCCTAACTGATTTTTTGTGCCTAACAAGACAATGCATTTTTGTCAATGTAACACATTTTCACACTTTTTAGCCTTATGAAGCTCACATGATTACTACAAGTGGTGGTGAAATGGTGGATTTAGGAGATGTGAAACTCACAATTGAGTCAACGAATGATCGAGGAAGTTTTGTTGAGAGAACTGTTAAAGTGGAGATGACGTCACCAGTTAAGGTGGAGTAATATGAAATATATGTTGGACTAATAATATATATACTTATTATTACGCATGACTACAAAAACATGCTGAAAATTTCCTTTATTAAGGGGAGTTTTGTAAGAACATTAATATTTAACCATTTTATGTATTAAATAAATGAATTACAATATGAAATATGCAAAGCAACTTGGAAAAATTATTATTTCAATTGGAAGTTTAAAATTATTTTTTTTCACTGTTATCCAACAATAAGGATTCAATTGTGGTGAAATACCTGGTTCTGAACACCTGGAAAAATGTTAACGCCCCTCCGAGTTCAAAGTTCATGTTGGAGCTGATCGAAGAGGTTCAAAGGACACAAGAAAGCCCACAAGAGGACAGCAGAGTTCTAGTTAAATGCAGGTAAATCCACAAGGTGGCAGCAATGTGATAAATACTGTGAATGAAATGATATGTTAGGCGGTGGTTCAATGGAAGATGCACTTACAAATGTGTTTAAAAGTGTGATCTAGTCCTTCTGAAGCTGCTTTTTGACCAACGATTATGATAAATGTTAGGTTTATTTATAGTTTGCACTCATAATTTCAAAATTTTAGCTATTTTAGGAGTGACATTACCACATTGCCTTATATAATCTCATGGTTTTATAAGTCCTCTTTAGTAATAAGATAGAATGGTAAAGGATATCCACGACATTACAAACTTGAAACTAATGCAAGGTTTTTTTCATATATTGTCATTTTTAATCACCAGAAATTTGTTGGCAATTACCATAGAATGTTGCAAAAGGATACTGACTCAGGCGCCAAAGTAGTAAACCACCTTACATGTGTAAAGCGCAAAAGAGCGATTCGGCCTATCAGCACTTCCTGGGGCTATTTACCTGGCTAACAAATAAATATAAAACTCAGAAAATGAAATTTAATACTACCACCCAAACACTAACCCCATACAAACGCAAATCAATAGATATTCCTGCATTGGTGCATGTGTAAAAGAGCGATCGGGCAAATAGCCATTTTCTAGAATGTCTGGCATAAAATGAACGATATACATTACAACAGAAAATATACATGAATATAACAACTAAAATGTTTGTTATCACTGGACCTGCCAATTTAGACAATGCTTATAAAACAAACTAGTAATTGCTGTCGCTCAATGCCTTAAAACAACAATGTTATATGTTTTGTTTTATTTAACTGTTGTTCAAAATAACATTGTTTTCAGCGATGGAACTTTGAGGACCGGCACCTTCATTGCTCTGATGAACATTCTGGAAAGATTGAAAACTCAGAACAAAGTCGATGTTTTAAGAACTGTGAAAGATCTGAGGGATGTGAGAGCAAACATGGTGGACAACCTGGTTAGTTAGACAATAAGTTTAATAAGACAAGAAGGGTCTTCTACACTTTGATTTCACGAGTAAATAATTTTACACAAAGCGATTAAAATAGTCGTTCTCAAATGTTTTCAGCCAGCTGCACAATTAGAAATGTAAACAATTAGCAGCACACTTTTTACAAAAATGTACTAAAACTATAAGGGAAGACAATGGGTATTACAATCATATCTACAGTTATCTTGTGAATAGTGTTCATCCAGTCTTTCATGCTTGCCAATTTGCAATACTTTTCCCAAATAACTAAAAGTTTTTTGTCTCACTTGAGAGCCTTTCGAGGCACATAGTTTAAGAAACACTGGCTTAAACTGCCAAGGCAAATGTACTGTAAGAGCTTCAAAATACACAATAAACTTTTACAAAATTACGTATTAGGTCTTCTACGTTTTAATTTCAAAAAACACAAAGATCTTAGGAAACAGTTTTACACAAAGAGCTTAAACCAGTGGTTCTTAATTTTTTTAAAGTCAGTTGCACAAAACAAATTAAAAGCAATTTGCAGCACACTTTTAACAAATAGCTTACGTTTAATTTTTAAGACAAGGGCTTGACTTGGATTGTGACTTGACTGGGACTTGAAAAAATAACTACTTGGACTTTAGTTTTTCTAAGAATGACTTGGCTGGGATATCAAAATGACTTGTTTCCCATAAATGACACACTGGCTTAAACTGACAAGGCTAATGTACTTAACCAAGAGCCCCAAAAAACAATAATAAATAGAAACTAAACTGTAAGTTGATCTCTGACATAGGACACAATATGTTCTTGCTGATACACATTTATCTGAATAGATATTCCTATTTGAGCAAGCAGCTTAACTCCAACTTCAATTTGAAATAATATTCAATTGATATATATTAGAAAGACTGAAGTGATTATACGGTATTTTTTTGACAGATGTTTAAAATGTGATGAATAGTTAAACATTTTCATTACAAAAGCAAAGAACATTTATACAATGTAGATTGTTAGACTATATTATTAAGCAAAAGCAACACGAACTCCTAAACATCTACATTTTTTCCAGGAATGTTACAAGTACATCTACAAAGTGGTGAATGAACAACTATCGTCACCAAACATTTATGAAATTGTAAATTAATAAAAAAAATATATAATTACTAATATGCTGTAGTAATTTTGTTAAAATAATGTAGTTATTTTCATATGATAGGATGTTTATTTTTATGAAATCTTATTTTGATTTATTGTTCAGGAAAAAACTGTTTTATTTTGTGTGGCAGAAGAAAATTGTCTAATTTGCTCTTGTTGTTAATTTTTTTCTGTTTTTTTTTTGTATATCTGGGTTAATATGTTACGTGTGACCTATCATTGTCAATAAATAAAAACACTGGAGTGGTAGATCTATGTTCAGGTGAAACCAAATAAAGCTAAAGTCCATTTTAGACAGGGGTAAAAATTGTAAAACAAGTGACATAATAATAATGTATTTAACTCTACACCCCTATCAAGTTTGTTTTTCAGTCTCTACATTGAATTTTTATTTCATGTAATATTTACGCTTTTCCAATGTACTGTTGTTTGATTTGCCAGGAGAATTTAAATAGTTAAACCAGGCTTATTCTATTAAATTTTAGCATTAAAAATTATGAAGAGAATTGTGAAATTATGAAAAATATCAACATTAATATAACATAAAATAAATGAAACACCTCTAACAATACTGTAATGCAGAATTACATCAATCATATTCCAAAACAAACGTTATAATAACACTATTACTTATTTTCTTAAAGTCAATTTTAATTTGGACAACTTGGAATTGGTATTGCAAATGATATACTTACAATTAAACATAATAAAGTTTTTCAAAGAAAATAGCAATCTATCACAAAATGCATTTGCCAAAAAAGCAAGTACAGTATAAAATGCTAAGATTACTCTAAACTGCAAATAAAGTAGAAATTTAATATTATGATTTGTTGCTAGTAGATTGGCAAGTAAGTTAAATAAATCATTTCTCCGAGTTTGAAAAGCATTTGGTAAATAACAAAACATGTTGTCAGTTTAGCTCTTAACCTGCAGTTGTAGATTTTAGAACAGGGGTGGGCAATTTTTATGTTTTTGCAAATTTTGAGATTTAAAATTGGGAAAATAAGCCTGATATTAGTTTATTATTGTAATATTATTATCAAATGTATTTTGAATATGTAGTTAAAATTAAATGTAAGAAATGAGGTAATATAAGCTTATTCAGATACTGACTAAATAAATACGCAGAAAATCCTAACCCTAAGTGCAAGAATTAAAAAAATGAAAACATAATTCTTGCATACAGCTTTAACACAAAATTGGAAAACACGTGCCCACACAAATCTAGTAAAAACAACAAACTGATCTACACTGTTGTTATCTACTCTTACCATTAGGTTACACTTAGTTACAGCAGTCAGATTGAGAGACCCAGCAACCTAACTATTGTAAAAGTTTTATACCGGTAGTTAAATTAAAATAGAACAACTATTGGCAAATATGCTTGTCGTTACTTTTATCATTGCAAACATTTTTGTAAATCAATGTACAGGTAAGTTTAGTAATATTACACATATATTAAAATTGTTTTGTTATTACATATATTTTAAAGTAAAGTAACAGTTTGTAAGTTCAGATTTCTTTTATTTATAAGTTATAGTGAAGTATGAGTTATTTAATGTAGTGTCATTATGATTTATTTAGTGTATAGTTCCTCCTCAAATGTATTAGAATGTTTTCAGTTGTAATTTAAGCAAGCCTTTTGTCTCAATAATGTTCAAGTAATCGTTTATATGGGCATTTAATTATTAGGAATGGTTAATAGTAAAGTAGTAAACGTTATGTTGTTTATGTCAGTTAAATCAAAAATGGTTTTAAAGTTTTTGTAAAATAAAAAGTTTTCAGTTGAATTTTCTTAAGTAAATTTTTATACATCAAAAGATGTAACATATTTTTGCTGATTTTTTAGCAATTTGCAATCCAGTTATAAATGGAGTTGGATCAAAGGTGTTAAAATTGTCAAATAATCTTTTGAATTTAAATAATGCTGAAAACAATTGTGTTTTTTTGGGAGGACATCTAGTGGTGAATAATGATGTGAAAATAAATCAAATAATAACATCAATGGCTGACACTTTACGAACAGGTTAACCAAATGACATATTCTATTAATAACAGTGTTTTATCCTGTACTATTGTTGTTGAAAATATGAAATTCTTACAATAAAATTCAAAAGACATATAGTTTTTAGGATTTTTTTTTATTTTTGACATTTTTGGACTACAATATTAATCTTGACCAGAGGACTTCTGCATCCCCAGTTAGTATATGAAACCTTTTTGGGCTGGCCTTTATTTCTGCTCCTTTGAACATCCATTCGTTAGTACCTAGAAACACCAATCCCCGGAGTTTATTGTGTATTTGAATTTTCAGGTAAGAGCTCCGAGCCTAGCTTAGCGTTAACTCTTGAATATCTCATTTAAGTGTCTCACTTTAACTTGATCATTTTTTTGAAAAACTTTAACGTAAATCGGTTTAAGTAGCTTGGCAGCACGGTAAGTCTCCACCTGCTGAAAACCGGTTATTTTTCTACTTTGTGATTAGTTAGATCAGGGGTGCCCAACCTTTTAGCTATTGCTGGTGCATTGACAGTCTTTATTTATCTCATGGCTGCCAGTACAATTTTTTTAGAGATGACGTCAGAAAGAATCATAACGTGACGTCATAGAACAATTATTTTTAAACATACTTGTTGTTCTCTAACGATCTCGTGCAAAAATATAGAATGGAAATGTAGTCTTATCGCGCGAAATGTAGTCTTATAAAAAAAAAATTAAGTTAATTAATTAAAAAATATTTTCTGATACAAACAACATTTTTGAATTTTTCACAGATCTTACAAGAGTTTGGATTTTCTACAACCCCTATGATTATTATCATAAAGCATTGTTTTACAAATACTCGAAGTCACCTGATGAAGTTGATGATTGGAAAAACACTTCTAGGTTGGGACACTTGTCATACGTCGACCTTTACAACATGTAAATCACCTGGATTACATCATATTCTCGCATTATTCATCACACGAGTTTCATGCAATCGAACACTTACACAGAAATGCAACTGGAAGAACTGCCTTATACTTCTGTTATGCTGATAAATGGCATAAATGGGCTGTTAAAAAGGATACATCATGTGCTGGTGAAGGTAAGAATTAATTTACAAAAAAAATTTTTAAATCACTCAATACATGAATATAAAAGTTTAGTTAGAAAAGAAATGCATCTACATCCTGAAACAACAGTTTTCTTACAATAATTTGTTCAGGGTGTCTAAACAGTATATTACAAACTGTTTCCATTATAATCAAATGGGCTTAGTCTAACATACATAACTATTTTGGGGGTAAACTAATTTCTCAACAAGTGAACTGAAAAACATATTTCACCATTGTTTTACATTTATTTCAAGCATTGTTTTACAGGTTGGTATTTTAATTTTACGTTGTTTGCAAATACATCACCAACCCCTGGACATAAAGCAATATATATTTACCAACGAACGACATCTGGAATTCACTCGTCTTGTTTGACAGACGTCAGTGGTGAGGTTTATCACAATCACAACAATTTAGTTGGAACGTTTTATGTACCAGGTAAACATTTTTATTAAAGTAAATTTTAGAAGTAATGTAATCCAAAATAAGATAATAGGTCAAATAACTATTAAAAGTTACAATTATTTGCTGCCTTAAAGATGACAGAATCACCTTTAAAAGCATTTATTCAATTTACTACTTTTGCTGGCATTTTTATTACTAATTGTATTTTTTTTTTAAGTTTATTATCGGATATTGGTTAGGTTGTTCTGTGAATGTTTTTCTTTACAGTTATTATAAAAAAAAATTTAAATGTAGAAATTAAAGTGTTACTTGGAGCCCAATGGAAATCCAAGCAATGGTTGTGGAGCGATGGAACAACAGCAAACTTCACTTCAATAAATAAAACAACTTGTCAGCAAAAAGCACTTTCTTATGGAACTAATGGATGGGAGACGGTTAATGTCAACTGTACAACTAAAGCTTACTACATATGCCAAATTAAATGTAAGTTTTTGAATTAATTAGGCTTGAAAAAGTCCTATTAAAATTTAAATCTGAAAAGGCAATTTTAAATAATGTTTTTGAATATATTATTTTTACAGTTACCCCAACTTTAAAAGGAACAACAACTAAATGCAATTCGTCAAATGCTACTATAATGTGGACCGATCAGTTTGGTAAAATAACAAACCAAACTGGACTCACAATCAACAAGGTAAGCTTCTAATTTCACAATTAAATATGGTTTTAATACAAGTTTAACAGTTCCAGGTTGATCTATCAAAACAAAGTAATGGAACTTTTGATTTCAATAAGCTTTCTAGCCTTCATATTAACTAGTTCTTGGTGCATAATCTGTTTATATTTCAGGTTGATGTGTCAACTCAGGAAAACAATTTAAACATTCAATCAAAATGTATTCAGTATATTGAGTTGCAAGCTACAATAAATACACTCAGACCAATGGCAAAATATGTAATAAAGGTATGTTCTCATTATGATTTACAAACAGAATTTGAAATATTACAATTTCAATGAAACATTCACACATATGTGTGTTAATAACTGAGATCTAGCCCTTCGAAGCGATTACGCTTTATGATCAACGACTATGGCTTACATATAGTTAGTACATCGAAAGCCATCGCAGATTCACCGAATCTGTTGATCTATGATGCAAGCAGAGCAGACTAGATTGTTTTTTTAGTTGCAATTATGAGTTCCAAACAAAATTTGAAAATTAACAATTTCAACTTTTGTTTTTTCAGATCAGAGTTGAATTTATTGGCTGCAGCAACTTTTCAGTTGAAAGCAGGTTAAACTTGACAACAAGAGCAGTAATACTTCCAGATGCAGTTACAAGCGCATCGGTGATCTCAAGCAATCCTTGTCTGTTGCAAGTAAACACAAACCACACAAACATTATCTACTATAATGTGAGTGTTTTCAAATTTCCAAATTTTTCTATTTATTATAACAAGGAAACATGAAAATTGAATAAGTAAACATGTTTGTGAAAACCATGTTTCTTTCTTGTGTCAGCAATTTATTTTGCAGATCTTACAAGAGTTTGGATTTTCTACAACCCCAATAATGTTGTTTATCATACATTGCGGCTGTTAAAAGTGGTACATCACGTAATTGTGGCCCTGGTAAGAAATTATTTACAATAATGTTGTTTTTAAACTTACCAAATACATAAATGCAAATTATTTTAACAAAACATGTATTGTATAAGTAAACATCCTTGTAATAATTTCTTTCTCATGTCAGCATAAACAAATATTAATCTACAGCTTACACCATCAGTTTCTATGTTTTAAATTTCACTGTTCAGGTTTCGGCTTCAAGTGATACTTTAAGAACACACCAACTTTTTGAAGCAAAAAGCAACAATTCACAGCTGAAAATAAACACAACAATGCATCCAAATGGAAGAAATATTACTCTAAAAGTAAGCTGCATATGTTAATGTGTACAAATCAAACAAAACAAAGTAATGTGATTTGATATGCTTTATCAATTTTCCGACTGATAATAACACCAAATATGTATACAGTTTTATGCCTTTTTTATTCAAAAATCTGTTTTTCTTTTATTTACAGAAGGTAATGTCGTTGTAAAATTATTTAAATTTTAAACTTTTTACCAAAAATATTGAATTATTCAAAATTTAACTTAATGTCGTTTCCAGATTCAAACTCTCACATGCAAGGGTCAAGTGAACAAAGTGAGGTTAAAGGTCATTGTGAAAAGA
Source organism: Ascidiella aspersa (assembly GCF_963924565.1). Taxonomy (NCBI): domain Eukaryota; kingdom Metazoa; phylum Chordata; class Ascidiacea; order Phlebobranchia; family Ascidiidae; genus Ascidiella; species Ascidiella aspersa. The sequence goes on along the minus strand of NC_139452.1, from coordinate 32,003,851 downwards.
AAAATGAAGAAGAAGAAGTAAAGAAACAAGAAACAAACACAGGTAAAGAATGTTTTGTTGAACATAGTATGATCATTACGTTTATTCAAAATATATTGCACAGAAATCTAGTTATTATGTATTTATTTTAGTTATTATGTATTGTGTTATATTCAATTAATATAGTACTTTCTATTTTTCATAATCACTGTTTAGTGATAATAGTTGGTTATGTATTACATTAAAATTTGATAACCCAAGCTGCTTGAAAGGATGTATATAATAAAATGACTATTTTGTCGAATATAATGGCTTTAAATATTTATTGAAATTAGTAAAAAAAATGTGTATTGTGTTCCAAAAATAGATAAATATTGTTTTTACTTCTCGGTAGGCCTGATTGTTGGAATAGTTGGAGCAATAATACTGGCTTTGGTTGCAATGGCAAGTTTATTCTTTATTGTGAGGTAAAAAATTATATATTGTGGGTTATTTATTACATTTGCAAATCTGTTCATAATAATACTTAATGTTCAGATAAATATGATACATAAATAAATGGCTTCTAATCTATATATATAGGTTAAATATTCTGAGATATCTTATTTGAAGAGTATATATAATTGTAAATAACAAGTACCTTCAATGCACATAACTATTATGGACCTCCAAAAGTTTATGCATAAAACGTTTTATAACAATAAAAGGCTTGGGTACAATACGCAATTGCAAAGCCAAAAAGGTTGATTAGATCGACACCATCTTGGTTTAGATGTTTAAATCATCTGAAAACGTTTTAATCAAGTTGATGTTAATTTATTTAACCTTTTTGGCTTTGCAATTCATTATTAAGCTTAATAATGCCTTGGTGCAGCAAATCCTTGCATCATATTACAGGAAACGCCAAACTGCCAAGAAAGGTCTGCCGCCGAGTCTTAATATTACAGGTTTGCTTTTGGAGTTTGTGAGTTTAACTTACTAACCTATAAACTTTGTCTAGTAATTTTAATTACTATTTAGTTTAAGGCTTTCACAATTGTTCTAAAATATATATAAGACTACATTATTAAAACATTTACACTAGTTCCAGATGGACCAATTGGAAATGAACTGGATGAATTAAGTCTTCAAGGTAAGTTAATATAGGAAGGAAAAAGTTAATTAATCACGTTTGTGTTTAGGCACAGATTTAAAAGACAGGAATAATGCAGCATTCAAGGGATTTGCTTTTATCAAACTAATAATTAATGTGGATAAAAATATACAGATGTTATGGTTTAAATATTAGGGTCATTAAATTGCATTTTGATGGTATTACTTAACACTGGAAAAAAGTGTTTTTGGATAAATTAAAAACTCATTTTCTACAGCTGCCAGCAATAGTGAAGCTCCTGAAATCTCGCCAAGACTAAACATTGAAGAGCCAAAGGTATGTAGAAATGTGCATAACGCAGCATTTCAACTTAATTAAAAATTTACACTTATATAGACTTCTAAAGAAGTTTGCCACTATGAGAACTTCAATAAAGGAGATGGCACAAAGCCACAGAGTAAGTTATTTTAAGCTGAGTGAATAACATAAGACAAAAACAAGGAAACAAACTATAAAACGCTTTTAGAAACTTGGAAAATGAAAATGCTATTTGAAGTAAAGGCTGGAAATAACATGATGTTATTCACCAAAGAATTTAAGGCAAGTTTATTGTTGTCTGTTAGATAATGAAAAAGGTGTTTGGTGCAACTATTAATATTTGAATGATTGCTTAAGATTTGAAATTAATTGCTGTCTATTAAGTGATGGATTAAAATAAATGTATTTAAATTCATGCTGTTTGATTGTAATTAATAGTGGAGTTTGTTTGAAAACATTTAAGCAAAGTTAATAAATACCAATAATGAATTACTGAGCAGAATTGTAATTTTCCAGGAAATTGTCAATACGAGCAAAGTCAACATAAAGGAAAATCATTTCTCTCAACTTCCACAAAATGCTGAGAAGAACAGATACAGAAACATACATTCTTGTAAGTTGTACTAATTAAACATCTTATTAAACATAGCAAGTTGTGTCTTAAATGATATTAAAACAATAAATTAAGTTCATTACTGTAACTTCATATCTTAAAGTTCAACGTGTTTGTAGTTGACATTGCCACGGTAATAATATATGAATGTTTTCATCAAATATTTACACTATTTGATAAAAAATGGTACAAAGCATAAATCATTATTTAAAATTCCCAGAAATTTATATTCCGCCAAGTTAAAACAGACATCCTAGTGTCCTAATTGGATCAAACTAAACAGCATAAATATTTAAGTTTTACAAAAACTGTCTGCATGAGATTTTTATTGAACAAAAGTGTTTCATTTATTTTCATCAAATAAATTACTCCCACAGTTGACCATGCTAGAGTTATGCTTGGAGGGCAAGGACAGGATGATTACATAAACGCTTCTTTTATGGAGGTAAAATTGTTTTCTGTTATTAACTAAATATCTCAGTATGCTTCGTTAACTCATTGTTGGTTTATATTAATATAGTGGCCTTTCCCATAACAAAGTTCTGTGCCCGCGACAACCCGTTAAGCAGAAACAAAGATGTGGCATAACATTTGTTTTGTTCCGGTATTTTATGAAATTTAAGTTTGTCACTATTTCTTAATAAAACAATATTGAGTATATTTAACAGTTTAAACTAGATCACAACTTCAACATTATGTAGCAGTATATAAATACAGAAAAAAATGGCAAAAAATTTCATTATTTTTAATCAGGGATATTCCAAGAAGAATAAGTTCATAGCATCTCAAGGCCCCAAGCCAAACACTATGGGGGATTTCTGGCTGATGGTTTGGCAACAAAATGCTTCAATCATCGTCATGCTGACTGGAATAAAGGAAAGGAACAAGGTTTGGGAACTGAAATGTCAATAGTTCTACCTGGGTAAAAAGCCAGGTTTAGTAGTGCCTTTTAAAAGCGTAGCAATAACAGACATTGTTGTCAGTATATTTTAAGTCGAAGACATACTGATGATGTTTTTTAAGGCAAAATATATACATTTTCAAACATTTTAAAAAGTATCTGATCTCAATACTAGCTTTGCTAGATATTTTGCTTTTACCGGTCAGGAATTTAGAGTCAACATTGGCAATAACATAAAGCTTCAGGTTCCCATAGAGTGTAAGCTAGTTTTTAGTATATGTCACAAAAGTCAACTTCTCAAAAATCCTATTTCTTGACCAAGTAGAAAAGGGTAATGTGAACTTTCATAAATGGTATTTAACTTCACAATTACACAACACCATGTCCTTACTGAATGTTTTTTATAAATTATTGGACATCTCAATTAAAATACAATTTTTAATAAAATAAGTTGATAATAATAATTCAAATCATAAGTGAATGCTTTCCAGGTTAAATGTGCCAAATATTGGCCTGAACTTGGGACAAGTGTTCAACATGGAGAGATCTCTATCAATTGTGAAGAAGAAATGAGACTTGGTGGAATTATTAGAAGGATGTTTGCAATCTGCTTTATAGAGGTATATATAATGGATTTTATTTTTAGATAAAAATGCATTTTAGATAAAATGAAAAGTTGCCAATTTAAACAATTAATAGAAGTGTTTTTAAGAGTCATTTGTGTGTAAAGCTTGCATCTAGATAAAAATTTGATACAAAATAAACTTGTCAATTAAGCGCATTGGAAATTCAAGAAGCATATATTTGTCTTTACATTGGATAAAAAAGTATAAACATTTATTCTGATTTTGTCTAAAAGTTACAAAAAGTTTTTATCTAGACAAAAACAACTTTTCCTAAACTTTATTTTGCAAAGTGTTTTTCTTTATACATATGCTATGGAATTATTGTTTTTGGTTTAAGACTCATTCTGAAAGCAGTATTGTGTGTTTTTAAATCAGTCATATCCAAACAGTTACACTCTACGCTTAACCACGCTATCATATTACTTATGGGAAACGCGTAAGGTTTCTTAATAAAGACAGTGTTGTGTGTTCTTAACTCAGTAATACCCCGCAATTTCATTCCCTGCTTAAGCCACAGTGTCTTATTACTTTCAGGAAACGCGTAACGTGATTCAGTTCCAATATACAACCTGGCCCGACCATGGCATTCCAACGACAACTTCAGACATGGTTTACTTGAGGAGAATGGTGGAAGAAAAACACGACAAACAAGCTCCTATTGTGGTCCATTGCAGGTGAAAATGTTTTTTGATTTATTTAGAGAAATCTTGAAGGATTTTAATGGAAAAAAAATAATTTCCTAAATATATAATATTTTCTGGGCTATGATAATTCTGTCCTAGCAAAACTTGTACAACCTTAAATTAATTATGTACAAAAGAATATTTGCCAAGGAAAGTTAATATAGTTCCAATATACTGTTCCTAGACTTTAACACTGTGTTTAGACAGCAAAGAAATAATATTATGAAGGTTTGACTAAGCTTGGAATAACAGAAGTATTGATTAAGCTTGCGTACAAAAACAACAAAGATTTCAATGGTGGTTTGCATTAACCTTAAATAAATAAGCTTTTTTAATCTACTCAACAGTACGATATTACCACTAGACATACCTATAACATTTTTTTGTGTTGTGTTTCATTTACCGTTCATCCTGGAGTTTATATTATATAAGTATTTATCAAATTTCTTTGTTTTGTAAGTTCATTAATATCGTTAAACCTTGTCATTTACTTCTAGTGCTGGAGTGGGTCGTACTGGAACTTACATCACGATGGACGTTTCGTTTGATCAACTCGACGCAGAAGAAAACGTTGAAGTTGCTCGAACTGTGATCAAGATGAGGGAGAACAGGACGGAAATGGTTCAGACTCTGGTAAGATTATACTTTTTGTGGGACTAACAGTACTTATAGAGAGAAGGGAAGTCAGTTACTTGACATTTTTTCTACCCCTCAGAACCAATATTTTAGATGAAACGTACTGCGATCAGATACTGAATGACTTCATTGTTATGCCTAAACATGAAAAATCACTTTTTCAGTTTGATGACACAAACAGCTGATAAAAAATAGTTGCTTACCTTAATCAGACTAGACTCCTGTTGGTGTAAAAGTGAAAAGTAACAAAAATAATACTTGATCAAATCTAATTGATCTAATTGCAGAGGTTTTGTGACAATTGTTGACACATTTCAATTATTTACCCCTTAGAACTAACTTCCAGTCTGAATTTAGTTAAGACCATTTTTTTTAGAACTGTGAATTGTACGCAACTAATCTGTTCAATTTTGTTCAACAATATTTTTTATTATTCCAGCAACAATATGTCTTCATCCACAAGCTTATAATGGAACATGAAATGTTTCCGGCAAGTGATCGGACAACAACTGAACTATTGGATCTTACTGAAGATGACTTGTAAGTGATTCATAAAATAACTTAATGTGTCAATAGCAGTGATGCCAACATGTCATTTAAATAATAACTGAAGTAAAGTCTTACAAAAATAAAAAATAAAAAGTTATGATGTGAAAATAACAAAGTCAACGGTTCCCAGTCAAGTCATTGTAATTATTAGAGCAAGTTAATTTTAAGTCAAGTCATTGACATAAAAATAAAACAGTTAACTAATACAATTGGTAAACTCGGCCAATTATGAGAAATAACTCAACTAAAAGTAACAAAAACGGAATATATATCATGTTTTAGTAAAACAATTGAAACAAATAACTCGTTTTTAGACTGAAATTTTTAATGAAAACACTTAGTTTTAACCCCAGGTATTTGCAAAATGATTTAAGCCAGTCAAGTAATTTAAAAGCAGTAACTTAAGTGTTTGAGTTAATTTTGTTTTACAGAACAACAGTAAATTATAATTTTTTTATATGTTTTAGAGCTGAAGTCGTAAATGAAGAATTCAATCTTCTTTCTCAAATCCAGGCGATGAGTAAGTTATTACAAACATTTGTAAATGCAACCAAACATTTTTACCAAAAAGTAGCGTTGATAATACAAATTTACGAAAAAAATACATACTAAGAAAGAAACTTAAAAAACCTAAATGAGCTTGTTTTAGTGTTGTATGGTAAAAACATTTGGCTCTTATGAGAATCATTAATCTTAATCTGATTTGATTTGAAACAGATTACAATGAAACCTGTAGGAATAAACTGCATTTATCGATTTAGATTTTTGTTTTTAGAAAAAAAAATTCTAAAATTTTACAGAACTATTGATATTTATTTAGAAACTAAAAATCCTTAACACATTTAGGTCAAGTGCAATCAAGAACAGATGAAAGCATCACAGACATAAAGGTAAACTTACTTTACAAAAAAGTATTTGCTTTATGGGTGGGCATGTAAATCAGAAAACAATAGTTCTAGATTAACAACGTACACAGCTAAGCTTAACTTTTAACGTATACCCTAACATTAATAAAGAAATCAGGTGGCACTGTATAAAGACAACTTGTATTTGATCCTCGACAAGCTTTCGCACAACCGTGCTTCATCAGGTCAAATACTTAAAACCTATTTATGAATTTCCTTTATCAGGGATACAACTGTTCTACAACCTTTATTGCATCACAATCACCTTCTAGTGACAAACAAGCAGAATTCTGGAAGTCAATGGTTTATCAACGAGTCAACACTGTTGTGTGTTTGGAGGTATGTTGTTAAAAAGTATCAATAATAACTAAATTTACAATCCAAAACATCCATAACACAAGTCTGCTTAGGTAGAAATTGTCCTACAGAGTTACGGTTTATTAATATTTGTCTTTACCCTGTCTTTTGATGAATAAAATTCACCACTGAGTGTAAGTCACTAGCATGATTGTTCTGTTATGGCCGGTTCATGAGTTCGAACCTCACAACAGACCAGTTGTTTTTAGCCGGCCCTGCTTGCATCATTGATCGACAGATTCGGTCAGTCGCGATGGCTTTCAGTGTACTATGATACAAAAGCTGTAATCGTTGGTCAGTGCAACATCTAAAGAGCTAAATCACAGTTGTACACACAGTATTAATGTTTCTTTTTTAGCCATTACTTGCAACCAAATCCTAATGTCTGACTAATTTATTTGTCCCTAACAAGACAATGTATTGTTGTTAATGCAACACATTTTCACACTTTTTAGCCTTATGTAGCTGACATGATTACTAGAAGTGGAGCAGAAATGGTGGATTTAGGAGATGTGAAACTCAAAATTGAGTCAACGAATGATCGAGGAAGTTTTGTTGAAAGAACTATGAAAGTGGAGATGACATCACGAGTTAAGGTGGAGCAATATGAAATATATGTTGGAATAATAATATATATACTTATTATTACGCATGGCTACAAAAACATGCTGTAAATTTCCTTTATTAAGGGAAGTTTTGTATGCACATTAATATTTAACCATTTTCATGTATTAAATAAATGAATTGCAATGAGATATGCAAAGTAACTTGAAAAAATTATTATTGCAATTGGAAGTTTAAAATTATTTTTTTACTGTTATCCAACAAAAAGGATTCAATTGTGGTGAAATACCTGGTTCTGAACACCTGGAAAAATGTCAACGTCCCTCCGAATACAAAGTTCATGTTGGAGCTGATCAAAGAGGTTCAAAGGTCACAAGAAAGCTCACAAGAGGACAGCAGAGTTCTGGTTCAATGCAGGTAAATCCACAAGGTGGCAGCAATGTGATAAATACTGTGAATGAAATGATATGTTAGGCGGTTTAATGGAAGATGCACGTACAAATGTGTTAAAAAGTGTGATCTAGTCCTTCTGAAGCTGCTTTTTCACCAACGATTATGATAGGTGGGAGGTTTATGAATAGTTTGCAATAATTTTTAGCTATTTCAGGAGTGACATTACCACATTGCCTTATATAATCTCATGGTTTTATAAGTCCTCTGTAGTAATAAGATAGAATGGTAAAGGATATCCACGAGATTACAAACTTGAAACTAATGCAGGTTTTTTCTTATATTGTCATTTTTGGTCACCAGAAATTTGTTTGCCATTACCATAGAATGCTGTTAAAGGATATTGACTCGGGCTCCAAAGTAGAAATGGCGATTCGGCCTATCAGCACTTCCTGAGGCTATTTACCTGGCTAACAAAGCAAATCTAAAACTCGGAAAATTAAATTTAATACTACCAACCAAACACTAACCCCATCCAAACTCAAATCAATACATATTCCAGCATTGGTGCATGTGTAAAAGAGCGATCGGGCAAATAGCCATTTTCTAGAATGTCTGGCAAAAAATGAAAGATATACATTACAACAGAAAATATACATGAATATAACAACTAAAATGTTTGTTATCACTGGAACCTGCCAATTTACAAAACTGCTTATAAAATAAACTAGAGATTGCTGTCGCTCAATGCCTTAAAACTACAATGTTATTTGATTACTTCACCCGTTGTTCAAAATATCATTGTTTTCAGCGATGGAACTGTGAGGACCGGCACCTTCATTGCTCTGATGAACATTCTGGAAAGATTGAAAGCTCAGAATAAAGTCGATGTTTTAAGAACTGTGAAAGATCTGAGGGATGTGAGACCAAACATGGTGGACAACCTGGTTAGTTAAACAACAAGTTTTCTGTAATAAGAAGGGTCTTCTAAACTTTGATTTCAAACAACACACAAAGAGCTTGGGAAACAGTTTTACACAAAGAGCTTTAAATAGTGGTTCTTAATTTTTTAAGCCAGGTGCACAATAACAAACTAAAAACAATTTGCTGCACACTTTTGACAAATTGCTTACGTTTAATTTTTAAGACAAGGACTTTACTTGCTCTAATTGTGACTTAATTGAGAGTTGACTTGTAATTTATTCCAAATGACTACTTGGACTTAATTTTTTTTACAAATGACATGGCTTGGCGATATCAAAATGACAAGAGCAAAACGATAACAAAAAGGATTGAAAAAATGATAAGTTAATCTCTGACATGAGACACAATGTTCTTGCTGATACACATTTATCTGAATAGATATTCCTATTTGAGCAAGCAGCTTACCTCCAACTTTAATTTGAAATGATATTCAATTGATATATATATTACAAAGACTGATTATACAGTATTTTTCTGACAGATGTTTCATTTGTGATAAATAGTTGAAGACCATTTTCAATAAGAAACAAGGAACATTTATACAATGTACGTTGCTGGATTATATTATATATTATATGCAATATAGATTGTTAGGTAAAGCAATATGAACATTTTTAAACATCTACATTTTTTCCACAGGAATGCTACAAGTACATCTACAAGGTGGTGAAAGAACAACTATCGTCGCCTCATATTTATGAAATTGTAAATCAATAAAAAAATTTATAATTACCAATATGCTATAATAATTTCAATAAATTAATGTAGTTATTTCCATATGAAAGGGTGTTTATTTTTATGAAATCTTATACAAGCTTTTCCATGTTTATCAAGTTAAAAGTTATTTTTTTTTGTCCACACTTTCGTAGTTGATTTTAAATTTTAATTTATTTTTCAGGAATAAACTGTTTTATTTTGTGTGGCAGAAAAATATTGTCTAATTTGCTCTTGTCGTTAAATTTTATATATTTTCTGTTCTTTTGTGTTTATTTGGGTTAATATGTTGCGTGTGACCTATCATTGTCAATAAATAAAAACACTGGAGTGGTAGAACTATGATCGGGTGAAACAAAATGAAGCTAAAGTCCATTTTAGACCAAAAATAAGCAACTGCAGTGGAGACCTTCAAATGGGGGTAAAAATTGTAAAATAAGTGTTATGACATCATAATAGTGTACTTTACTCTACACCCCCATCAAATTTGTCACTCTACATTGAATTTTTATTTTATGTGATATTTAAGCTTTTCCAATGTATTGGTGTTTGATTTGCCAAAGAATTTAAATAGTTAAACCAGGTTTATTCAAATAAATTTTAGCATTAAAAATTTTGAAGAGAATTGTGAAATTATGAAAAATATCAACATTAATATAACATAAAATACATGAAACACCTCTAACAATACTGTAATGCACAATTATATCAATCGTATTCCAAAACAAACCTTATATTACCACATTAACTAAATTTACTTATTTTTAAGTCAATTTTAATTTGGACAACTTAGAATTTGTATTGTAAATGATATACTTACAATTAAACATGATAATAAAGCTTTAAAAAAAATATAGCAATTTTTAACGAAGCGCATTTACAAAAAAAGCAAGAGTATAAAATGCTGATTTGCTTTTTACTGCATTAAAGTAGAAATTTAATATTATAATTTGTTGCTGGTAGATTGTCAAGTAAGTTAAATAAGTCATATCTCCTAGTTTAAAAAGCTTTTAGTAAATAATAAAATATGTTGTAGTTTTTACAACAGGGGTGGGCAATTTTTAAGTTTTTGCAAATTTTGAGATTTTAAATTGAGAAAATAAGCCTGATATTAGTTTATTATTGTAATATTCTAATCACATGTATTTTGATTATGTAGTTAAACTTAAATGTAAGAAATGTGATAATATAAGCTTATTGAGATACTTACTAAATAAAAACTTTATATTGTTGTCAATAAAAGCAGAAAATCCTAACCCTAATTGCAAGAATTAAAAAAATAAAAACATAACTCTTGCATACAGCTTAAACACAACACTCAATCGAAACAAATATAAATATTTTCCGACAAAAATGCCCACACAAATCTAAATGTTGTGATTGACTAAAAGTAAAACAACAAACAAAACTGCACAGTCTTTATCTATTCTTACCATTAGGTTACACTTAGTTAGAGCAGTTAAATCGAGAGACCCAGCGACCTAACTATTGTAAAAGTTTTATACCGGTAGTTAAATTAAAATAGAACAACTTTTAGCAAATATGCTTGCCTTAACTTTTATCATTGCAAACATTTTTGTAAGTCAATGTACAGGTAAGTTTAGTAATATTACACATATATTAAAATTGTTTTATTATTACATATATTTTAAAGTAAAGTAACTGTTTGTAAGTTCAGTTTTCTTTTCTTTTATAAAGTGAAACATTGAACTTTCTTTACGATTTATTTAATGTATATTTCCTTCGCAAATGTATTAGAATGTTTTAATTTGCAATTTAAGCAAGCATTTTCAATAATGTTTAAGTAATCGTTTATATGAGCATTTAATTATTAGGAATGGTTAATAAAAAAGTAGCAAACGTTATGTTGTTGATGTCAGTTAAATCAAAAATGGTGTTTAAGTTTTTATAAAACAGAAAAGTTTTCAATTAAATTTTCTAAAGTAAATTTTTATACGTCAAAAATCTTAACATGTTTTTGTTGATTTTCAGCAATTTGCAATCCAGTTACACATGGAGTTGGATCAAAAGTGTTAAAGTTGTCAAATGATAATTTGAATTCAAATGATACTGAAAACAATTGTGCATTGTTGGGAGGACATCTAGTGGTGGATAATAATGTGAAAACAAATCAAATATTAACATCGATGGCTGACACTTTACGGCCAGGTTAAATAAATGACATTGTATATCGATAGGTTAAGTTTAAACAACAATTTTTTGTTCAGTGCTATTGTTGTTAATCAACAGAAGTAAAGTGTTTTTTTTAGATTATGTATCTATCCACGTTTCCTTCTTTCTGATGTCTGCCTTAGCACTATATATACACTTACCATCAGTGACTTCTCTCTATGTTGAAAATGAATAAAGTGTTCTTCGAAACGTTCAAAATGATACCTACTTCTGTATAGGCTTTGATATTCTTATTACGTCTTACTACAACCTCCAACCATTATGCTCTAAAGTGTTTTTAGTTTTCAAAATTTTTTTGTGCAATTTTAATCTTAAGCAGTTGCACCCGATCAGTTAGAAATCAGTGCATTTCTAAGCAAAAAGGTCTATGACAACAATCAGGTCATCCAAAGGCAGAAAAGTCCAGACTTTTAGACCTCGAGGTCCTGGCAATGCACTAATTGGACCTTTAGGTAAACTCCCGGCGTAGATAAATTGAAAATATTCGTTGAACATTCACAAAAGATTACAAAAAGTGTGAGATGGCATTAATAACAATTGACCCACCCTAACCCAAACGCTAACCCGAACCCTAACCCAAATAATGTGCGTTAATGTAATAATTATTTGAATGCTGGTGAAAAAGCCCAAACTCGGGTGGGCATAAGATAGTTTCTCGTCTATGGTACCATAGGATTGTTACTTCACAAATTGAGGTATTGGAGCCTAAAGCGTTTATGTAATTATTAATTCAATGCACATTATTTGGGTTATGGTGCTGGTTAGCGTTTGGGTTTAGGTGGTCAACTATAATTAAACTTAATCTTTTGAAGCACATTTTTAAGTCAAATTAGTGCATTGTCCGAGACCTCAAAGTCTAAAAGTCAGACTTTTTGATCATTTCGATGCACTAATTTCTAACGGATCGGGTGCCAGTTAAGACTAAAAAAATACCTTACCCAAATAATATTTTTGAATTTATTTCACAGATCTTACAAGAGTTTGGATTTTCTACAAACCCTATGATTGGAAATATAAAGCATTGTTTTACCAATACTCGAAGTCACCTGATGAAGTTGATGATTGGAAAAACACTTCTAGGTTGGGACACTTGTCATACATCGACCTTTACAACACGTGAGTCACCTGGATTACATCATATTCTAACATTATTCATCACATGAGTTTCATGCAATTTAACACTTACACAGAAATGCGACCGGAAGAACTGCCATATACTTCTGTTATGCTGATGAAAGAAGGCATAAATGGTCTGTTAAAAATGGTACATCGTGTGCTGGTGATGGTAAGAAATAATTTACACACCTTGGTTTTTAGATTTACCAAGTTCATGAATATAACAATTTAGTTATCATCAATCTATCTACCCTCTGAAACAACAGTCAGGTTTATTCACTTAATCCAACAAATTAAGCATTTTAGGGCTAAATTAATTTCTCAAATAATCTGTTGATTGTATAAGTAAACTGCAAACATATTTCACCCACATTTATTAAAGCACTGATTTACAGGTTGGTATTTCGATTTTAAGTTGTACGCAAATACATCACCAACCCCTGGACAAAAGGCAATAATTATTTACCAACGAAGGATAAAATATATTTACTCGTTTCGTTTGACAGACGTCAGTGGTGAGGTTTATGAAAATCACAACTTTTCAGTTGGAACATTCTATGTACCAGGTAAAAAAAAAAATTTGCTGCCTTGAAAAAGACAAAATAAACTTTGAGAACACATATTCAGCTTACTTCTTTTGCTGAAAGTTTTTAATAATAATTATGCAAGTTTATTAACTGATCTTGGTAAGGTTGTTCTACGAGTGTTTTTTCTTAATCATTTTGAAACTATATTGGTCATTTCCATAATCTGCTGTTACAAAGAAAGTTTTGACTGAAGAATCTATTTGTTTTTATTGTAGACAATAAAGTATTACTTGGAGCCAAATGGAAATCCAAGCAATGGTTGTGGAGCGATGGAACAACAGCAAACTTCACTTCACTAAATAAAACAACTTGTCAGCAAAAAGCACTTTCTTATGGAACTAATGGATGGGAGACGGTTAATGTCAACTGTACAACTAAAGCTTTCTACCTTTGCCAAATCAAATGTGAGTTCTTTAAAAGTTCAAAAATACTCTTAAAAGTCAAAAAAATAATCTTTAAAATGATGTTTTTGAATATGTTGTTGTTCCAGTTACCCCAACTTTGAAAGGAACAACAACTAAATGCAATTCGTCAAATGCTACTATAATGTGGAACGATCAGTTTGGTAAAATAACAAACAAAACTGGACTCACAATCAAGGTTAGCTTCTAATTTCACAATAAAAAAACGTTTTTAATACAAGTTTAACAGTTCCAGGTTGATTTATCAACACAAAATAATGGAAATGTTATTTCAATGAAGACATTTCAGTACAATGACTTCCAAGCAACTTTAAATGCACTGAAGCCAATGACTGAATATTCAATTAAGGTGAGAATATATTTACATAACAAATCAATTTACAGTATTTGTCACAAAACTTTTTAATAAAAAATATTATGTTTCAGATCAAAGTTGAATTTATTGGCTGCAGTAACTTTTCAGTTGAAAGCAGGTTAAACTTGACAACAAGAGCAGTAATACTTTCAGATGCAGTTACAAGTGCGTCGGTGATCTCGAGCAATCCTTGTCTGTTGCAAGTAAACACAAACCACACAAACATCATCTACTATAATGTGAGTATTATATCAATTTAAAAATATGTTTGTATTTATGCAAAGAATGTTTAAATGTAACTGACATCACTTATTTTTCAAGAATTAAGTTTTAGTTTAAACAAAATTTCAACAGAATGCACATAACATTTAATAACCTGCCACAGTTATAGAGACCTGCGGTTTCTGAATATTGGTATATATGCAAAACTTTAATTGGTGTTCAGTTTAAGTAAAGTACGGTAACGAAACCTACAACAAAACGTTTAACAATGGAACTTCTAAAACCTAGATTTCAGCTACTGATGGAATTCTAACAACTTATGAAAAGTTTGACATCAGCGACACTTCACAACTTCAAATAAACACATCCCAGTTTATGGAGGGCACCAATATTAGCTTTACTGTGAGTATAACTTGGTAAACATAATTCAATAAAAAGTTAAAAACATTTGAAATTAAATACAAATATGCAATAAATATATAAACTTCACACAATCACGATAAGCAATATTAGATAAAGCGGTTTATTCAGGAACTTCAATGATATGTTGGTTTTAACATATTTCAATCATCAGACAACAAATGTTTCACAGATCCATGCTGTATCATGTGAAGGTCAAAGTGAACCATACAAGGTCAAAGGCCAATGTTTACAACCAAAGGTCAAGATAGCAACAACACAACAAATGCCGTTGGTAACAAATGCAGCAGGTAATTCTTCATAAAACAAAATATGTCATTTTCATTTTTTCATATTGTATGCAACCAGATGTTAAGCAAAGAGGTAAAATTGTGTTAAAATATTCAAAATTTGCTGCAGTATAATAAGAATTTATGTGAGGTTACAAAAAATTTGGTGTAAAAAATCCCTGTTAAAAAGCATTATTTAACAATTTGATTTGTTTAGTTAATGCTTGGTTAGGTGAAAAACACTTGCACTTGACATACTTTACATGGTGTGTAATCATTTAACCTCAATAATTGTATGTTGTTGCAGATAACAGTAATTTTGTTGGAATAATAGGAGGTGTTATTGGAGGAATTGTTTTCATTTCCATTGTGTTTGTCATCATTTATGTGAGGTAAGTAATTGTGAAAAACTAAAATGTTATTGTTGATTATTAAAGCTACTGCTATTAACACAAGTGACACCACACATTTTTGCTTGTAATAAAGTCACAACAAAGTGCAAATTAAGCATAAATTTTAAGCAAGCTTTTATTTAATTAGTAGCAATCTGCCAAATGCCTTCTTATACTCTTGACCTTCATTTTCAGGAAATATTTGATCAAAAGTTCGCCTGACAAGTCTAATGCAGGTAATTTTAATTAACAAACTTTTTTGGCAATTTAATCCTTAATGTTTTTAAAATACAAAACATTGATGTAAGTCAAATCAACAGATTACTTATCCCATTCTGTTTATATACACCATCCTGACATACAAAAAGATAAAAGTTTTGAGTTAAAATACGATTTGTACAAACACAACATAAATAAAAAATATCTTTATTTATAGTTTTTATGTGTTTAATGTTGGTTAGTTCACCAATTGTTTATTTAATTCATAAGTTTAGTTTACATTTAACCTCATATTTTACAGATGGAGCACATAATGAGGCTCATAAAATAAACATGGTAAATATTAATTTCAAACTATAAAATAAAAAATATTGAAACCTCAGTGTTTATACTTCTTTTGCAAAATTTAATGTTGTTTTCTACACAGGAAAATAGAAGACAATATGAGAATATTAGAACTGGAAACCAGAATGCAATACAAATGAGTAAGTTGAAAAACGCAATTGTTTTCTTATTTCAGAGTGAAATATGTTGAGATAAATAACTATAAGAATACAATTACTTTAAAAATAAGTTTAGAAAATAAACAGCCTTATTTTAAAACTTGTGAAAAAAATTTTTTGGTTATTTTGTTTACATTTGATGCCTTTTTTGCACTTTACATTTACAAAAACTATATTTTATTTAACTTTCAGATTCCATGCAAGATCATATCTATGAACAACCGGACAATCCTTATGAAAACTAACTTGATTTACCTAAAAAATTAGAACATAATTTCTTGATGGGTTCACAGATAATGTATAGAAAAAATATGTCAATGAAAATATTACACCATAATTCTTCCACAGACTCACCGAATGAATTAATATCTTACAAATTTTTATAAGCAAGGCCAGACTAACCTGTGGTGAGGTTTGAACTCACAGCCCCAAAATAACAAACTACGAGTTATTCCTAAAATAAATCACACTTTTGATTAGATAATTAAACTTGGTACTGTAGCAAATAGAAGCCTCTCTGTAGTTAAACTGGCCCAAGTTAAAACACACATATTATAAACACAAAAGTTGTCAGAAGAAAACAGATTAGAAAATACTACTATTTGGTTAATATCATTGTATTTTTCTCTTTTTATAATTATAAATCATATTGCAAAAAATATTTTGTAGCTAATACTGGTAGCTGAATTAACCAAATTTAGTTGTAAATTGTGTTTTGCTTTTCAGTGTATTTTAAATAATATTTTTTGATTCATGGTCATGTATTTTATAGTTTTGTTAATGCAGTTTCTGACATACTTTACTTATTTTATAAAAGTTTGTAACAATATTGTAATGTATTTATGAAAAAATGTTTGTCATTACAATTAGTTGTTCAAACTGAAACTAACTTCTAAAATAATAAATATAGGGATAATCACTTATATATACATAAACATGTTATTGTTAAGTTGTTGTTTTGTAATATGATGATAATAAATAAACAAATTCTTGAGTAGCATTACAGTATTGTCAGAGTTGTGTGATTTTACATTTCACTTATGTAAAGTTAGACATGTAATTATAAATTTGATGAAATCTGTTAAAAATTGTTTTTTCGATGAGCAAACACCACAAAAGTCATTTCTTGTTCAGTTTAAAAAAAAAAGAAAATATCTGAAAAAAAAACGAACATTTTTCTCTTACAATATAGTTGTAGTTTAAACTAAGAAAGCTGAAAATATCAATTTAGCCACACATTCATTAGATGGGTGCTTCTTAAACTACAATGTTTTTGTTCACCCCTAGCATCTATCTCCAGATTTCATTCACCCTTGTCTCATGATATGATAGAACTATCTCGTCTATATATAACAGCTCAAAATGATTTAGGTTGTTTCGATTTTTGTTGAGATCAACTCAAGCTAAGTTTTACCATTGAAAATCTACAATTTCTAGAGTCCAGAAATATAAAGCTAAAAAAGCACAAAACACAGCACTCAGTGCAAACCAACTTCACTATTACAATAAGCAAAAAACAGTTCACCCTTATGCACCCCCTTTTGGTGGTTCACCCCTGCAAAAATTTGATTTACCCTGGGGTGAACCATTAACCTGTTTAAGAAACACTGCATTAGATTAATGTACTTCACATTGCATTATACGTTGTCCCTAAGGCTATATAAGTATAAACTCAAACCTGAAAAATGACTAACTAACTAGTCTTACAGAAAACACATTCCTCAAGGGAATATTAAATAAGGTAAATCCACTTTGTTAAAAGCAGGACGATACCTCTTATTGTCCAAAACAAATATAAATGCTTGGTCAACTGAACAAAGTTATACAACAAATAAACATACTTTTTCAATGTGAAGTTGCTTGTACTAATGTTCGGTTGATGTAAACTTCTTTCGCTTCCTTCTCCATGGATTTTCTGTTAAGCATGTTTAATACCAGAAAACACGTTTTGGGAATTTATCATAACTGAGCATTAAAAGTAAAAATTTAGTAAAACAATAAAAATATTTTACCACATAAAAATGAATGTGATTCTTAACATATACATAAAAAAGAGAAACAAATTATTCAGTATTTTATCGGCCATTTAATAGTGTAATGGTGAAGTTTTATTTATTGTTTTTAAAAATTATAATCAACTGCTGCAGATTTTTCGGAGCAATAATTTCAAATACAGATATCATGGAATAATAATATCTGCAAGGAATTTATTACCACAATAGAGTTTAAAACGAATTAATTGTGTGACGCCCTGTGTAAGTTCATGCTAATTAAGTTAAACATAGGCATTCTCACTTTAGGATCCAGTTTTGAAGCGGTTCTTAGGCTCTCCAATGCTTGTGCCTTGAACTCGAGTTTCTCTTCGATTAATCGAAGTTTTTCCATAGAAAAAAAAAATTACCAGAAATGAAAATTGTCGCATTGCATTCTAAAAGCAACGAAAAAGTGGTCAGACAGCTCTTGAGTTACAAAAGTCAGCAGACGGGGTGTTCCGAATAACTTTCAAATGTTTCAAACTAGTAATAAGTAGATTACAAGTTAAGTTTTCCATTTTACGCGATCGTTTATTCTTCGTTGTCCGTAAAATCTAACTAATTTTAGACTTGTAGTTTAACTGCGTGCAGTGTTTTGCAAGCCATTGATTTAGTTGTTTTTCTAGTCTACCCTGCTTGCATCATTCATCGACAAAATTTGTCAGTCTGCGATGGCTTTCACCAAACTTTGTCTATATTTATCTTTCTTATAATAGGTTTAACATGTAATCAAAGCAGTTAACAATGTGTTAAGAATTTGTAATAACTACAATTACTATGTTTTTGCAAACTGATTTAAAGTCGAGAAAACAAGACTGGCATTAGTTTTATTATTGTAATATTCTTATCAAAACAATGCATGTATTTAAAATATGCAAAAGTTTAATTAAAGAAATGTAATAATATAAGCGTATTCAGATACTGACTCAATTAAATACTTTATATTGTTGTCAATAAAGAGAAAAACCTAACCGTAACTTAAAAGAATATACTTGTTGAAAGAAATAAAAAAGTTCTTTGGTTATTGAAAAAGAAGCATAATATTCAATCGAAACAAATATAGATATTTCCAGACAGGAATTTAAACACAATATCGGAAAACACATGCCCACACAAATCTAAATGTTGTGACTGATTAAAAGTAAAATAACAAACTGACCTACACTGTCTTTATCTATTCTTACCATTAGGTTACATTCAGTTACAGCAGATAACAAGGTATTGATGAAGTTGTTCTCTCAAATAACATAGTTTATGTTTGTGCGCTGTTATTATTTTTATAACTACTAATTTCAGCAAATCAATACAAGTTTAACATTCTACAAATAAATTGGTGTGGATGAAACTATTAAATCTGATTAGATGGTTAGATTTCATAAGAGCGCTTAGATTGAGAGATTCGGTTTACTTAATTATCATGAAATTTTATGCCTAGTTTTAATTAACAGAAAAACTTTCAGCAAATATGCTTATTACTTTTATCATTGCAAATATTTTTACAAGTCAATGTACAGGTAAGTTTACAAATGTTTTATCATTATACCTTATTTTAAAAAAAATATTCGTTAATTCTGTCTCTAACTTAATTTCTTGTTCAGTTTCCTTCCATTTTCAAATAATAGTGAAGCACTGAAGTGCTGTTATAATGACTTCATTGTATATTTCCTCCTTAAATGTATCAAAATCTTTTCAGTTGTGTAGGCCTTTTGTCTCAATAATGTTCAAGTAAACGTTTGTATGAGCATTTAATTACACTGGTCAACAGCAAATTTTAAACGGAGATGTGATAGATTGATTTGTTTTGTGTTTTCGGCGCTCATTCTGAAAATGCCATCAAATTTTCTAACACATCAGGTTTTTAAAATACTCGCATTTTAATTTTATTTTTATGTATTGCTGTATTATTAACATAGGCAAATTGCGCACTGTGACATAATCCAACTATAATGTGACTCACACACTATTTTATCTGTTTTTTTTGCTGATGTCTCTAAACAAACAATATAAAAAAGATCTTTTATCAACAATTTTGTAATAAAGTAAAATCAAAATGAATAAAAATTCGGTAATGCTAGATTATAATCAGAAATGTTGCTACGTATACTTTTTAAATTTGAGTGATCAACGACAAGCAATGAATCACTACAGATGTCATTAAGTTGGACAATTGTAAAGCTGTTAGAAGGAAACCTATTCCATAAAGCGTGTTTCACTTTCTCCTCATAAAAGTCGTGAATTCTCCCTGATAAAGTTGAAGATTGAATGCAGTTAATAAGAACGAAACGGAAGCCAGGCAGATTTAAACAGCCTTACTGTAGATGCATGTTTTTGCTTTTCAAAAAATGTCAGAACTGTTTGTATTAGGATTGAAATAAAACCACTTGCTTGAGATTGATGTAGTATAAATACATAACGGAAATAAAACTCAGACAGCCTACAGTAGATCTTCTTTTTGCTACAACAGTTGTCCTACCAACTGCAATACTAAGAGACTGACTATAAGCCTATAAGAACCGTAAGTGGCTGATATCACAAACGTGCGCCCTTTAGAATTTTTTTTTGAAGCATGAGGAATAGAAAAATCAAGCTCTATGTTTAGCATTTCTCTACAAAAAGTTTTCTCTACTAAGCTAAGCAAAACGAAAGGAATCTTAATGGAACAAAATATTAAATAAAATTTTAAAGGAAGCAAAAATGTGGAATTACGCGCTTGGCTGGCATTTGGTGACTGTGTGATAACTTTAAGAAAATGCAAATTGCATTATTTCATAGTCGGTGCTGATGATCTGCTTAGCTTAGCATATAGATGGGTTATGTATGTTCCTTAAAGTGCATTTTCTGCAAACTTCTTTCCAGAAAACTTAGGTTCAGTTAGTGACAAAAAATCGACATTTTAGGCAATAAAACGCCATCACAAAGGATTTTAAAGGGAAAAAAATGAAAATTTTATCATAGAAGCTCTATGGCGATGACTTGAGTTATAAGTATAAAAAAGTTTTAAGTCAGACATTTTAAAGGACCATTTATCACAGCTGTGCACTGTTTTCAATGCATTTTTTCAGAAAATTCAAATTTCACGATATGTTCAAAATTGTGATGTGCTAGAGAAAAAGGTGTATTCAAAATCAGTGCGAAAAATACATCTAAGATGAAATACTCACAATTTCGTTTAGAAAAAAAAGTTAAAATATGTTGACCAGTGTTATTAGGAAACATTAATACCTATATAGTGACCTTTGTGTTGTTGTTTTCAGTTAAATCATATTGATGTTTGTAAGGTTTTTGTAAAATGAAAAAAATTTTCAGTTTATTTTCACTTTTTGTACGTCAGAAGCTGTGACATATTTTTGTTCATTTCAGCAATTTGCAATCCAGCTATAAATGGAGTTGGGTCAAAAATGTTAAAGTTGTCAAATGATATTTTGAATTCAAACGATGCTGAAAACAATTGTGCATTGTTGGGAGGACATCTAGTGGTGAATAATGATGTGAAAACAAATCAAATAACAACATCGATGGCTGACACTTTACGGACAGGTTGAACAAAAACATTACATGTTGATAGGTTAAGGTTTTTATCCTGTACTATTGTTGTTAATCAACAGAAATAAATATTGGCATTACAATGTCAAAGAAGTAAAGTGTTTTTAGTTGATTTTTTTTTAATTTTGGTTTGTGCAATATTAATCTAGACCAGTTAAATAACTTAACTAAAAAATAATCTTAACCAAACAATATTTTGGAATTTATTTTGCAGATCTTACGAGAGTATGGATTTTCTACAAGCGAAATAAAAGTATTCATCATAATGCATTGTTTTACCAATACTCAAAATCACCTGATGAAGTTGATGATTGGAAAAGCACTTCTAGGTTGGGACACTTGTCATACGTCGACCTTTACAACACGTGAGTCATCTGGATTACATCATATTCTAACATTATTCATCACATGAGTTTCATGCAATTTAACACATACACAGAAATGCAGCTGGAAGAACTGCCATTTACTTCTGTTATGCTAATGGAACAAGACATAAATGGTCTGTTAAAAATGGAACATCGTGTGCTGGTGGTGGTAAGAAATAGTTTACTCACATTGGTTGTTTAAATTTGCCAAACACCTAATTACAATAATTAGTTATCATCAATCTATCAATTGTCTGCATTGGAAACACTAGATTACTTACACAAATCTGTACAGGGTGTCTAAACAGTCTTTTGTAGACTGTCCCACTTCCAACTTAACAGATTCAATTAATCCAGTATTTTTTTGGTAAACTAATTTCTCAACGGAAACTTTAATTATATAATAGAACTGCCAAACACACTTCACTGACATTTTTAATAAAGCATTACTTTACAGGTTGGACTTATGATTTTATGTTGTACGCAAATAAATCACCAACCCCTGGACATAAAGCAATATATATTTACCAACGAAGGATGCAAGATATTTACTCGAATCGTTTGACAGACGTCAGTGCTGAGGTTTATTACAATCACAACACTTCAGTTGGAACATTTTTTGTACCAGGTAAAAATGTTTATGAAATTAAATTAAGAATTAATGTAGTCCAAAATAAGATATAAATATTTAATAAAATAAATTTTAAAAGCTACAATTATTTGCTGCCTTGAAGATGACAAATACCCTATAAGAACATAATATTTATCTTTTTCTGAAATTAGTTAAGCTATTTTTTTTAGATATTTGTGATATATTTTAGCTTTATTAACTGATTTTGTTTAAAAGTATATTGGTCATTGTCATGATTGGTCTTAGAAACAAAGTTTTGACTTAAGAGTTTATTTGTTTTTATTGTAGACAAAAAAGTCTTACTTGGAGCCAAATGGAAATCCAAGCAATGGTTGTGGAGCGATGAAACAACAGCAAACTTCCCTTCACTAAATAAAACAACTTGTCAGCAAAAAGCACTTTCTTATGGAACTAATGGATGGGAGACGGTTAATGTCAACTGTACAACTAAAGCTTACTACATATGCCAAGTCAAATGTAAGTTTTTGAATTAATTAGGCTTAAAAAATCCCATTAAAATTTAAATATGAAAAGGCAAAGTTTTTGAATATTATTATTGTTGCAGTTACCCCAACTTTGAAAGGAACAACAACTAAATGCAATTCTTCAAACACTACTATAATGTGGACCGATCAGTTTGGTAAAATAACAAACCAAACTGGACTCACAATCAACAAGGTAAGCTTCTAATTTCACAATAAAAATATGTTTGCAACGAAAGTTTACCAGTTCCAGGTTGATCTATCAACACAAAGTAATGGAAGTTTTGATTTCAATAAGCTTTCTAGCCTTCATATTAACTAGTTCTTGGTGCATAATCTGTTTATATTTTAGGTTGATGTGTCAACTCAGGAAAACAATTTAAACATTCAATCAAAAATTATTCAGTATATTAAATTACAAGCTACAATAGATACACTCAGACCAATGACAAAATATGCAATAAAGGTATGTTCTCATTGTGAATTTCAATCAAAATTTTGCAATCTCAACTTTTATTTCAGATCAGAGTTGAATTTATTGGCTGCAGCAACTTTTCAGTTGAAAGCAGGTTAAACTTGACAACAAAAGCAGTAATACTTCCAGATGCAGTTCCAAGTGCATCAGTGATCTCAAGCAATCCTTGTCTGTTGCAAGTAAACACAAACCACACAAACATCATCTACTATAATGTAAGTGTTTTTTAATTTCCCGAATTATTTCTAATTATTTTAACAACACGAGGCTTGAATAAGTAAACATCCTTGTAATAACCTATTTTGTGAAAATCACGTTTCTTTCTCATGTCAGCACAAACAAATATTAACCTAAAGCTTATACCATTGGTTCCTATGTTTTAAATTTCACTGTTCAGGTTTCGGCTTCAAGTGACATTTTAACAACACATCAACAGTTTGAAGCCCAAGGCAAAAATTCACAGCTGAAAATAAACACAACAAAGCATCCAAATGGAAGAAATATTACTCTAAAAGTAAACTGCATGTTAATGTGTACAAATCAACCAAAGTAAAGTAATGTGATTTGTTATGTTTTATCAATCTTCTGTCTGATAAAAACGCTAAATATGTAAACAGTTTTAGGCTTTATTTAATCGAAGGTAATGTCGCTGCAAAATCATTTAAATTTCAAACTTTAAAATTAGCAAAAAATATTGAATTATTCAAAATTGAACTTAATGTCGTTTCCAGATCCAAACTCTCACATGCGAAGGGTCAAGTGAACAAAGTGAGGTCAAAGGTCAATGTGGAAAAGCAAATGAAGAAAATGAAGTAAATGAAGTAAATGAAGTAAATGAAGTAAATGAAGTAAATGAAGTAAATGAAGTAAATGAAGTAAATGAAGTAAATGAAGTAAATGAAGTAAATGAAGTAAATGAAGTAAATGAAGTAAATGAAGTAAATGAAGTAAATGAAGTAAATGAAGTAAATGAAGTAAATGAAGTAAATGAAGTAAATGAAGTAAATGAAGTAAATGAAGTAAATGAAGTAAATGAAGTAAATGAAGTAAATGAAGTAAATGAAGTAAATGAAGTAAATGAAGTAAATGAAGTAAATGAAGTAAATGAAGTAAATGAAGTAAATGAAGTAAATGAAGTAAATGAAGTAAATGAAGTAAATGAAGTAAATGAAGTAAATGAAGTAAATGAAGTAAATGAAGTAAATGAAGTAAATGAAGTAAATGAAGTAAATGAAGTAAATGAAGTAAATGAAGTAAATGAAGTAAATGAAGTAAATGAAGTAAATGAAGTAAATGAAGTAAATGAAGTAAATGAAGTAAATGAAGTAAATGAAGTAAATGAAGTAAATGAAGTAAATGAAGTAAATGAAGTAAATGAAGTAAATGAAGTAAATGAAGTAAATGAAGTAAATGAAGTAAATGAAGTAAATGAAGTAAATGAAGTAAATGAAGTAAATGAAGTAAATGAAGTAAATGAAGTAAATGAAGTAAATGAAGTAAATGAAGTAAATGAAGTAAATGAAGTAAATGAAGTAAATGAAGTAAATGAAGTAAATGAAGTAAATGAAGTAAATGAAGTAAATGAAGTAAATGAAGTAAATGAAGTAAATGAAGTAAATGAAGTAAATGAAGTAAATGAAGTAAATGAAGTAAATGAAGTAAATGAAGTAAATGAAGTAAATGAAGTAAATGAAGTAAATGAAGTAAATGAAGTAAATGAAGTAAATGAAACAAGAAACCAACACAGGTAAATAATATGTTGTTAAACAAAGTAGGATAACATTTATTTAAAACCAATTTCACAGAAATTTAGCTTTCAGTTATTGTGTATTGTGCTATATTCCGTTGATATAGTACTTTCTCTTCTACATAATCATTGTTCAGTGAATAAAGTACGCTAGGTATTATATGAAAATTTGATTGGTAACCCAAATGGGTTGATAAAAAACAAATTAAAATTTATCACTTAAATTTACAGAAATTTTAGGTAAAGCAAGTGTTATATTGTTGAAACGTTGTAAACAACAAAACGACAATTTATTAAAATATAAAAGCATTCAAATATTTATTGTACTATGTACTATCTATTTTCATAATCATTGTTTAGTGAAAATAGTTGGTTATGTATAACATTAAAACTTGATTGGTAACCCAAGCTGCTTGAAAGGTTGTAAACAACAAAATGACGATTTAATTGAATGTTATGACTTTAGAATATTTATTACAATTACCAAAAGTGTGTATTGTGTTTCGAAAATAGATAAATATTGTTTTTACCTTTCAGTAGGCCTGATTGTTGGAACAGTTGGAGCAATAATACTGGCTTTGGTTGCAATGGCAGTTATGTTCTTTATTGTGAGGTAAATTATCACAGCTTCACCATATTGTAGGTTATTTATTACATTTGCAACAAATCTATTTATAATAATACTTAATGTTCAGATAAATGTGTTACATAGATAATGGCTGTTAATAATCTATTAGTTGACCATGTATAATTGCAAATAGTGTGTAGAGTACCTTTATTATGCATAACTGTTATGGACAAAGTTTATGCATTAAAAGGTTTTATAACAATAAAAGCCTTGGGTACACTATGCACGAATCTGTAACGTATAATTAATCAACTTCAATAAAGCAATAAATGACAATAATACAAGTTAGTAAAACCTCTTAATAAAGATGATGTTGATTTACTTAACCTTTTTGGCTTGAAATTCCTTATTAAGCCTAATAAATGCCTTGGTGTAGCAAATCCTTGCTTCATATTACAGGAAACGCCGTACTGCCAAGAAAAGTTTGCCGCCTAGTCTTGATGTTACAGGTTTGTTTTTGGAGTTGTTATGATAATAAGTGGCAGCCTACTAACCAACCAATTAAACTTTGTTAGTAGTTTTTACTACTACTCAGTTTAAGCCTTTAATTTTTTTTTAAAACTAAAACATTTATACTAGTTCCAGATCGACCAATTGGAAATGAACTGGATCAAATAAGTCTTCAAGGTAAGTTAATATAGGAAGGAAGTTAATTAATCACTTTTGTGTTTAGGCACAGATTAAAAAGACAGAAATAATGCAGCATTCAAGGAATTTGCTTTTATCAAACTAATAATTAATGTGGATAAAAATATACAGTTATTATGGTTTAAATATTAGGGTCATTAAATTGTATGTAGCTGGCATCATTTATGGTAAACCCTGGAAAAAAGTGGTTTTGAATCAATTAAAAACCTATTTTCTACAGCTGCCAGCAATACTGAAGCTCCTGAAATCTTGCCAAGACTAAACATTGAAGAGCCAAAGGTATGTAGACACATATGCATAATACAGCATCTACATAATAAAAGAGAAAGTGCAAATTTACAAAGAATTGAATTTTTATTTTTAAGCCGTTTGTTAGCGATAGTGATTGCGGCCAAAGCCTAATGACTTCTTACAATGTGTTTACCCACGCAATACTTAGCAGAGTTCGCGAAATATTGCGTTTATTGTAGTAGTTAACAGTAAACATTTTTTTTTCAATGAGGATTTTTCTCACGTTTGACGCAGTTTAGCACCGGGATTACGTATTTGCTTAAACATGACTCTATCAAGCAAGTCTAAGCAATTGCTGCTGCAACCTTAAGTTTTACGTTTGGGAGTTATTCTCATTTGACAAACGTCACAGGTTTTCGTTACTTAAAAGATGTATTGCATGCTTAGCCAAGTGTTGTGCGCAATAGTGAACCGTCTTCACATCACATGATTTGAAATTTCTATGTAGTGACACTCAAACATTTAGACATATTTGTTATGACATTTTAAAAAATATGGTTGCATTATTTATGTCTTTTACGAAGATCTAACGAATAACCGGTAAATATTCTATTTAACATGGGCAACGTCGGGTATTTTGTCTAGTTTCAACTAAATTAAAAAAAATTAAAAAAACATTTATCCAACCCAAGCCTAGAAGTTGCTGGTCTGAGTTTACTCGGAAGTATTGAGAAAGAACATGGAATAAGAGCAGTTTACCAAGAACCATGGGGTAAGTTGTTGTGGCTTGTGGAAATCACAACACTTTGATGAAATCCACATTTAGTAAGATCTTTGGTTTGTTGAATAATTTAAACAGAAAAAGGTTCTTAAACAGGGCGAGTTTACCAAGAACCCATAAGTTGTTGTGGCTTGTGGAAATCACAATACTTTGATGAAATCCACATTTAGTAAGATCTTTGGTTTGTTGAATAATTTAAACAAAAAAAGGTTCTTAAACAGGGCGAGTTTACCAAGAACCCATAAGTTGTTGTGGCTTGTGGAAATCACAATACTTTGATGAAATCCACATTTAGTAAGATCTTTGGTTTGTTGAATAATTTAAACAAAAAAAGGTTCTTAAACAGGGCGGATCCAGAATATTTTTTTTAATTATGAAATCACATCACAACACTATTTCATACATGGCTAAAATTTGTGACCAAACGTTACTTATTTTTCATGAAAAACACTTACAGCTGAAAAAAATGTCCCAGATAAATAAATAAATTTATATCAAAATTTTAAACTAAAACTATTATGGGCCGTTTACACTACAGCTGCACTGAGCCAAGCTGGGAATAAAAATCGCTCCAAAGCGTATTTTTTTCCAGCTGCACAGAGCTTGAGTTTAGCAAAGCATGAAAAGCTCAAAACAATAAAATTTAAATTCAAATTACGCTTTGCTCAGCTCAGTGCAGCTGTAGTGTAAACGGGCCTTTAATCCCAAGGCAAGTCAGTTTATCAAAACAGTGACTTTTAAAAGTCATCACAACACTGCTGTTTGCAATTTTTGATTTTATAAAACCCTTAATGCAAACAAAAAAAAGTTTACAAGTTAATGCTAGAGTTTAAAAGCAACAATTACTTTTGTTACTTTAGGACCTTTACTATGGGAAGAAGGTTATTTGAAAAAAGCCACAAAATCTCTACAGAACGCTACAAATCCTGTTTCACAAGAATGTGTAAGAAAATATCTTTATTTAATTATATCATCTTTTGTTTTGTAATTAGGACCTGAGATAATATTTCTTTAAGCCAGGGGTAACCAAAGTACAGCCCACAACATATTTCCTTAATGAAGATGAAATACAGTTGACATTTTGTTGAATGCAACACAAACTAATTTTCGACGAAGTTTCAAACTAAAAGACTTCTATTTAGGCGCGCCACAGTTTTTTGTTTCATAGTGATTTATATTTCCTTGGTATAACGATAATTAGGTTAATAAAGTTCAATTCCGGCCTAAATCTATCTTTTATAAGCATAACCACTTTTGTCTGATGTTAATTGCTAATTGTAGATTTTATGTTCCAATGCGAGTAATGCAATTTATATTTCCCAGGTTGATATTCTGAAGCAGTGCATTGGTGACGAAGACCCATTGTTGGATGAAGTCAATGCGATTTGCGAAATACTACGAAACACAAACATGATTTTGGTGAGACTAAAGCGAGTATAATATTGTGTAACACAGTGCTTCCCAAAGTTTTTATTCTGCGACCCCCTAGATTTAACATTTTTTGTAGGTTTCTGCTTTGACCCAATGAAGCACGGTTGTGGAGAATTCAATACAATTTGTTTTATATAGTGTCATCTAACTACCCTATTTAGAATTAGACAAATAGAGCTATTTACAAAGGTTTTTTTTAAGTCCCTGAATTTATTGAAACTTTTTGTTTTCAGGAAAATGATGAACTTACAATTCAAGGAGTCAGTGACTAACTGATCGGCGAACTTGACGAGTTTGAAAATGAAGATCACAATTTGCTGCAAAGTGAAATGAGCGGGTGGATCGAAGAACGAAGCGATTTGTACGAAATCGAACAAGAATTAATCGAATCGAAGAAGAAACACAGGGATACTTACCTGGCGAATCAGAAGCTGGAAAAAAGTGCACACCAAGGCGCTATCGAGGAACTAGGATACTATTTCCTGGATAAGGTAGGTTTTGTGGTTTAAATCTTTGGTGTATTATATATTACAGCAGTGTTTTTCAATCTTTTCTAGTTGGTATCACTTTAGTGGCTTTTTACGGTTGTTAAATACTATTTAGTTTGAAATAAAATATGTTTTACTTATAGGGATAAAAACTGGTGTATTTCCCAAAGCTGATAGGTTGAATGTACCTATTAGAGTGTTTGTAACCATTATTCCATAACCAAAGAAAAAGGTGAAAAGTATTGAAGATCACTTAAAAGAAGATTACATCGAAGGTTGCTTTCTTGACCTTGAGATGGTTGAACTTTTACGCAAAAAGAAAGGAATTGTGAAAGACCCGATTATTCATATTCCGAGAATAAAAGAGCGAAAGACCCAACAACCAAGACAGCGGAAAACTGAAAAAACAAAAATAAAGCAAAGGAGCTAAATTGTAATTTTTTGATGCGTTTTAAAGTTGTAATAAATTTAATACAAAAAATGCATTATCTCTAGTAGTATGTTATACAAAAAAGGCAAACCTTTAGGCTATTTAAAGTTAGCATTAGCATTTGGTGATTATTAATATATGCCACTTAAACAGTGTAACTTTGACAATGATGTCGTTAAACTTTAAACAGCACAACATAGCTTAAATCTTTTTAATTAAAATGCAAAAAGGTATTTACATACAAAAACTGATTGTGGTTCTAACAATATTATCAAGGGCCAAATGGAACTGAATAGGCTAAAAAAAAATATTCTGCTTCATGCAAATAGTCCCAAATGTTTTTTTGTTGGAGATGAAGATTATTTTACTAAAAATACCAGAAAAATGCAATTTTGCCGTTAGACATACTGAAATCATTGAAACTGGCCATGCATGGCAGCCAGATAAACACAACCTGCTTAAGCAAAGTCTGCGACACCTTTTCTTATATTAAAACATTCGACAATGCCCTGGGTGTCTAAAACCTAAAAAAAGTTGAAAATCAGGGTTAGGGTTAAGACATTTCCGTTGTCTTGGCATGCATTTGTTGAAGTAATATTGTTTTTTTGTTTTTTTTATTATGTTGGCCACAGCTTATTTTTGTTACATTTTAGGGTTGAAGTGACATTGTGTATGATTTCAAGCATAAAATATCAAATATCAAATATCAACAGTATCTTAAAGTAAGGCATACAATATTTTGATGAAACAAAAAGTACAATGCCACTTTTTATCAATTTTTTGAATTACATTACGCATATTCAGCAAAAGCAACAGTAAAAATGGGGCAAATAAAAATTGCAGATGCATACCGTTAAAGTTTGATGTTTAGATAGGGAAAAATGATAAGACTGTCGGAAATCTAATAAGGTAAACACAAAATACAAAAAAATAATAATAACATATTAGGCATTTTTTATATTATACTAGAAAACTACAACTAAAACATTCCTATACACAATGTGTATGACCTGTGATCAAGGTATTCTGGAGTTGTACTGTCCTACAATAACGGCATCCATATATAGTAAACAAGATGCCTTCGGAGAGGATTACTGAATTCAGTTGGTGGGGTTTACTATGAGGACTGGTCATTTTTCTTTGAAAAGAAGGATCTATGCCAGGGGTGGGCAAACTGCGGCTCGCCGGCATATTTTTATGGCTCTTCTGGTTGAATTGTAAAATTCAAAAAAAAAAACTGTAACGGCTACCAAGAGAACGGTTTATGAACGTCTTTCTTTTCTGATTTAGGTCAGCATTTCGTTTATGATGTAACACTAGACATAGAATCCAAAGAGTTAGTTAACAGTAAGTCAATGCAATTTCATTGCTAAGGTTTCAGAGATTATCAAATCAAACAATTGAAAGACTTATATTGATAAATATCGTGCGTGTTATTTTGCTATTACCGTTATTATTATTGTGTTAAATTGGTGCCGTTTTGTTATATTACAATTCTGTTGTTATTGCTGAACTTACATTATTTACCGTTGTTGTGTTGAAACAATTTTGTGGCTCTCTGGTACTTTTATTTTCTGCAAATGACTCTTCCATTAAATACATTTGCCCACCCCTGATATAAACAATCCAATATAATTGATATGCAAACAAAAAAATATGCCATACGAAATAAAAAGAATCGAGCTGGGAAACAAATTGTGTCCAGGCTAGAAAAACAACTAGCCTGTGGTGAGGTTTCCTATGAGGAATAGTCATTTTTCTTTGGAAAAAAGGACCTATGCTCTTGAAAAGGGATATATATATTAAAAGGCATGCGTTGGTTGGTAATATATTGTGTAGTTGACTATAGGAAATTTAGTTCTGGACTGTTTATCAAAATGTGAGTCACTAATTTAAAAGATTCCTTGTGAGTCATTGTTAAAAGACTCTTATTTTAGGCATGTAGTCAAAACAGAATACATTTACACCACAGCCTAATGCAGAAACATGGGTAATTTTCTGTGAAACAGGTCGGTGTCATAAACATTCGTTAGACCACGATTCCACAGATGATAAGTTTTACCATGATACTCCATCACAATTATGTGAAATCAATTTGATTATTCAATTAAACCAATATCTCTTACCGTAGGCCTTAATCATAAGAAAAAACAACAATAAG
The DNA here is from genome assembly GCF_963924565.1 of Ascidiella aspersa. Taxonomy (NCBI): domain Eukaryota; kingdom Metazoa; phylum Chordata; class Ascidiacea; order Phlebobranchia; family Ascidiidae; genus Ascidiella; species Ascidiella aspersa. The sequence goes on along the minus strand of NC_139452.1, from coordinate 31,971,767 downwards.
AATAGAACACTATATCACAGGAATGTTATTTAGGTATATTTAGGAACTGTAAAAAATTGAAAATTCAAATCTAAGCAGTTCTCGCACAAATTACATCACATAAAATTTTAGTTCAACAAAACTAGAACCAAGTTTAATATTTTATTAGACAAGAAACAATTATGATTGGGTCACTTTCTGCAAATTTTGTTCCTCTATTAAGTGTAGAATGCAAAATATCCTAGTTTTATCTCTTATTAACAGTCGTTGCGGTTGTTACAATAAGATGCATAAATTCCACGCAATTAAAATTTAATGACCTACATAGACCTTTCTGGGGTTGGTTTTGGCTTGAGACTAGAAACGGTGGCCCATGCCTGGCCTTTAGGCACCAAAGGGAAGTACGCAGCTCTAAATTCTTTTTCCGGAAGTAAACAAGATATCGAAATTTCTACACATTACTCAAAGTAACCTAACTTAGCCAGCAATCAGATTTAAAAAAAAACATTAAAATATTAATTAATATTCAGCCTTTTATAAAATGTGCCCTAAGTGACTTTCATAAGGTGATAGCTACGATTTGGCGCTCTTTCACTATTGTACGTGAAAAGTTATGCAAAAAAAAATAACAATAATACTGCATACCACAACGCTTATTGTTTGGGTTAGGGTGCGGGTTAGCGTTTGGGTGAGGGTGGGTCAAGTAATATTATGTTTATTATTAATAATAACTTGACACCCTCAACCAAACGCTAACCCGCACCCTAACCCAAACAATATGTGTTGTGGTATGCGGCATTTTAAGAAATTTTTTTTTTATTAATTTTTACGTACAATAGTGAAAGAGCACCTACGATTCTACTCTTCAAAATGAGATGTGACTCGACCACCAATTATTCAACGTCCAAAATTTTAAATCGGGCCAAAAGGCAGATGTCCCATAACTCGAGAAATAAACAAGATTTTTAGTCAAAATTGTTACACATCACTCAAGGCAACCTAACTCAGCCAGCAATATTAATATTTAGTCAGGCGCTGGTCTAGAATCCTACCACAACGTTGAAATGATTATTAAGCAATGCATAATATGTGGGTTAGGGTGTCGGTTAGTGTTTGGGTGTAGGTAGGTCAAGTAATATTGTTTAAAACTATTACTGGACTCACCCAAACCCAAACGCTAACCGGCACCCTAACCCAAATAATGTCTGTTGTGGTAGGATTCTAGACGAGCGCCTTTAGTCATATTCGGCCTTGAAATTAAAATGTGCCGAGTTTAAATCGACATATAATCACTAACGGGTGCAAGCGTTCAATAGCAATCCGGTGAAATTGCAAGTTCCCTAAAATTTATTGACAAAAAATAAAATTGGGAATTTCCCTTTTTAATGTGTTTATAAAAATATAATTAGACGTCTCGACTACAAGAATAGTTGACAACAATATTAGTTATCATGCTGTAACAATTTAAATATTATCATACAGCCATTCGCATATTTTAAATAAACTGTTTAATCGAAACAAAGTTGTTATTTGTTTTCATGAAACCAACTTTTAGATGAAGAAATGCTTATAATCTTGACGTAATCGTTTTCGCGCTCGACTTCATAGAAATCAGTTTTATAAACCAGTTTATACTTTTACCCAAGGGCGCACCATTTGGCCTTCGAACATCGTGGCGAACTGGCGATGTTTTACTTGTTAAATTCAAAAAACAAACTTAGGCGGAAAAAGCGTACAAATGAGCGCCTAAAATCCAACAAGTTCTAGGCTCACTGGTTTTTGTTCGCCTGTCCCAACACTTATATATCACCTACTCAAGTTAAGTCACCATTACATACTTTTTGGCCGACATATTCATGGTTTTGCGGGACTGGCATTGTCACTGCAGCCGTTTGGCAAGCTTTGGCCGCCAAAGTGCTTTAACAAAAAGGAAAGGAATGTAATCAGGCATAACTTGTAAGCTTTTGGCCGCCTTTTATGCAAATTGTCTTCACAAGAACAAAACTATTCCACATTCCCACAAATTACACCTTACAAGCAACTAAAACAACTGAAACTAAAACATACAGAGATGTCATTAACTGCCTTGAATTAATTTAATAACCCTGTCTGGCGTTATCTGCCAAAACCATAATCATATTGTTTTGTATTAAGTGTACCTTCTTGTTGTGCCTGCTTATATATTAATCTCTCATGTAAGTAAAGAAATCCATGTTCATTAAAAAATAATTTATTATTAAGATTCAATTTTGACCACAAAAACATTTTCAAATAACCAACAATTAAATTTGTCACTGCATTATCATTATAAAATTATACCAAGGATAAAAAGTTTAAAGTTCACCAAAAAGTTGACTGACGTAATGATACCACGCTTTTGGAACGTTTGGGGTAACGCTTGCAAAGAATATTTCCCGCATAATGTATTAAATTACTGCCGGTAAGGATGTGCATTAATACAAGAGAAGGCGGGTAAGTGCAAAACTGTACGCTTTAAAACAAATGGTTTGAACTTTAAGATAAAAATCAGTGAAAAACAACACAACATGATTTTTCGGACTCCAGTCATAAAACCGAAATAAGAACAACACAAACGTCAGAATAAGACACAGTTCGGAGCAAGACCAAAATACGACTAATACCTATCAGTCGTAATACGAAAAAATCGGATTAAGACCTAAACCGTCGAAATAACACCTAAATGGCCAGAAGCAGGCCTATTCAAAGGTGCCAAAACAGCGACGCCCTTGTGGCGCCGGTAAAACTAGGGCGTTCAAACGTCGACACCAAACCGGCCCATGCCAGACCGACGGCCCCCGATTGTCCCATACCCTCTATCTACAGTTTCAGGCGTTATTTTGGCCATTTAGGCCCTATTTCGATGAATTTAGAACATATTCCGACAGATTTATATCTTATTACGACGGTTTATTATGTCGTTGGGCTTTATAATACTCTGGTATTGTAGATTATTGTGCTTTAGATATGGTTGCTTTGTAGGTTTAATGTAAATTAACAACAATTAAATGTAAATTAACTAACAGACATTGTATAAAACAAATTTCAAGTAGAGGCTTACAATAATATTAAAAATACAATTTAAACAAGTGCAGCAAAATGCATAGGTATAGTCGTTGTCTAAAAAGGTTCTTTCTTCGAATGTGTGATGGCAATTGGGAAACATCTGCACGTTCTTCTTAATCAGCTGCTCGACATTATAAGGCAGGTGTGCCTGGCAAAACAAATTGCAATAGGCTACTTTATATTTGTTTTTACCTTAAGGTAGCAGTGTTGAGTTAATTAGTTAATATTGAAGAAAACCAAAGGTGGTCGCTAGGTTCGGTATTTACCGTTCTAATGATGCGAATTTCCGAAGCTCGCTAGGCTTATTTCATGTTTAAATCGGCAAATAAAACCCATTGCTCCATGTAGCTTGAAAAGCGGCGCGTTTCTCACGCTATTAAAACATTTAGAAGTTATATCGTTGGTATTATGTGTTCTGTTGGAGGGAAAGATTCTGTTGTTGCAAAAAACATACCAAGCTGTTAGCTCCATTATGATTAAATCGATGAAACACCCTGGTTTTATCTGTTCGTTAAATTCTGAAAAACTCGCAGCTTACAAAGTTGAATGGACTTGCCTTTAGCCCAGCCTGTCGCGTCTTGATGGGTGCTGCTATTTTTGTTCACTATCTTTCTGTTTTGTTGATGTTTGCGTAATAATGTAATAATAATTAAATATTACAAAAATTAAAAATCATGAAAAGTGGATTGCTAAAATTTACTCACTAAATCAGCGGTTTACAAATCATATTGTAACAAAAGGTGAGTGGTCTACGATGGCACAGACATACTAGCAAAGTTACCGTGTAAATATAAGTAACCGGGTGGCACAATAAAAAAGACAAGTTGTATGAGATTTCGTACAACCGTGCTTTATCAGGTCAAAGTAAAAAATCACGGTTGTGCGAAAGCTTGTCGAGAATGCAATACAAGGTGTAAACATACCAACCTGTCAGTCGCCCCAGATGTCTTTAGATTCAGCTATTTCGGCCGCTGTACATCGGTCACTTGGCTCGAAGCAAAGCATTTTCCTGATATTCTTAAGGACTGCGTTTTGCTGCGTCGGATTCAGGTCGACCTTTAAATCTGACAAAACGATTAAAAACTGTTTTGGTTAAGCTCTAATACATTTTTTGTTAAAGTGTTATGGTTATCTATCTTATAATAACAGCTATACGCAAAATATTGAAGGGTGTTTTTTAATGTTGTTAAATGTAATACAGTAGCTAGCTTGAAAAAATTGTTTTTTTTTAGCAAAATTTACCTAACTTAATTTGTTTGCAAATAATATCTGTCCAACCATGGTAAATAATATTAATAAGTAAAGTAATTCAAAATTAACTTCAAGGCAATCCGTGGATGCATTGATATATAGTGGACCAGTGACCTTCAAGATATTGTTTGATTTTATGGTTGTTATTTTGGGCTGAAGTACTTAACATTACAATTTTTATCTGTTTACGCTTTTTTTGTCTGATCAAAGCCGATGGTTTGGGCTAACATTAATAATTAGGAAAACAAAATTACGGATTAAAAAATTGCCTAAACTTATTTGTTATTTACCTTTTAACTCCAGTATGGGTGCTATTCGATCTGTTACTCTGCCGCGGTGACGATTCATGCCTCCAAAAGGATGACCTTTTCCATTGGTCAATACAAAGTACCACATTATTCCAAAACTAAATATGTCGTAGGATGGCATCTGGATGTGAGTTTTAATTGTAATTTTTTTGTGTCTTTTAAACCATAAATATTACAACTGAACCACATTATCAATAGAATATTTTTGTGTTATTAGGACACAAGTAGCATACCCATACATATTATTTACAACGCATAATCAAATACTTACAAGTTTATCAGCGACATTTGTACAAGATATGGCTTCAGGAGACATATATTCTTCACTGCTCAGTAGTTTAGTGATATGAAGAGAACCAGTCCGGTTCGGCAGTTTCGGGGTAACTCCAATATCTGATAGTTTTACAACAGCCTTCCCGGTTTCGTCAAGTGTTAATAGGAAATTATTCGGCTTGATGGCACCATGAACTAATATAAACATGTAATTTCAAACGTTATTATTCAAAAAGGTATTCAAAAGAGCTAATAAAAAACAAATGCGTGACAAACATCTTTGCTAAACGTATAAATAATATAAATAAAAGCAAGCAAACCAATCAACCCACTGAAGTGACTTTTTTAATACATTTGTGCTTGTTTCTTTATTTCAGTAAAATGTTTTAAAGGTAAACGTTTATTGTTAGGGTTTTAAATGTTAACGTGCACACTTAACCTTTACCGTTGTTAACTATTTTAGGCGGAGTCTCATATTAAAATCTATAAGCCATGCAACACTAATACAGTTTATAATTGGTAACCACATTATGTGCAGATGCCTTGCATATTTAAATTAAAAGCTTTTTTATAACTTTCACAGTTTATAACTTTACCTGCTTCGAGCGAGTGGAGATACACAAGTGCTGACGTCGATTGACGAAGAATCTCAAGAAAACCAATGTTTAAAACATCAAAAACGTCTCCTTTGCCGATTTGTGCATTTTTTACATCAACCCATTCACTTGGCTTCAAAATATACTGAACAAATTCAGCAGATAAGTATTGTTACCAGCTTTATTTAGTTATGATATTCATGTTATACATACATTGTGGACTGTTATGTAGCAAAGTTCCATAACAAATGCAATCGCTTTCTTGTCATCAGATTGCTTAAAAAATAAACAAAATTTGATTTTTCAGAACCCAAAGTGGTCAAAATTAATTTAACACCCCATAAAATCATTACTCCGTGAGTTTTAATTGAACTTGTTTTATATAGATCTGTATAAAACTTTTAAAATAGGTCAAGTAACAAATACCAAATTATAAAAGTATTACCAGAAATTTTGTTGGGTTTAAACTACAATTTTTCGTTTGTGATTTAGTTACAAACAAAGCAAAAGAGAGTCAAGATTGAATTAGCCAAAAGTAGTTCTGATCCAATCAGATGCAAAATTTTCATTAAATTGGTAAAATAGTTCCGATCGTTCACAAAAAACGATTTTGCGAAAATATGTAAATTTTTCCAAATGGCCCCCTGTGTGAACTTTCACGTTAGATATTTAGGTACATTGTTTTTCAGCTCACGTGTAAGATTTATGAGTCACTGTCCTTGCACCAAGAAATAAAAAAATTATATAACAATTTAGATAAAAAGCAAATTTACAAATCTCAAAGAAGTAACTCACCACAGACAAGATATCATAGAAGCGGACAATATTTGAGTGTTTAAATTTTGCGATTGAATCAACTTGTGAGATGTTATAATGCTGAGGAATAAGTATTTTAGCACACACAACGTCATCCCCATTCAAACTACGAGCACTAAAAACAAAAAAAGTATGTTGTAGTAAGATAACTTAAACTTTTACCACCAACTTTGGTGTAAAGGAATATTAGTACCAGTCATAAAATATGCAGATTATTAACAGTTTGCTTCTTTTTGATTGTTAATATGTGAGATGTTAAAAAGATACGTAATCATTATTTAAAATACAATTTTTTGCCAGACTTAAAAAATACTGCTTGCAATGATAACAAACTTCTAACACATAAAGGTTAGCAGTCTTTCCTTCGCTGAATAACGTGTGCAATCTATAGCGTCTGTTGAAGCTGAATTCCGCCAGATTTTCTAAAATTAAAACAGAAATGAATATAACGATTGAATTAAAGCATTTATTCGACTGGCGAGGAATAAATCAATTATCACAATTATCTCTCTGACCGTAAAACTTCAAATTAATTTATTCATCTTTAATGAATTTTTTAGAGAATCTTTGTTAAAACAGTGCAAAAATTTACATAAATTTGAGTGAAATGAAGTGTGTTGTTTCTCAAATGAATCGACTAAATGAGCAGCTTAAACTTATGCATTTATGAACAGAAAAGGCACGAGCGGCACGGTTTAATTATATTCAAAGCCATCAAGCTGTGGCCTCTTAATGACCAATACATAATTTTAACTTACAACAAAATTACAAGTTTTGGGCTGTTTCTGAATAGGAACATAAGCCTCAAAAAGAGCTATTTCGAGCACATTGAGATACAAAGCATTCAAATAATACCTTCAGTAGTTTTACTTTCTTGGTCTGTATCACACCAGGATTCTATAGAAATTTCTAGAAGTAAAACATGTTTTTACGAATATGTGAATGTAAATAAAATTCGGGGATATACCTTCAGAGCGTTCAGGTATTATTGGTATTTCCTTTTTCTTCAGTTCATCAACAGCAGAATGAATGGTTGCTATTAATAAACACCAAATGGTTAAAAAACACTTACAATCCTTTATAAAATTAATTGTACTAAAGCAATTTAAGAAACAAAATAAATGTGAACCATCAAAACGCACTTACTAAAATTGTTTGCCTCAAGCCAGCAAACAAACACTCTGTATTTCTGTTCCTCGATGTCATTTTTGTAATTATACTCAAAAACCGGTAACTTGTCTCCTTGGTCCAATTTCCCGCGCACCAAGTCTTTCCAATTTGCTATGTCATAGCTACGAATGAATTCATATACAAACAGGGCACGGTTTCGACCTGAAAATAATTATTTTAACTTGTTTAAGAAGTCTAAGAATTAGACAATATCACAACGTCTTACGTTTTCGAAGTTGGGTGAACTTGATTGAGGCAAATAAACCTTCTAAGGAAACTTCTTGTCCTAAAACTTCTTTCCTGGTGGACTCAAAGATTTTACTGTCAGTGTTCGAACCTGAACATATATCAGAAAAATTTATGTCTGTTAAAGCAAAAAAATTTGACACTTCTAAACACACCTTACCTACATACTTGCACCAATAGCGAGCCAAACCACTAAAATCACCGTTTGCTCGGTGGTTGTCAATTTCCAAATCGTGAAAACCAAGTTTGCGCAAATACTCAGACCACTTGTGATAACCAACTTTTGGATGTTCTTTTGTTAAAACATCAACAATATTTTCTTTAGCCTTACTTAATGCAACACTTTAAAAAAGAAAAAAATGCCTTTAAAAATATAAACTTGTTAAAAAAACATTAAACAATTTTTACATTATTTTAATTCATTGTAAAACTACAGTAATTCCAGAAAGCAAATGTTTATTTTTTAAGAAGCAGCATTTAATGTAATACTAACCTTGTTGCAGACATGACCTTTCTCTCAGCTTGATAAACCAAGAAAGCTAATAGTTAAAAAAATAAACAACAAGCTGCAAAAAATAAAAAAATAAATGAAAAATATCATAACAATGGAAAACCATGTCAAACGTTACTAAGCACATAGCATAAAATTGCAGTTTGCAAGGCACGAAAACAAAGCATAAAATAAAAACACATATTGCGGTTTCAGTAGCATCTCGCTATATACAGGCCAGTATAACTCGTTGTTTAAAAAATAAATAAAAAATACACATCTAGTAAATACTGATATAAACTCTTATAATATATAAGGAAATTTATAACATAGAAAAAATCAAGTAACAAAAGTGTAAGTTGGAACAGATCATGATAAAATAATATATTAAATACTCATTTAAAAGCAAGGAAACAGAAAGTAAAACCAACTGTTTTACATTTTCAGTAACAATATATTAAATCCCATCGATCAATTCATATTCGTATAATGGAGCAAAAATAAAAGAAAACATGACCACAACAATAATGACGTCTGTATGCTTTCTTAGTTTTCTACAAGGGCCAAAGTCCAAAATCATTTTTTTTTCTTAAAAAAGCTTTCTTTTGCAAGCTTCAGGATGATGGTTATTGTGGGGCCTGAGGTTGTATTTCTGTAAATTAAACATCATTAATTGTTATGATAACTTATTTGTTTAATGTTTGTGCTTCAAATTTCCTCATGTATTATGTAAACATATAAACATTGATAATAACAGTCATTCAAAAACAACGAGCTTTCAACTCGTAAAAAAAGGAAAATTTTTTTTTAAAGCAATATTAAATTATAGAATTGAAAACGTTATTGCCAAGCCTTTACCAAGCTTTTAAGTTTTCAGTCAAGTGCGAAAAGTTTGCAGTGTTCTAATGTAACTGAAATTAATTTCCCCTCGGTGAAGTTTACAAGGGCATAGAAATTATTACATTTCCTACAAAGTTACCAACAATATATAAAGAAATCTACCTTTTATGAGCAACCATCAAAAAAGGAATGGTTGCTATATAATCATATTTAAAATGCGAAAGGTGACAACAATGAGCTTTTATATTGCAGTAAAAAAAAATCATAATTTTAAAATTCTTTAAAGCACTATTAATTGTTATAGAAAAAAGTATTTGCCGAGTTTTAGAGTTTTTAGTCAAGTGCAAACAGTTCTAACTGAATGAAGAAATCTACCTTTTTTGAAAAAGGCGTGGACCACTTTGACGTCACAGCGCTCCGTTGGTTTAAACTGGAGCATTTTGCCAATTAATTCAAGAGCTTCCTTTTTCTTCTCCAGGGAAATTTCACAGTCAATATCTGGCCAAGGATGGTAAGTAATAATAATAAGTAATGTTATTCAAAGAAACCGTGATTTAGTGGTTGCAATGACATTGTAAACCTCAGTTTAGGTTAGGCTTGGTTATGGATTTTATTTTGGTCTAAAGTTGACCAAAGAGTGTGCTAAATGTACAAAGCAATTTTGATGGATTAATAAATTGTTAAGAAACATTATTGGCAAAACATAAAACTGGTACAGCAAAAACTACAGATGTTTTTATTTTTTTAGTATTTTAGCAAATTGTTTTTGGCAATTTTTCTCGTTTTTTGTAGTTTGATGTCTTCTTAACCTAATGAATTTTTTAAATAAAACAAAAAAACCTAAAACAGCAAAAATACAATTAAAAGAGGTTTAAACCCTACTTGCCACAAAGTCAACGTGAAACAACAGGTTTATTACGTCAAAATAGTCAATGACAATGGCAACTTCCTTGGATTATAAAGTATTTTTACACTTATAGGGATAATGGGATTTGTGATAAACATTACATTACCAATTTTTAGTTAACTCAAGTGGATAATCATTAAAGAAAAATTACCTAAACTTATTTGTTATCTACCTTCTAACTCCAGTGTTGGTGCTATTCCATCTGTTACTCTGCCGCGGTGACGATTTATGCCTCCAAAAGGATGACCTTTTCCATTGGTCAATGCAAAGTACCACATTATTCCAAAACTGAATATGTCGTAGGATAAATTCTAGAATAGAAAAAACAGATTTTTATTATGGAATGAAGATATGCAAAAATCCTAAAATTACTTACAATAGGTTTTTCTAAACAATTACCATCATCATCTATTTTAAAAGCTTCAGGGGGCATAAACATTTCTGTGCCATAAACACTTATTTTTGCACTTGATTTTACTTTATTCCTTCTTTTTAGACTAATTCCGAAGTCGCCTATTTTTACAATAGCTTTCCCAGCTTTGTCGGTGACAAAAAAGTTGCTTGGCTTTATGTCTCTGTGAACTAAAGCAATTTGTTAAAAACAGCTGTTGCTTGAATTAAAGAATGCAACAAATTATAACAAGGGCCCACATGAAATAAGCGGGATTTAGATAACTTACTAATGTCTTCAGAGTGCAGATAATGTAATCCTAATGTTGAGTGTTTCAAAATTTCCAATCGGGAAATGGGCAAAATATCCTGAATGTCAGTTCCATCAGTTACCTTTTCACCGCTTTTAATATCAATCCAGTTTTTGGGTTTTTTTATGTACTAATACAAAAAAGCATTGTTGTTAATGGCTTCGAACAATTGAATATTAAACAATGAAAAAAGCCAAATGTAAAAGTTTAATTTGGTCTATATTTTAATACATACATCTTCAACTGTTGTACAACAAAGCTCCATTACAAAGGCATAAGATTGATTAAAATCCTGAAACGCAGAAAACAATTCCCTTGAAACTATTGATATTTGAAGAAATTTTGCTAAAACTATTTTTCTTTTTTCAATTCAAATCTAAAATAAATCACCTAAATGTTAATACTAACTACCCTGAAAAGAATTTCCTAATGACTTTTGAAGTATTCGTTTTATAACTTTTTGCATGTAAATCAAAATAATTAATACTCACCATTGACCAAAGGCCATAATAATGAACAACGTTTGAATCCTTTAAATCTAACAACAACCTTTTTTCATTAGTGCTCTCACAAATATTTTTGTTAATGATTTTTGCACAAAGTGGTTTCTTTGTTTCATCACTTTTCTCGTGGATGCTGAAATCAGTTTTGATAGGCGTAATAAACTCCTAATATGTCAGCAGTACGATTTTAGATTGAACACATCAATGTTAATTTGTTATATTAAAAAGATTTTTTGCTGATATAACTTTTTATTAGACATAATTTTCATTTTTTTTAATATTTTTCACATTAATACATTTTATATTATAGTAGAAATTAAACAAACTTACGTGTAAACCTTTACGGACACATTATCGTCATAAAATGGCCCTCCCTTCATTGAAAAACGGTTATTAAAGTCATCTTCATTTTGCTTTGGTTTTATTTGGTCCTTGAAAAGAAGAAAAAAGTTTTTTTGTTTAAAAAACATTCGACTTGGTACCGTGATACGGAAATATTACCGTTTTAACAACATAAGCAGGTGTTTCAAACAGAAACAAATATAGACATTTTTAAATTATATCAAATTAAAAAACATGTTCCCTTACTTCTCTCGTAGAGGGTTCAACAACTGCATCAGATTGTGTATTTAAACTCCTGCCACTGTTAGGTAGGGTTGCATCCACATTTTGTTTCTAAGATGAAAAAATCTGCTGGTTGGTAGTTCCTCATATTCATTGTGAATATTCGTTTATAGAAGTAAAACCACAATTTCTATAAAGCCCTATGTCAGATGCAAACTGAGATAGTTACGGCGAAATGTATTTCCATTAATGACAGTTTTTTATTATTCTTTTTATTGTGATGCCAGTCACTACACTTTGTTTAAAAAGTTTTTTTTCCCAATTTTAATGACTTTTACAATAATCTCGGCTAACAATGTCTTGCCGATCCCGACTTTATGTTTGTATTTTAAGATGGTCATGAATGAATGTGATTAATTTTTTGACTGGATAAACTTTTAATGCATGGATTATGACAATAAAAATGAATGATATGTAAATCTAATAACTTTGAAACTTTGTTTGCCTATTTGAAAGGATTGACAGTGTTGTTATATTAACCAAGCTACATTTTTACTTGTGTTTGAGGACCTTAGGAATGTTGGATCAATAAAAAAATAAACTTTCTGATTAAATACACTTACATCCACAACTGTGCTTATTAGTTTGCGTAGCTCTTTATGGTTTTTTTGTGATACTTCACCCTGCAATTGTTGCCCTGCAATAAGCTTTTGTAACAGTTGATTCGAGTTTTCCTCATCAAAGGTCGATTGCCCTCCCTGTGTAAAATAGACACTTTTTGAAGTGTAAATATAAATAAGTAAATCTTTATAAAGATTTCTAGAAATAGGTACTCTATATTACAAAGACAACTTTTAGGATAATTCCCTTAAAACAGCATGGAAGACGAACCCTGGCCTATATTTTAGTTATGAAAATGTCAACGCGACTTTATTTAAAAGTTTAAGACTAAACATTTAGCTTGAGTACTTGAATTTCCACTGTTGGGTTGGCGGTTGTCAGCATTTAACTTCTAAGTTTAACACAGTAAAACCTTACAAACTTCTATTTCTATCAGGCTTGTAAATGTTTATACTATTAAAATTAGTTGCAAAAGTTTTGATATTTAACAAGTGGCCACAAGTAACAGGTCTTGTTAAAGTAAGAAAAGACAGAATTATCGTAAACTATTGATTAATAGTAAGTCAAAGATTAATAACAAAAAATGCCCATTTTTTTTCCACTGATGCCAAGAGAATTCTATTATGAATAAAGAGCAAGCAGTGATGAAATAAAACAAGCTTAACTTTTTTTATTAGTTAAGAAAATGTATTGCTATATATATATATATATATACGTTAAAATAATGTCTTCAATGGGTGAATTTCCTGCTTTCCATATTATTTTCTTGTTTGAAAAAACAAAAATGTCAAAAACGTTTTTAGTCTTCGGCTCAAATTCGAATCGGTTCATTTCCAACAGTTTTAAAATTGCACCCTTAAAATCACCTCAACTTTTTATGAATTTGGTATTTTGCGGGTACTTTATGAATATTCAACTTGTAAATTAAGCATATTGCAGATACAATACCTATATTTGAATATAACTAAGTTTCTTTTTTAGTTTTGTTAGTATGAACCATTGACATACTCAAATTATCATATGCGGCCCTAAGTAAGACTTGAGTTTGACAAAAAAACAATTTAATACCAAGATAAAATTACAACTAAATTACCGAAGAGCCGTCCATAGTCGGTGGGTTCTCGCTGCTGCTACTTGGTGAACTGTTGTTTGCATTTTCATCACATACATTGTCAGTGCTCTGGTATATGGCAAAGTATTTATGATATATAAAAAAAACAAAAAAACGAATTTATCTTATTAAGCCAAGCACGTAACAGTTTGTGTAGCAGTATCAAACGCAAAAGTTCTGATTATCAGTAAATGCAATAGCACTTCACAGATTAGTAGTTTGAAACTACCGGATTTTTGTTCCACTGATGCCAAGAGAATACTATTATGAATAAAGAGCAAGCAGTGATGGAATAAAATGAGCTTAACATTTTAAATAGTTAGGAAGAAGTATTGGTGTATTGTTGGCTGCAAAGACCAGGTTGCTGTGTGAAAAGTATAACTTACAGGATGATGTGTTCCAGTGGTGGTTGAACGTTCGTTGCTGTTAGATGAACTGTTTTCCGAATCATTGTCACTTTCATTGTTATCCGCCTAAATTAAAAATAAAATGGTGACATATTAAAGGCCCGGTTTATTACGACTCAATTTCGAGTCCATCGTAAAATTATAACAAATAAAACATACAATCACTACTAATCAAGTCAAGTGGTAAAACTGAAAAATACCAAGTTTAGCCTGGACAATGTCAAACATGTTGTCAGTGTATATAAATAAATTGAATAAATTAGCAATGGAAACAGTTTTTTTTACTTTGTGACTAGTTCAATAAATTTATATTTTCTTGGATGCTATTTCATTCACTAATCTTGTGCTTTAAAATAAGTTTAATATGTATAATTACTGCCAATGCTTATTTTGTTAAATCTACTTTTCCCAGTCCTATTTAATGTGATAAGAAACATGTAACTGAAATGTAATAAGAAAAATTATGGGGAATAAAGCATTTTTTACAAATATTTAGTCATGTAAATATGCTTTTGTAAAAAAAAGCAGTTATTTACTTTTTTATGTGAGAATGTTCATAATATGTATCCTGGTCTCTTAAAAGACACCAAAAATAATCGGTCAATATATTACCGTTCCATTAACATATATATATATATACATATATGTTTTATTTATTAAAAGTTTTTTTTTCCTTTTGGCAAGCTTTTATGGCTAATCGGTTAAAAGCGCTGGTGTAGTGAATAACTCTACATAACTATATAGCGGTAGCTTTATGTCACAACCGAATTCTTATTGTGGTAAATAATTGCCTTCTTCTTCAAAATACACAAAAAATAATGTGATAGAATAATCATTTTCACCTCTACCTCTTTTTATCAAAAAGTGCATTCAAAATAGATGGAAATAAAATATTATTTTGTGCTAAGTAAAGTATGTGTTTAATAAGCTGTTTTACATTTATTTTCTGAATTTGTTGAAGTTATTCATTGAGTTTGACTATAAAGATTCTAGAATTTTTTTTAAATAAAGCTAATATAAAGTTTGGTAAACTCTTAAATAAAACATAAATAATTACACTTGCAGTAAAATCGTTCTGCGAATGACAGTTATTGGTATGTAACTTATAAAAATCAGCTGTATCAGTATATAAAACAAACATACTTATAGTTGTGTATTTAGTATATATACATACATTTATATGCAGAAATCTTATTGTAAACTGGTATAAAAAACAGAAAATAACATCCCAAAACTCACTAAAAATACAACGACGTGCACTGAATAACAATTTTCTTCTAGTTTTGTTTACCTTGGTATACTTAAAGCACTAACAAAAGGTTTTAGATCCATGATTAGATATAATATCATCAAACAGTTGCAAAATCACATAACATCTACAACAAAATAATATATATTTTTTCACTGAGACCAATCAAAACGAACATTACAAAATTGAGAATTCTACCAACTATTAATTTATGTTGTTTGATCTTCAGTTAAAAGAGTAAGTATATTTGAAAAAAACCCTAAAATGTTTATGAATGGTTCACTGAATATTAAGTTATTTGTTATGTAACAAACTACCCAGTGAATAACAAGGATAGAGTGTAACTAAGTTACCAGAGATATTCATGGTAAGAGGGTTTTTCGCTGTGTGAGATTAAAATATATAACTTACAGGATAATGTGTTTCAGTGGTAGTTGAGTGTTCGCTGTTCACAGATAAACTTTTTTCTGAATCATTACCACTTTTGTTGTCATTCGCCTAAAAAAATAAAATGGTAATATAAGTCAGGTAGAATAATTAAAACTAAACAAAAGAAAACAGTTTCAAATAACATCTTTGTTCCAAGTCGTCAAACATACAATCCAAACCAAATCATGTTAAGGTATTCATGAGTGTTTGTCCGTAAAATAACAACTATGTACAAGGCTTGAAGTGCCCGGTACAACACATGTGTCAAATTATGTCATTGATTTGTCACATTTGGTGCGTAAGCCATCAACACTTAACTTTTAAAGTTTTGTAATGAATATATTCCAACATTTAAATTTATGATAATAGTAATTTATGTTTTATAATATATAATCATTTGCTAGAGTATAAGTATTTATTTTTAACAATGTAGTCATAAGCTATAGCGAAACTTTTACTGTAGGTAAAGGTAATAATTTTTTTCAACATTTTATTTAATATATTTAATAAAATTTTGGAATTTTATTTGTAAATTTGCCAAAAAACAAGACAGGTAGACGAATAAGTTATCGCACGAAAAATTGGTGCTGGTTGGGCTTTTATCTTTTTTCCAACACATTAGATGGACAATCCAAACAAAACGAAATTATATATGTATGTAAGTGTGTTGAAATATCTTATTTACACTTACTTGACTTGTAGTGGGCTGTTCCTTAGTTGCATCAGCTTGTGCACTTGAAGTTCCACTTTTAGGTTGGGGGTCGTCAGCATTTACCTAAAAAAAAAAGTTGAACACAATTAAATATCACAAAAATTATATTTCTATCAGGCTAGTATTTTTTTACAATATTAATAATCAGTTGCAAAAAGTTATTATATTCAACAAACGGAAACAATTGTGAAAATTTTACAGTTTGTAAAGGTAAATACTTTTTTTCACAATCTGATGCAATACGTGATATAAGATTATAAGCAGACAATATTTATGGTCCAGTTTTAGGTTTTCTTCAAAAATTGTGCAAGTAACTGGTCACGTTGAAGTAAGAAAGGCTATAAAACATATTAATATTCCACTGAAAGCCATTGTGTGTACATATGTTTCATTGAACGTTAATCTTAATAACAATAAGTCAAACATCAATAACAAAGACCTGCCTTTTTTTTATTCCACTAATGCCCCCCATAGAAACAATTTTGCTGTGTATAAAAGAGCAAGCAGTGATGGAATAAAACAAGCAAAACATTTTAAATAGTTAAGAAAAAGTATTGGTATATTGTTGGCTACAATGACCAGATATTAAAAGATAGAACTTACAGCATGCAAATGTGTTTTAGGAGTAGTTGAATGTTCGCTGTTCACTAAAGAACTTTTTTCCGAACCATTATTACTTTCATGGTCATCCGCCTGAGTTAAAAATAAATTGTGACATATTGTAGGTCCGCAGTATCAAGACTCAACATCACAAAAAGTTTGAACATATAACAAGATAAAATTACAACCAAATTACCGAAGAGCCGTCCATAGTCGAGGGGTTCTCGCTGCTGCTGGGTAAAGCTTCATTTGCATTTTCACCACTTAGATCATTATTATCAATGCTCTGAAGGATATAGTTAAGTATATATGATATTATACCTAAGTGAATAATGTCAGTCCAATTTTATAAATTACAAGAATATACAGACAATCTATGTGACTCTGTTTTAGTTATCTTTTAAAACATTCCAGATTACAGGTCATGCTAAAAAACCAAAAGCACTATTTTTATTGTCTGTAAACGACAACTACCAACTAGAAAAAGCCCCATTTTATGCAACATAAAGAGCATGCAGTGATGTCAAAAAACTCAACTTTCTGAAATAACTAGTTTTTTGTTTAACATTTCAGGTATAACTTACAGGAGGCAAATATGTTCCAGTGGGAATTTCATATCCGTCACTGTCAGATGAATTATCGCTTGAATTGTCATCATTTCCATTGTCATTAGTCTAAATGAAATCAAATTTGATAAAAAAAATGTGATCTAAACAAAGGACAACATCACAAAAATATAATCATGTATAAATTGATATAAGTATATATTTCAAGAATAACAGTTTCCCAAATAAAGCAGAAACTAACCACTTTCTATTTTCCTCTTTTGACATAGTTTTTTGTTGTACTTTCAATAGTTTTTGTTAGTGGAACCTTTACTGTATTGTGTATATTTGGACATTTAAACAATAGGGTATGTTTTTAATTAATTATTTATATATAATTGGTTTGTCAGTATTTAAATTAAATTTTTCTGCTATTTAAATTGCTTTTGTAAAACTAGACAAGAAAAACTATGTTGTGCAAAGGTTGATCTTGACTTCTTACATATATTTTTATCCAAAGCTAGTCAAGTGTTTTTGTTTTGGGCTTTGTACAAGGTTTTTATATGATTTCTGTGCAGCTGTACCCTCCAACTTGTTGTTTTCAATATCTTGATAGTTTACATTATTACGAGCATGCGCAAATAATTTTTGTTTGATCAGTGCACCCGCCTCTTTAATAAGAGATGCTTTTTTAAACCAAACACTCCTAAATATTTTATTTGCCTTTTTCTGTCTGTAATTTTAAACTTTTTTAAGTTTGATTAACATTGAGAAAAAAACATTTTTTAATGAGTTTTTCCTTTAATTATTTTGTAAAACAGACAAATGACAACTGAGCGTTATTCATGATTGTTGAAACAAGAAAATAAGTAAGCGCAACGCCTCACTTTTCACTAAAGTAGTTGCTCAGATACGCTAAAAAAAACTGTGACAAGTTTTTGTTACATTTGTCTTATTAGTATTAAACTCTGTTTTACTAATATTGTGTGTGTTTTCTTTTGGACCCAGCCTTATGCAACGTTTTTTGTTTTAAATGAGACACTTTTAAAAAATAATTCAACAACCACAATTTTTTTTATTCCTTGTTTAAACGCTTTAGCTTCCATAAAAATAATATACCTTTACCGTTTTTATAAATTGTTTAGTTTGAATTCAATTTTATGTGTATGTGCTAGTAGAGAATAGCAAATAAATATATCACAAAAAAATGAATAACATTTTAGCCTTTGTAAACTACTTGAAATATTACTGATACATTTACTCACTTCATCTTTCGTCTGTGTTAAATAAGCAACAGTCAATTTTTGAGTTGGCACTGTAATGGTGTCCTGTAGGTAACGCTTTACCTTCATTTTAAAATACATAATTTTAATATGACACCTAGAATTTTTTTTAAAACAACTTGTATAGATTTAAGTATATATAAGTAATATCTCAGAAATCATTGCTTCAATACAATTTACCTTCTTTTCAGACTGTTTTTGGTGGCTGATTTTTTGGATTATTTTATTAGATATATTTCATAATCATATTAAAAATATCAAACAAATTTACATATTTTTTGGATAAAAAAAACATCACTTATACAAATCCAATGAAGAAGCAGAATACATTGTGATCATAACTATTTATTTAATATATCAAAGTACACAAAAAGCAACTGCAGACTCACCGAATATGTCGATCAATGATGCAAGCAAGCCAGGCTAGAAAACCAACTAGTCTGCAGTGAGGTTCGAACTCACGACCTCGGTCATACCGGGACCGTCGCTCTACCAACTGAGCTACACAGACTCAGAGGGGAGCAAGGCGATAAACTACTATAGCACCGTTGCCTGCTGCGTCATGTTCGTAAACTAGTCTGCCATGTGGTTCAAACTCATGACCTTGCCTGCTCTGCTTGCATCATTGATTGACAGATTCGGTGGGTCTGCGATGGCTTTCAGTGTACTATGATACAGAAGCCGCAATGGTTGTTTAAAAAGCAGCTTCAGAAGGGCTAGATGACAGTTGTTGAACACATATGTGCATGTATCTTTCATGTAACAAAGTATATTTACTTTTTATGACCAGTAGTAGCCTGTTGAACAGCTTAATCAACTAATAAAAAATTGAAAAAACATCAAGTTACCGAAGAGCTATCTGTAGGTAAAAACTTGCTGCTTCTTGGTGAAGTCTTGCTTGCGATTTCATCACTCACGTTGCAATCAATCTAAAGTATATGTTTAAGGAGTAAAAGTTAAATAATAATTTACCAATAGTGCAATGATTAGATTGGGTAATTGGCAGTTGTTCTTAAAAGTAGGCTCATAACAAGACAATTTTTTGAATTCTGATTTATAAGTATCTTATGCTGCAATGCTGCCTATTAACAGACTTGCAAATATTTTTATAACTACAAAACAGTATTGTTTTTTTTTAGAAAAGTGATACCTTAAGCTGATCAATGTTGCACTTGGACAAAGCGTCTATTCCTGACTTTCCGATAATGTTTCCAGTAAGATCAAGTGTAGAAAGCTGAAACACGGTAATTTGAAAAATTATTTCCACCTTTGTTTAAAAAACATATTATATTATTAAGTTAGAAAACCTTTGTGTGTAATAACTTTGACACAATGGACTTGGCACCCTTTGTAGTTATTCCACAGTCAGATAATTTAAGACTGTCAATATTTGGTAAGACTTTAGCAACAATTAAAGTCCCTTCATCACCAATATCATTATTGGAAAGATCAAGTGTGAAAATCTGTAACATAAAATATAAAATATTGTAAATTTTTACATTAGTGGAAATATAAAGCATAAAAACCAGAAATACTTTTAAAAGAGGTTCAAACCATGTACAAAAAAATCAAAAACAAGTACAAACTGTACAATGTACATACGATTTACAAAAAGTGAGAGTAATACTTCTAGATCAGCGGTCAGGAACTTTTTATTGCAAAGAGAGCCAAAAAATCTGAATATTTCTTGTTTGTACTTCCATGAGTGCCATAACATATTTTTTAACGTTTAATTTAAGTCAGCAAAAATAGTGATTTGACTAGGGTTGTGTAATTTGTTTATATTCACAAGAACAAAAGTGTGAAAAATGCATTGGCCATGTCAGTAAAACTTTGATTACAGAGTGCTGTGGTATGCAAGGAGCATTTTTAAATATTAGATTTATCTGCGATCCAGATTCCTTAAACAAAAGAGCCATGTGCTAGACATAGGTTCCCGACCTCTGTTTGCGATACTTTAATTTTTTGTCAACATATATTAAACATATAACCTTAGTATGTAATAACTTTGTAGCAATGGACTTTACACCCTTAGTAGATATTCCACATCCAGATAATTTAAGACTTTCAATATTTGGCAAAATTTCAACAACAATTAAAGCAGCTCCATCACCAATATTGTTATTAGAAAGATCAAGTGTTAAAATCTGTAATTAATACTTCAGTAAAAATAAACGATAATATATATATATATATATATATAGATATATACATATTACAACAACAACAACATAGGCATCATAACAGAATTTTAATTAAACCTTCTTTAGTCTGATATACAAACAAAGTGTGTAAGATTTATTTTAGTTTTTTTAGTATATTAAGTGTGTAAGGCAAAGATTTACTTTAAGGAATGTATCTTATGGTTAGTTAGTTTTAGAAATCCAAAAAAGAGAGATTTTGTTGGGAGTTTGGGTAAGGAAAGGTTTAATTAGATTTAGCCCAGAATATTTAGGCTTTATTCTGCCAGGTTAAGGAATCAGATATCTCTTTTCTCAATAATAGGAAAAAAACAATAAGATCCTTAAAAAATATAAAAAATAAAAAAGCAGTTCACTGATGACTATATAAAATGAATATATTTATGGTTTTGATGAATAGAGATATTTATTAGGATATGCAATATCATTAAAGCTTTAAAGCAGGGGTCGGCAGGGATCCGGCCCGCCAAATGTAATTCATCCGGCCCGCCGGCTTTACGACAAACTAGACACAAGTCCATTTTAAATCGGCCTACTTTTTAAATATTCACCTACGTAAGTGCGAAAAATTTTCACGCTTGGTACGTCTGATCTTTCTACGTCCGGTTTGTTTATTTGAGGTTGTCTTTTAAACTAGATTTACCGTTGCGGCGTGAAAGGCTGGCAAGTATGCCACAGACAAACGGAAAATGTATTCAAAATATTGGATATATATTTTTTATCATTTCTGTTGGAAATGCCGGAATATCAAAAAAAAAATCTTGCTTGCTTCGCTCGTCAGGTGTGCCTAAAGGTTAACAAACACTGAGCTATTTTATCAAGGTTATCGCGTTTCCTCAAAGTCGTTATTGTACAGTTTTCATTAGTAGTATGGATGACGACTTGTGGACTCAAATTTTAAACCAAACAAACGCTTTTTTTCGCGTTCAACACTTTACTGCCTGAATTAATGTAATTAAACACGTTTTTAGGTTCAAACAAAGATCTGAGGC
The DNA here is from genome assembly GCF_963924565.1 of Ascidiella aspersa. NCBI lineage: Eukaryota > Metazoa > Chordata > Ascidiacea > Phlebobranchia > Ascidiidae > Ascidiella > Ascidiella aspersa. The sequence continues at coordinate 31,949,889 of NC_139452.1, read as the reverse complement.
CCGCCTGAGTTTTTTAGTGCGGCCCGCAGAGACCTTTCAGTTGGGTTTTGGCCCGAGACTAGAAAAAAGGTTGCCAACCCCTGCTTTAAAGTATCGTTAGAAACACAGGTTAAATATCTACCTTTACGCTTTCCAGTCGAAGTGATTCCATAAAAAATTGAAAACTATCGCCTTGAAAGTGTTTTATTCCAAGGCTCAGGAAGTCACAAGCAGGTTCTAAACGAAACAAAAAAAATGTCTGGCATTTTGATAGTTGAACATCAACAACCCCTGCTACGCTTCTCAGTTAGAACTGGTTACAATAAAGGAAAATTTTGAAATATATAACAGCAAAATGCTAGAGCACTTATGGATTAAACAGCTGCATGTTTTTAATGAGGCTTAAAGCATTCCATCAGATACAACAAAAAAATATATAAGCTACAATTAACTTCTGTCAAATTCTTTAAAAATTACCTTTTTCCCTGCTTATATCAAGTGATACAGCTTTGATTGGGAGCAGATAGACAAGACTGGGGACATCAGACGGTAAGATGCGTCCTTGAAACTTGATTTGACTCGGCAAGTACTCAGCAATCTTTTTATTGAGTTCTGGATCTCTGAGCTCGTTCAACCAGCCACTGATGGTTATAAGTTTTTTTGTGTCAGTTGAACTAATTTGCTTCATAAACCAAACTGCAAACTCAACTAATTTGGATCTTTTGACCTCACATATCTGATGGTTGGGCTCGCAACTGCATGCGGTGAGAAATGAACTAACTGTTGAGTTCAGTGCAATGTTAAAATATCCGAACATGAATTTTGACACAACTTCCCATCGACTTTCAGGTAACTTAGGAAGAATGTTAATAAATTCACCCATAGTGGAATAAAACACCAAGTGAAGAGCTGAGAAGTTTTCTTGTAGTAACAAATGTGTGAAGCTTGTTCGATAAAAACCTTGGAGTATTTTTAAGCTAAATTTATATCTGGGATCAACATAGTGCATGAGAAAGGCATCTGCATCACTTTGATCCATGCCTACATCACAAAAGTCCTTAGCTGTAAATACAAGATCTCCTTTTTCAAATCCATTCCATGCCAAAAGAGCAATTTTGCTTAAGTGAGCATATTTTTCCCTGATGTGTTCACTTTGACAGAAATACTCCAGAACTTTGAACAATATATATGTGAGGGATTCTATTTCCAGCTCATTACCTTCTGCAAAATGTATGTTTATGACATACATAATGATTATGCAGAGAGCAGGAACGTGACACAAAACAGCAATGTCTCTCTTTATTTCTAAATAAGTCATTACTAATGTGACCTGTTCTGCCGTTTCACAGATTTGTTCACAAATATTTTTTTGTGAAGCAGCTGAAATACCTCTAAGGTTAAAGACTGATGCTGTTTGAATCATTTTATTCATATGGTGAAATTGACCGGGCTTACAAGTGAAAAGTTTTATTGCTTTTTTCCAAACTTTAGCTTTAAACAGCCTCTTTAGATGAACATCAGCTGTTGCTATTTCATCTGATGGTAATGGTTCATCTGTGAAGAAAGCATCAGTATTTGCTTCATCTAAACCATCACATGCAAATACAACATTTTCACCATCCCCAATTTTTTCCATTAAAGACTTTTCTGTAGTTTGCTCATGTCGAAATTTGATGTCTGTTCCATTGAAACACATTTGTAGAAGTGTAGTTTTGGTTTTGAAGTCGATTTCCCGACAACGTACAAAGAAAATGTACTCGCATTTTGGAAAAAGCTTTTTCTCTAGAACCATTTTAACAATCATGCGAGTAAGAGTGGTCTTGCCAATACCAGCTTGTCCGATAAACACAATGTTGTTGCCGTTTCGGTCGATGTGGTCCTGTCTGGCTTCTTCAGAGGCATGTTGTCTTGCATCTGACTCTGCTTGTTTAAAAGCCTGCTCTATCGCTTCACTGATGCCAAGGCTTTCTGATTCAAGTGATAAAAGTTGCTGGAAATCTTCTCGTTTGTCGTAATGTCCTTCTTTATTGAGTAGTTCGATAGATTTTGGTTCATTTTTAGTCAATGCAACAGGCACCAGCTGAATTGGTTGGTCACGATCAAGTTTTATCGGCATATTTCTTATTCCTGATATTAATAGCGCATGTTTTCGTAATTTCTTTTTTTGCTTTAGTTGCCATACTAAAAAAACAGGAATTTTTAAAATAATGTTTGAGCATAGACCAAAGTAGATAAAAGATATGATAATAATCATAACTTACTTTTGTCTGGAATATATTGCAAAGCTCTAGTTAATAAAGAAGGTCCTGGTTGGTCGGCCAAACTTTGTCGAACGTTTGCATATGGTTGTTTGTAATTTGTATCTGAACACAAAGGTGCCACACTTAAAAGAAATGTTTTAACTATTTTTTATATTGCCGGCTTTGGCATTTATACTCTTTTGTTATTGTTGTATTATATTCAAAACATTTCATGTTATTTTAGGTATTTAAAAAAATCTATAAATTTTTAAAATCTTACTTGGGTTGTTCGATATCATGAAATCGCTTCCTGCGTGATAAACGTTGCTAAAATCTAAAATTGGAAATATGACAAATTACCTTTTTTGTAAAAGAGGCTTACTCATGTTTGTAATAAGCCACAAAATGGCCCACTAGTTTGACCAATAAAAGAGTAAATTATACAAGGACACAATTTGACATGAAGTATCAGCTCATTTTAACAATATTGCAATTCCTAATAGCTATAGTTGCCCGCAGTCCCCAAATGGTATACAGTTGTTTGTTGTTCCATTCTGTTGGATATATATAAGGCACTCACAGAATACAGAATTGCCGTTATATTAAAAAAAATTGTTAATAATTTAATATGAACGTCTTTGTCTTATGCTTTAAAACAGGGGTCGGCAACCTTTTTCTAGTCGCGGGCCAAAACCAACTTAAAAAGGTCTCTACGGGCCGCACAAAATGATAACTAAGAACTGTGTTATTAAAATGTTAGAACAACTGTGATTCAGGCAGGCCTTGGATATTTTTTTAAAAAAAAAACGTGTTTAATTACATTTACAGAGGCAGTGAAGCGATTTTTTTTTGGTATACCAGTATTACTTTTAAATTTTCCACAAGTTTTTATTACATTACCGAAAATAGAAAAATGTTAAAAAATATATATCCAATCTTTTTCCCATTTTGCACTACGCGCTTGGCAGGGCGCAACGGTAAAAAATCGCTGATCTAGTTGAAAAGGCAGCATCAAAACGTAAACAAACCGGACGCAAAATAAAATTAGAAAAATTTTTCGCAATTACGTAGTTAAAATAGTCAAAAAGTATGTGAAATTGACTCGTGTCGAATTTGTCAAAGAGGCGGCGGGCCGGATGAAATACATTGGCGGGCCGGATCCGGCCCGCGGGCCATAGGTTGCCGACCCGTGCTTTAAAATGAGGTTTAAGGGAGACCAAATCTATGGCATTTATACTCTTTTGTTATTGTTGTATTATATTCAAAACATTTCATGTTATTTTAGGTATTTAAAAAAATCTATAAATTTTTAAAATCTTACTTGGGTTGTTCGATATCATGAAATCGCTTCCTGCGTGATAAACGTTGCTAAAATCTAAAATTGGAAATATGACAAATTACCTTTTTTGTAAAAGAGGCTTACTCATGTTTGTAATAAGCCACAAAATGGCCCACTAGTTTGACCAATAAAAGAGTAAATTATACAAGGACACAATTTGACATGAAGTATCAGCTCATTTTAACAATATTGCAATTCCTAATAGCTATAGTTGCCCGCAGTCCCCAAATGGTATACAGTTGTTTGTTGTTCCATTCTGTTGGATATATATAAGGCACTCACAGAATACAGAATTGCCGTTATATTAAAAAAAATTGTTAATAATTTAATATGAACGTCTTTGTCTTATGCTTTAAAACAGGGGTCGGCAACCTTTTTCTAGTCGCGGGCCAAAACCAACTTAAAAAGGTCTCTACGGGCCGCACAAAATGATAACTAAGAACTGTGTTATTAAAATGTTAGAACAACTGTGATTCAGGCAGGCCTTGGATATTTTTTGAAAAAAAAAACGTGTTTAATTACATTTACAGAGGCAGTGAAGCGATTTTTTTTTGGTATACCAGTATTACTTATAAATTTTCCACAAGTTTTTATTACATTACCGAAAATAGAAAAATGTTAAAAAATATATATCCAATCTTTTTCCCATTTTGCACTACGCGCTTGGCAGGGCGCAACGGTAAAAAATCGCTGATCTAGTTGAAAAGGCAGCATCAAAACGTAAACAAACCGGACGCAAAATAAAATTAGAAAAATTTTTCGCAATTACGAGTTAAAATAGTCAAAAAGTATGTGAAATTGACTCGTGTCGAATTTGTCAAAGAGGCGGCGGGCCGGATGAAATACATTGGCGGGCCGGATCCGGCCCGCGGGCCATAGGTTGCCGACCCGTGCTTTAAAATGAGGTTTAAGGGAGACCAAATCTATGGCATTTATACTCTTTTGTTATTGTTGTATTATATTCAAAACATTTCATGTTATTTTAGGTATTTAAAAAAATCTATAAATTTTTAAAATCTTACTTGGGTTGTTCGATATCATGAAATCGCTTCCTGCGTGATAAACGTTGCTAAAATCTAAAATTGGAAATATGACAAATTACCTTTTTTGTAAAAGAGGCTTACTCATGTTTGTAATAAGCCACAAAATGGCCCACTAGTTTGACCAATAAAAGAGTAAATTATACAAGGACACAATTTGACATGAAGTATCAGCTCATTTTAACAATATTGCAATTCCTAATAGCTATAGTTGCCCGCAGTCCCCAAATGGTATACAGTTGTTTGTTGTTCCATTCTGTTGGATATATATAAGGCACTCACAGAATACAGAATTGCCGTTATATTAAAAAAAATTGTTAATAATTTAATATGAACGTCTTTGTCTTATGCTTTAAAACAGGGGTCGGCAACCTTTTTCTAGTCGCGGGCCAAAACCAACTTAAAAAGGTCTCTACGGGCCGCACAAAATGATAACTAAGAACTGTGTTATTAAAATGTTAGAACAACTGTGATTCAGGCAGGCCTTGGATATTTTTTGAAAAAAAAAACGTGTTTAATTACATTTACAGAGGCAGTGAAGCGATTTTTTTTTGGTATACCAGTATTACTTTTAAATTTTCCACAAGTTTTTATTACATTACCGAAAATAGAAAAATGTTAAAAAATATATATCCAATCTTTTTCCCATTTTGCACTACGCGCTTGGCAGGGCGCAACGGTAAAAAATCGCTGATCTAGTTGAAAAGGCAGCATCAAAACGTAAACAAACCGGACGCAAAATAAAATTAGAAAAATTTTTCGCAATTATGTAGTTAAAATAGTCAAAAAGTATGTGAAATTGACTCGTGTCGAATTTGTCAAAGAGGCGGCGGGCCGGATGAAATACATTGGCGGGCCGGATCCGGCCCGCGGGCCATAGGTTGCCGACCCGTGCTTTAAAATGAGGTTTAAGGGAGACCAAATCTAATGAACCATAAGTAAGATGAGCTTTAATTTGCAAAATTTGGCTTATGTTTTCAAAATTATGTGTAACTCTGATTAAAGAAAATTCCAGCTTCCAGTTTCCAGTTTCAGTATAGGAAATACATAAATGGCTAGTTGCTAGGGGTTCATTATATTTTATGTAAGTTTGGTAAAGACTATGCAAGATTAATTAGAATAATTTGCAATCAAATTATTCACTTTGTATTTATTTTTGTCGCCTGTGGCAAATTTGTGCCATGTACCTTATTCTATGTTATTTATTACGCGATGTTTATTTGTGACTTGTTGTGTTGCACGTAATGTTTAGTTAATATTCAGTTAATTTGTGGTTTAGTATATAGCAGCACTTTGTCATATTGTTGTTTACACAGAGAATTTTGTTTTAATCGCTGTGTCGTAATGGAAAATTTTCAGTAAAAATCTATGGCCTAAATTTCTTGCACCCGCATTCAATGTTTGCGATATCCTTGCAGCAAATGTGCAAGATTCAATTGTTTGACACCAATTTGTATGCGTCAAGGCATTTACATCCGTTTTAGCATATGTTTTCAAAAAAAGAATTAATGACGTAAATCCTTCTTTATTCGCAGAAATTTTGTTAACTGATTTTTGTCTATAAATAGTGTGTTCAATCAATATAAAATGGCTTTTACGGCTTTTTACTCAGACAGCAAACTCGAGTACTTTTGTGACTGAAGCAGATTTCGTTATTATGAAGATCAGTATCGAATAAAGTATTGTCTGTTACTCAAGGAACCAATTGAAGTGCTTGCATGTTAGAAGCAGTCGACAATGAACAATTCAATTTGAATAAGTATCTATCTTGTAGTTGTAAGTTTGGTACATCGACAATTAAATGAGTACTCATTATCAACTACAACATCTACAAGTAAAACAATTTAAAGATTTTTCATGTAACGTTTATTGTGGAGTATTGATATTTTAGTTTTTATGGAATAAAAAGTTTAACACCAAACTTCTTACCCGTTGTATTAATAGGATTAGGATTGTTGTAAGTGTCAGTTTTGATAATATCCCTCCCAGCCATCTGGACATAGTCTGTAATTGAGTAATTTAATTTCAAAAACGATAAATCCTATTGAAAGTTTGATAAAATAGTATTGGCAACATCTAATTTCCTAAAGAAGAAATACTCATTATTTTCCAGGCTAAAAAAGTATTTGATCAAATAGACAGATAGACAAACAAAGACTGCACAATTACATTTTGTTATGTTAATATTATGGATAACACTTCAATTTGAGATTACATTCATCATCAAATATAAACAAGGTTTTTTGTCATTGTTGACAATATCACACAATACATTAAGTAAGCTGACCAGGAATAACAAATACCTTTTGCTTGCATTGTGGTTTGCCTGAAGTCCACATTTTGATTTGGTGAATCTGCAAAGCAACAACAACTAATATAATGTGGTGTGCTTAGTTAAATTTCAGTAATGTTCCATTAATATCATTTTTAAGCAAGTTGTTTGTTTTAATCCTAGTTCAAGCAGTTCCCGCTTTGAAAAAGACACATCTCTAGTAAGGCTGTTTAAATCTGCCTTAAAAACAGAATTGTTTTTCAACTTCCTTTGTTCTTATTAACTCCATTCAATTTTCAACTTTACCAAGGAGAATTTAAGACTTTCATGAAAAGGAAGTGAAACACGCATTGGGGTATTAAGTGCTACAGGTCTCCTTGCTGATTATAACTGGCGACATACAATTTTTCTTTTTCGATATTAGAAAAGCGTTTTACATTGACAAGGCAAAAATATCAGCACAAAAAGTGGTGAATTTGTGATGTGTATCTTATTTTATGTTATTTATTACGCTATGTTTATTTGTGACTTGTTGTGTTTCAGGTAATGTTTAGTTCAGTTAATAAAACCTAGCAATCCCTAGGTCACCACACCGCCTCTAAAGAAAACCAAAAATTTTAGAGACAGTGACAAACTTGAATAAAAATAAAGCAGTATATTTTTCTGCGTTCTACGATGGATAAAACTAAGTTCATTGGCCTCGTTTCCCTATGTATTACCACGACATTAAATTAAATTAAGATGGGGTAATTGCAGAATGTTGTAAATACTGTGGCGTATTAAATAACTGTATAGTCTTTAGATGTAGTAAGAATATCAAAGACCATACAGAAGTAGGTATCATTTAATAACTCTGAATAAAAAGTAATATATTTAATTTGAAATGGTTCCTCTAATGCAGTGATTCCCAAACTGTGTGCCTCGAGAGATTTTCAATTGTGCCGCGAAACTTTTTGTAATTTTTAAAAATAAGTTATTTGTATTACCAATATAGGCATACATGCAGGCATTTTAGACTTACGCACCATTTATTACAATTAATAATTTTGAGGCATTTACATATAGTTTGTTGTGTGTTAAGGGCGATTGTAAAATTACTCTATTATTTGTGAGGGCCCCCTGACCTTATTTTCACTACTTGTTTAAATAACAAACTTTTTGCTGTGTAACATTTTCACCTTTCTATGATATCCTGGGGATTTCACCTTTCTATGTGTTTACAGTCAAGCGCTGTGTAGACTCTCCACAAAATGCAATTTCTGCCAAATTATTTAGCTACTCCTAATTATTAAGCTGCTCCAAATTATTTAGCTATTGTCAAATTATTTAGCTACTGTAAAGAAGAAAAAAAATCTTCTTCAGAGCTCAAACCTAAAGAGAGTACAGAATTTTAGTACACTGATTAAATGAACTGCAACTTCATTTGAATAAATAGATAGATTGAAAATATTTCGGAACAACGGTATACAAAACAATTGAGGTTAAAAAAGCATCCATAGTTCCCAGGGGACCCGGAAGACTGTTAAGTCATCTAGTCAGCTGCCCCTGGCTGTGATTCAATTTGTATTAAGGAGTTTTACAACAACACAAAATGCGAAACAAGATGCATTACACCAGTGTTTCCCAACCTTTTTTATACTAGTGCCCCCTTGGGCTCCATATTATTTCATATCGCCCCCCCTCCCATCTTACTTTTCTGACATTAGAATTAAAAAAGTACATAAAAATTCTATAAAGCTTCGGACAAAAATCGGTCTGAAACATTTTCGGGAAAAAACAAGATATGTCCCGAAAATAAATTTTCGGCCCATATAATGAAGAAACGTATTGTTGTAAAACAAACCGGTGTGGTATTATGTAAATAAAGCAAGTTTATCGTGCAAAACGCAAAAAAATGCGTCTATAGTTGGTGAATCGTTTATCTTATAGTTTGGTGAATCGTTTATCTTGTACTTAATGCACAAAAGATTAACACTATTTTCATCACCTAAATGGCGGTACCCACAATCACGTAAAATGTTCGCACAAAACGCCTAAACGTATATATTAGGTTTGCCTTGAAGTAAAATTTGTTTAAACGTTACTCATGGTACAATAGCCATATTACAAAGTTGAATAGAAAAAAAATACATAAACTAGATATCTTTGGTCGGAATTTTTTTCCAAGGAGTCTTACGTTCACACAACGTTAGGCTGTTGACAGTTGACACCATGAAAATGTGGAATATTACACAGCGCCTTGATGCCGAAAACACTGCCAAGCCAAAAAAAAAAATTTGCGTTTACAAATATTTGAAAAATATAGTTCGACAGGCACTCAGGCCACATTTGGCTCAATGGGCCTGAATCAGGTCGAGAATGAGACAATATAAAAATTCTTAGCCAAACCAACTTTTAAAACAGTGCAATGAATGTACGGCTATCACGCACAACTACGTGATAATTAAAAGTAACTCGTGGCTTACAGTTTGCCGACCACTGCTTTAAATAAACAAACATTATCCCGCGTATAAAACGGTGAAAGGCACCAACAACCAACAACCTTACATCAAAAAGCTAATTGTTACGTCAGAAGTAAACAATGGGCGGGAAACTACAAGTTCTCAGTACGAAAGTTGCCATTTAAGCTGTGTTACATATTGGCTGTTTGTTGCATGTGAACTGTTCATAAAACTTTGCAGAACGTTTTTTACGTAACGCCCCCTTATGTGCGTTCAGCGCCCCCCAAATCAGGAAAAGACCCAAAACGCCCCCTTGTAGTTCGGCAACGCCCACAAGGGGGCGGTACCGCCCACGTTGGGAACCTCTCCACAAAACGTTGGAAAACACCAAGTTACACTGCACTACGTCCGGAATCAGCCAGCGACGGCTCTGTATTATTAGGACTACGCATACCCAGGTTGCAGCTAGTGAATACATGACGAACATACAAAACAAAAATACCATATATAAAACAAACTTAGGGTTACATTAAGTTGAAACTAATGTAATCTTGATGCTGAACTGTTTGCACTCAGTGTTTTGTTTTTGTTCCTTAACTAAAGTTTTAACTCTTGTTTTTTTTCTTATAAAATACTCTATTATTACACCTGTTTCACGGATTAGTTAATTTTATGCTTTAATTGCCTAAAGTTTGTTTTGACTTTTTGTTTCTGTTCCCTCATGGTAAGAGTTCAGTAACATTATTTTAGTTGCCTTAACAAATGACTTGTGGTAAAAGTTAAATAATTATCTTTAAATTCACCCAACATTTTGGCCCAAAGAAATTCTATGGTTTTTCTTCATGAATTGGTGGAGGCGCCAACTTGAAAATTGTTTTGTTTATCGCTCAGTCATCTATTGTGTAAATGTAAGTTGTCTAAAGGAGCCATCAAATTTGCCAAAGTTTCTCATAATTTGTTGTTTTTAAAGTTATGCATAATTCACATTATTTCCAATTTGGTTAGGTCGAGTAATTTTAATATTGAGTGAATATGGTATAATGAAAGCAATCTTGTTTTGGGAGGGTGCCACTTAAAATTTGAATTGCCCTGTTCTGTAATACTTCAAGATGTTTTAATTTAGTTGGATAAGCTCTACCCAAGTTACGACACAATATCGAAGATAAGTATTGATTAGGCCAGGGTGGTCCAAAGTTGACCGAATGAAGGGCCGCAAAAAAAATTGAGAAAGCCTTGCGGGCCGCAGTCAGGGAAACCCCATAGTAATCAATAAACTGCAAGTTTTACTCTATATTAAATAAGCGAGTTTACCGAACTAATTAGCCAAGAGCGGTGTTTTTTTACATTAGGGAAATATAGATAAGGCACAAACAAAATAACCAAACAAATATTATTTCTTTCTTTTGATTACTGCTTCAATGTCAGCATTGATTTCAGTTGTCGACAATCGTAAGCAGGCATCCAGCGTTTCATCAGCTATTCTGTTTCGTACATCACTTTTTATCCGCTTCATAATTGAGACAGTACTTTCGCAAATGTAGGTACAATCAAATATGGAACACATCTTCAGTGCAAGTTCTCTAAAGAGTGGAAACTGCTCGTAGCTTACAAGTTTCCCAAAGGTGTCGTAACGCTACTTTTTTCTTGACAAAAGAAAAGGATCAGATTGCAGTTCACATAATTCTTGTTGGACATAAGACGGTTGAGACTTAGTATCTACTTCCAGTGGATTATTGAAAAGCTCCAATTCTGCTTTCAGTGAATCAAAGTCAGCGAATCTGCTGCTAAACTCGTCAATAATGTCACGTATTTTCTCGGAAAATATGACGAAATCAATATTTTTTCTTCACCAAGTAATTCACAGCATGAATGAGTAGCATCATTTCTTTGCAAAGAAGTCTTGAATAATAGAAGTTTCTTGCGAAAACCTTCAACGCATCCCACCATTTGAGATATGTTTTGTTTCTTACCTTGCAACTTCATGTTTAAGATGTTCAAGTGATTAGTAATATCAGTCAAGAATGCCAGTGAACCTATAAACTTATCATCATTCAATTGAATCACGTATTCAGGAAACCCTCCTATTTCATTCTGGATAAAAGTCAAAATTTCTTTTCTCAAAAAAAAAAGCATTTCAGTGTTTTGCCTGCACTTAACGATCGGATGTGGGAGAATAGTGCTTCTTGGTGAAGGATGCAATGAAATGTTAGGCAGTCCACACCATGACTTTTAAGAATGCCAACCAGGCCATTTCTCCTTCCTGTCATTGCCCTGGCACCATCTGTTGCAACACATGAACATTTCTCAAAACCTCCATATGCATCAACGACAGAGGCGAGGCTGTTTTAAACGTCCAAGCCTTTTGTAGTCCTATGAAGTGGAATTGTCTTGAGCAGTTCTTCGCAAACAACAAAGTTTTTAACAATAGTGCGGATGAAAATTAGGAGTTGACTAATGTCACTGATATCAGTACTTTCATCCAAGGCCAGAGAGAAGAACTTGCACTGCTGAACAAATTCTTTTAATTGTGAAGTTACATTGTCGCTTAACTCAACCACTTTTCTCGCAACGGTTTGATGGGATAAAGACACATTTTCAATTATTTTGGCAATTTTTTATCTCCAAATGCAAGAGCCATCTTAATTGCAAATTCTTTTATGATCTCCCCGTCACGAAAAGCCTTACCATGCTTAGCGAGCGTTAATGTAACTTCATATGATGCTTTCATGTTTGCGGTTGAGTCATTTTTGGCAAAATTGGAAATCATATTTTTTGTTTGAAGAAGTTACCCTTTAAAAAAAAAATTGCTTCCCGAGAAGTCCCGTGGTATTTTCCGTATTTTTACTCATGTTTGGTGTTGTAATGTCGTTTCAAATTTAACTCTTTCGGAACAGATAATACTTGAAAGCACACCAAACACTGTGGTTTACCATTGTTGTCGCCAAATAAATACGTTTCCTCCCAGTTAGAATTAAACACTCTGTTTTCCTCTGTCACCTTTCTTTTAAGACTCATTTTATTAGGAATTATTGTACTTGGCTAATTTTATAACTTTCAGCGTAAGTAGGCCTATTACTATCGTCAAACAACAACAAATCCTGCCTAAGTTACGATTGCTGTCACATGTGATTGTAGCTAACTGTGATCAACTACACTACCTTACCCAACTTCTAATGAAAACTCATTTTATAGCACTGTTACGTCATAAATGCCAAAAACAGCTGTTTACAGTACTGCATCATCATGATGTAACGAATCGTATCTCTAGAAAACATGGCGATCGTTCGCAATTAATGAACGAAACTGAAATTTTTCTATGTAAACTAAAATTATTCCGCGGGCCGCACGAAACGTGCCGGGGTTTGGACCACCCTGGGTTAGGCTATAATATAAAAGGCGAAGTGCATGAGTGTCTGAATAGTATTTCATTTTTGATAAGCATCCAATTTGCCTAGAAATTTCTTGTTCAATCATTTTAATATGAAGTTTAAATGACATATTATCATCTATGATGAGGCCTAATTATTTAGCGGAATTTAACTTCTTCAGTTTACTATTCCTCATTTTAATACTGAATTATTTTTCTATTTACAAATTTAAATTGGTTACCAAGTGATGTGTTTTAGAATCAATATTTGATAGATTGTGAGCCCGATACGAGTGGTCAATTTTTTTCTATATTTGTTTGAATTATTTTTCGTAGCTTTTTATGTCATTGTGGTTCATCTGCCTAAACTTCTAAGGTAATATCCTCACCTGATGCAGTGACGTCATCTGCTTCAACAACATTGTCACATTGAAAATGATAATGAACTTCTGAACCGAAGAACACATTCTGTGCTTGTCCAGCGACATTTCCACTCTGCATTTCACAGTTAAAACATTTTTAGAATGCAATATTATATAATTATCCTGGAAAGGGCGCTTGACTTTGAGGAAGGAAAAGAAATTGTATTTAATTTCTTTTTTTCTGTGCTCATGACAAACTACAGGGATAATACTTGCATTGATATGTTCACTTGAAAAGTTGTTACAAAACAGATTTGTGCAAAGCGCACCCAATTTTATTTAAAGATGAACACAAAACTCACCAAGTCAATATCTTGAACATTTTCAACAACCTCCTGTTCAGCTTCAGCTGGTTCGGCCATTTTCACTTGCACAAGTTTTCAACACAAAGCTGCTCAAAAAAGGCTTGGTATGTTCAATGTAAAGCTTAGGAGTCGTAGGGAATCCATCGCAAAACAATTTGCAAATACTTTTTGTAAGCTTACAAATAGTTAACATTCTAAACAACTGCCATTGAAAGCATGCATTGTTGAATGTTAGTTTTAAAAACATTGTTGTGTTTTATTTTACTATATTACAAATATAATCTGTTAATTAAGCAGTCAAAAACATGTTGCAAAAAATACAAAGTTACCACTACTTGTCAATTTCGCTGTGGCATAACCTCACTGAATATTAGCCTTGAGTTGACTTTGTGTAACCCCCTTAGTATATTTTGTCCAAGGCCACAACAGCAGGACATTTTACGAAGGAATGTTAAATTAATGTATTTAAGAAAATTGCGAACTCTACATCCAATATTTCATGTTCATCAATCACCCAATTACACCCTACCATGGTAAAACAAAGAAAATGCAGTGGTTCCAATTATGAGATATAAACGCCTAGCTTAGATTTAAATAACAAAATATAAAATACAATTTTAAATTGGACCGTACATAATAACTTTCTTTATGAAGTTGTATTAAAGGTTTAGGCCAGAGATGGTGAACCTTTTCTTCGCGCGGGTCACAAACACAACTTTAATCCTTACAAAATGCAGAAGTGGGTCATCTATTTAATTATTTGCTAATTTTATGCGAAACTTTGCTGCTGCGTGGTTTTAAGTGTTATTTTCTGGGTTGGTAATTCAAGGTTTTATATTAAGAAGTTATATAATATTAAGAAGTTAAATACGTAACAAATGCTGCAGCATATTTTATGGGTTTACAGGAGTTCAGCAAAAAGCTTTTCAGCATTGTTTATTGGTTTAAAGAGGGTTTTTAGAACTTTTATTTTGCGAACTCTTAATTTCCCTTACACTCCTTAAAGGATCACCACCCTTTACGTTTTACAATGATAAACAAAACGCTTTTAGCTTTTCTGCACACATTTGCTGAAGTGCAGTTAATGTAAATGTAGGCCTACTCGTCACCCTGAAACAAGATATGTCCCGAAAATAAATTTTCGGCCCATATAACTAGATGGATTCGATCGCTAAAGAGAGCTGAAACAATTGGGTCACAGTATTTTAGGTTTTTTGTCGCCCAAGCAAATGGCCCTATGGGTGTAGACTCATAAAGCTCCTATACGCACCTACATACCACTATACTGCAAATTACAGTTCCACGATGTAGACTTTTAGCACGGTTTATTGGTTTAACCAGGGTTTTAATGTAGGCCTACTCGCCACCCTGAAACCCTTTTGCATGACCCACAGATTTGCCCACCAAGATTTAACCAGTATAGTGCAACTAATAAAGAAGTGTTTTTTTACATTTATCCTTTCATTAAAATGATTGATAACATTTTGGTATTTCTAGAAAGACAAGTGGGTCATTAAAAATGTGTGGCGGGTCACTTTGTGACCCGCGAGACAGTTGTTTGCCATCCCTGGTCTAGGCCATAGGGCTCTTAAATTGCTTTGTGTAGCCTAGTTATAAATCCAAACAACTGCAGTGACATCTGGTAATTTGTAATTCAAAATTTAATTTGTTTATTTGTTTCTGAAAGCAACTTAAAAACTAGGTGGAATACAAAGTCAGAACTGTATTAGGATAAATAAAATTGCAACTAAATTTATTTGTTTAACTCTTCTTAGGGTTAATGGCAACTGTTAATCAGTGACAAAATACAATGAGTTTCAATCCTGTTGCCTTCCTTGAAACTTATGAGTCTGATGAAGTACTGTTGATGGTCATTAAATTACATTCATTAAAATGCTTTCAACATTACATTAGTGCTGTAAACCATTTGTTGTTCACAATTAAGCAAACAGCGTTATCTGGGTGTTTTACAAAAAAAACATTATTGGCATAAATTTAAATAACATTTCTCAGTAATGAAAGTGAACATGATAAAACATATATGTAAACACATATCTAAAGCATGTATTACAATCTCATATTGTAATATATAAAACAAAACAATTGCTTAACAAAATATACATTCAGTACAACATTTTAAGTTTATCCCAATGGTTTAGACAATGTGATTAGTCAAGGTGTAAAATTAGGTATAAAATTCAACAAATGTATTTTGTATTAAAAAATTTGTTTTCAAAAAAAGATGGATCAAATAGGAACCGACAATAAAACAGCGATTATTGTGTTATACCAGATATGTAAATCCTGACTCTAGTCAGTTTTCATTCTTAGGTTTTGCTAAAAGTCAAATGCACAGAAAAAAAGCATTATATTTTGTGGAGTCTATTGACATAGCTCTAGTTCAGTGGTTTTCAACCAGAGTTCCGCTAGTACAGGCCAGGGGTTCCGCAATTTCTAAATTGTTTAGCTAATTGAGGTGTGTTTATTACACTGGGATTCCTCAAGCCAGTGGAATTATTGAACTGGGGGTCCTCGAGCCAGTGAAATGTTTCCATAGGGTTCCGCTTCAGCAAAAAAGTTGAAAAGCACTGGTCTAGTTAATGATTATTTTCTATCAGTTCCCCGAACAGTCACAAGACAACCTGACAAACATTGTCTGCGTCACCCAGTTAACATTTGTATGTTATCGTGATAACAATTGCCACCATGTGAAAGACAATGTTTTACACTTAATCAAAACGAAATCATTTTGAAAACCGAACAGTTTAGATATATATTGATGAATTGTAAAATTAATATTGATGGTTATTGTTAAAGTAGGAGCTTTTTCAATATAATATTTCCAAGAATACCTTCTCAATTTAAAATCGCTTTGTAGTGAGGTATTTTTTTGTTTTGTTTTAGTAGTAGCATACATTATCTTTTTGAAAAAAACATATCTTTTCATATTTCGAAATTCCTTTGTTTAAATTTGAATTAAACAAATATTTAAATTATTATTATTTGCCACAACACAACTAATACAATGCTCCCACTCAGAGCTGGGAAGTAAAAGAACACCTTTTTAACAATTAGGGATGTTCAAAGCAGAATATCAAATCCTAGAAATTTAGT
Organism: Ascidiella aspersa; assembly: GCF_963924565.1. Classification (NCBI taxonomy): domain Eukaryota; kingdom Metazoa; phylum Chordata; class Ascidiacea; order Phlebobranchia; family Ascidiidae; genus Ascidiella; species Ascidiella aspersa. Next base: position 31,933,370 of record NC_139452.1, on the reverse strand, counting down.
TGCACAACTATTATATAATTGGAACATTCGGCTATAGTTGTTTTAAGATATATCATTTTATTTTGAAAGGATTCTACTAATTATAGTGAAACCGAGGGTTAACTTAACTCGCGTCTTTGAGGTAAAACATTTGCTTTAAAAAATATGAAATAACTCGTACAGAATTCATTGTATTGCATGACACTCAGTATATGGCAAAATTCAGTTATTTTTTTTTACACTTTTAATATTTTTTTTTAATTTAGTTAGGCATTATATTTTCTGCAAAATCGGTTCAAGCCATTGTATTAAACTTTTATCACTTTTCTAATTTTATTTTTGTTATAATGCAAATTTCTTAACAAATTTATTTTGCGACTAATTGCTGTTTTGCTTTCAAAAGGGTAGATTATGATCAACCCTACCAAAAAATCGTATTAAATAACAAAAAATACTTAGATTTAATATCTTAGATTCAAAACCTACTATTCTAGAACACTTTGGTATTAAATTAGGAACATACCAAAATTAATACATTTTTTTTAGTATTATAATTTGTAAAGGTTCGGCAAAACACCTACAATGGATATGAAATAGGACAAAGGCCAGTCTGGATTCTGTGGCAAGTGATACTTTCAAGGAAAGAGCTATTTTTAAGGAAGGAGCTATTTAACCGAAACGCTTCTTTATGTTCGCTTCAATTTGTGATTATTTATTGAATTGGGTTGGGGTTGGGGTTAGCATTTGGGTGATGGTATTACATTTAATTTTTGAGTTTGTATACCTTTAATGATTTTTTTGGAAATTGATTAGCCGGGTAAATAGACTTTCCCTAATTTTAAAGTATTATGTGTGTGCACACACAAATTACAAAATTACAGACCCAAATTTTTTAAATTACACATTTTTTTATCTGTGGTTAATTCGTAATACGACTCTTTTATCTGTTGGAAAGGTGTGATCAAGGTCTACCCCAATATGTTGGTTAAACGGTCGACAAGTGAAAATTTATCTTCATTTTGAGGGAATGCTACTGGGAGCAAAAATCGCGATTATATCGCATGGTTAATTATGAATATCGGTTATCGTCGATTTAAATCCTTATCCCCCATATCAGTGGCATCATGTGTAGCATCGTTGGAAAGGTGTGATCAAGGTCTACCCCAATATGTTGGTTAAACGGTTGGCAAGTGAAAATTTCTCTTCATTTTGAGGGGATGCTACTGGGAGCAAAAATCGCGATTATATCGCATGGTTAATTATGAATACGAATATCGGTTATAGTCGACTTAAATCCTTATCCCCCCATCAGTGGCATCAAGTGTAGCATCATTGGAAAGGTGTGATCAAGGTCTACCCTAATTTGTTTGTTAAATAGTCGGCAAATGTTTTTGAGTTGTAATATTCGGCGAATATTAATATTCCATATTAATATTTTTTTTAATTTAAATTTTTTTTTTGATATTCATAAAATGTAGACCTGTCTTAGTGTGGTGGTAAAATATTTTTTTTCTAAATGCTGAATAAATATGTTTATGTTGCCTTTGAAATTGTAGGATAAGATAGAGCAAGATTTTGTAGGTTGGCTAGCTCTTGGTCTTAAAAAAAACTAAAAAAAACTAGACAGGGTGTCTGAAAAGTGCCGAAAACCAAAATTAACAAAAAATGACAGTTTTACCCTCTAAAAACCACCCCTTAGATCTTGTGCACAAAAATTTTGGCGCTGGTCTAGAATCCTACCACAACGTTGAAATAATTATTAAGCAATGCATAATATGTGGGTTAGGGTGTCGGTTAGTGTTTGGGTGTGGGTAGGTCAAGTAATATTGTTTAACACCATTACTGGACTCACCCAAACCCAAACGCTAACCGGCACCCTAACCCAAATAATGTTCATTGTGGTAGGATTCTAGACGAGCGCCAAAATTTTATATTAGAAACAACTTTGGGAGGGTATTTACCAGTTGTGAAAATTTCATGTTCCAACTATGTTTTTTTCCTTGTCAAAAGTGAACAACAAAAAATTGACTGAAAAAAAAAAAAAAAAAACTAGACAGGGTGTGCGGTTTTTGTATATTTTGCTAGGGGGTTATAGCGCGGTTCTACTATATTATACCAGGGGGGTATAGCGCAGTACCACTATACTTTTCCAGGGTGTTATTCCTTGGTTATTCTATATTCTTTCAACGGGTCTTATTTGTCAGTGTCCATATACTCCCAATGTTGTGCTTCCAGTTTCGGTGCTTTAGCAGGCAAAAGCGGATGTGGCCCGAAGTTGCGTGGTATAGGTTGGACATGGTGCACTTTTACAAGAATGATTGTCAGTGGTCTTAATATAAATTTGGCTGCGAAGCAAACCTATAACTTGTCTTTATAATTAAAAAATATTTGACAATTTTTTCTTGCACCCCTGTACGCCTCTCATTGGGGACAAAAGTCAATAGTGTGACGTAATCGATTTAGTTCTTTACAGCTATATACTCTAACCTAGCGGCAGAAAACCTTTAATGCTGAATTTGTTCATATCGCTTGCTTTATTCTGGCCGCGAAGCGTCTGGCTGCCTACTGTGCTTTTTTTGTCCAGCGCGTGCAACATTCATTGTGCGAAGTGGCTTGTCTCAGGGAAACTAAGCGCGTGCGACTTGCCTTTTAAAAAGAGGCTTCTCTTAGTAAATTAACTTATTGCTTTTACAAAACAACATATTTTACCGCCGCAGATTGAAATGAAAAATTGTGGAGGCAGTGTACACCACTCTGTTTCCAGTTTTTATTCTATGAATGAAATCACTTTAATTTCTATATTTTTGTTTAGTTGTTTTCCCCCATAGGTTAATTATTTTAAATTGAAGTTCAAAATTGGCCTGAGGAGCAATCTATAATTTGTCTTTATAATTGAAAACTATTTAACAATGTTTTCTTTAGTTTCTTAGACACCTCTAAACACAAAAACGGCCGAATTTTAATTTTACCCCCCTAAATTACTCCCCTTTTTTTCAAGAGGTAAAATGTTTATTTTAACATCAGCTTTAAATGGTTCTCTAACATTTGTGAATTTTTCAGATGTTTATGTCATTTCCTTCTAGTGTAAATATATCATTAAAATTTCCTAAAGTGTTGTGCATTTTGACCCCCCGGATGAAAAGTTCAGGGGTAAGGTTTAAAATTTTGTTACTTAGCATTGTATTTGTCATGTATCCATCATCCATAAATATATCAGATTTTTTTTACATTTTTTTATCTCTGAAAAGTGCTTAAAACCAAAATTAACAAAAAATGACAGTTTTGCCCCCCTAAAAAACACCCCTTAGAACCTAGGCAATTTTTTTTTATATTAGAAACAACTTTGGGAGGGTATTTAACAGTTGTGAAAATTTCATGTTCCAACTATGTTTTTTTCCTTGTCAAAAGTGAGCCATAAAAAATTGACTGAAAAAAAAAAAAAAATAAATAAATAAATAATTCGGACAAAAACAACATGTGTCCAAAAAAAAATTTTTTTTTTCGGGCCACATAATTTAGACAAAAACAACATGTGTCCAAAAAAAAATTTTTTTTTTTCGGGCCACATAAATATTGGTTGAAAATAAGTATTACAATTCGGTAATTTCCCTAAAGTTTGCCAGAAGCGAATTACATAAAAATCTAAGAAAAAAAAATTCAAGATACTTATTTCCAGTTTATTTAAAAAAGTAAATAATCAGATGTTCTTGTATAAATATATTTATATTTGAACCAATACTTGGTACGTCGTGAAAGTTCTTATAAAATTGACGTAATACGTTCCTGTGGGGCACGAGATTAGTTTAATTAAGCTTCTGACTCTCGTTTTAAGGTTGCTTGAAGGTTGCGTGCGTATAACTCGTTAGCCAACCACAATGCTTCTGGTGATTATTAATTGTATTATCTGATAAGCGAACACCCAGTTGAAACTATAGAAGGCGGACAATCAACACTGTTAACAACACAGCGCTGTGAACAGCACAGCGCTGTCAACCGCACAACACGTTAACTGAGAAGAGGCCTTGTTTACAAGCGGATAGCGGCCTTAAGTAGCCACAGACAATCAAACTGCTGACCGCCGAGATAATCGCGGAACAGCACATTTAGCATTTACACTTTGGTGCGAGTAGACAATAAATCTGGGGCATAAGCCGTTACAGCGTAAATTGCACAATAAACACAAAATCTCTTAGTCGGTAAATAGCCGTGTGCTACAGTCCCACCAAGGTTCTAATTCTAACCTACGTTACAAAAGTGCGTTAAACCGTTTAACGCCCTTTTTGCTAACTTTACTCTACAAATACGTGTTTTCATTTTTTTAACAATCACTGTTAAAAATAATTTGAATCTGTTGTTTCGAGCAATATGCAAAACTATTTTTGGCCTAACCGAGACGCCACCTCTAAAACCAAAAATTTTGTCAATTCAAACCAAATAAACGCATTTTTTCTGTTTTAGATCGAGAATAACAAGTGTTTGTAAGATTAATTGTGGTATGACGCCGTGTTATGAGCTAACTTTGCAACGCCATTTAAAATAATAGTTTAACTTCACTTCAGTATGCGATATCATAGAAATTTGCCAAAAAGAATATTTTGTAGGGTGCATGACCAGGTGCCCCCTCTGGATCAACCCCTGCTCACAGCTTTTAGCCAATCTGATGACCAGCAAGGGTAGACGGATGTCTGGCTGGCCTATGGTAAAACGCAAGTTTGTATCAATGTATGGTCACCAGCTATACAGTCTGTGGTTTATGATTTAAACTTTTTTAATTTTTTGTTGTGTGTGTGTGTGTGTGGCCATTTAATCCTCCATGTATTCTCTCTCTATTTGCTCAATAACAGTATAAGATGCACTCACACAATCTTATCGTTTAAAAAAGGCTTTATAAAACTACCGCTCAACCTGTCCCACAGCAATAATTTCACTCAAAGGACGGACACGGTCGCCAACACATGTTTATTAAAATACGTGTTAACGGCCGCACAATTATTTATCGACGGCCGCAGGTCGGACACCGTTGTGCTACACCTTGCTCGATCTAACAAATAGCAACAAGTTTTACCACCAAATACTCATAACGGTAATTATCGATGCTTAAGTTGGGATGACTTAACGATTAGTAAAGTTATGTTTATCTCGTATCAAAAAACACGCAATATATCCATTTAATTTTAAGCTATCCTTGTTTGGTCTTTTTTGTTCTCAGCATTATTAAGAAAACGTTAACCTTGAATAAAAACTTGTTTTTTAATCAGCTCTTAAACTGGCTGATTAAGTCACCTTTGTTTGACTTGCGATAAAACGCTCGATGTTGCAATGAGAGTTTAACATAAAGTCCTTCACACAATGTTGGTTTACAAAACAACTTTGTAAAACCCGTGGTTTTACCGCACTTTGAAAAATCTTCGCTAAAGTAAAGTGCACCTTGTTAAGTTGAGTATCTGAACAAAACAGATGCGTGATAGAATGGCGCATTAAATTTCCACCCGGAATACAAAGAAGGGCTGCGGAGTCGGACTCGGGACTGGAGTAAGACCACCTAAAATGCGCACTACAAAATCTTAAAACTAATATGGCCGCTAACTGTAAATTGTAAAGGTGGAACAGCATATGGTGGAATATTTTCCAACCATGTTTGTGAGTAAATGAATTATGCCACACCTATAAGTGGATTGCTGAATATCCACGTTATTTTAGTTACGTGAATGGGCGGACTACAGGCTGTAGAGTCAGGGACGGACTCGGGACTCGGACTGAGGTTATATTTAACCGACTCCGCAGCCCTGACACAAAGCAAGTTTATGAAGTTAGCCAACCAGTATTTACTAAGCGCAGTTATAACAAATAGGTTATTATAAACTGGTATTATATCATTCACCCATATGTTGTTAGTGTAATTTCTAACTAAATAGAAAAATACTTTTGCTAAAAATTTTGAAAATCTCTTCAGCTTGTACTTGAAAACAAAATGGCGTCTTTTCTCCAATAAAAAGGTTTACCCAAAAGTTTTAATGAGTTTACCATAAAAAACGTGCTTGTTTAAGTTGTTAATTGGTTTTGGACAATTTTCAGCCTGACGTACTTTTGCACATATTTTTCATTTGGTTGCAGCGATGATCTGAGGCCGCTTGCGAATCTCACAACACCAAAACAACTTCATGATACGCTTACGAGTTTTGGATCCGCCACGCCCGGGTAATATTTTACACTTTGTTTGCAAGTTTAGCATTTCTTAGTTCAAATAAATTTACGATTTAAAGGTTGAAATTACTGACTGTAATTGTTTTGAAACAAACGTGGCGCCGAATTGAATATTCTAGCTTTTCACGGTGTTTTTCAAACAGGCGATTAGTTCAATCTTTTTATTCACAGGTGTTCCACAACTGTTTGGCTTATGACGCCATAATAAGTGTAAATAGTTTGTGGCATCCTTACTAGGTGTTTCACTGTGACTTAAGCTAAATAAACAATTGAAACAAAATTAATTGAGCACAATGCATAGGGAAATATGTTTATTGCACTCTAGCGGTAAACTGCCCGTTAAATAATAAAGTTTTAAAATTCCTGTCTTAGCTGAAATAACTAAACTCGTTTAACGTAAATCAAACCAACATACAGGCGAGTTAGGGCTGACAAATATAAAGTTTCTCTGTTACAGAACAGTTCCGCATTCCATTCTCTACGGGGCGAGGCCCAGATGAAATATCGGTTCCTCATTGTCACAGTAAAGTTCCGTTCTTCTGTGCTTGGCTGCTTCACAACAACACAGCCAACCATAGCGTCAACTAAATAACGTCTGGCTGGTTTAAGGTGAGATAAGACATAAACCTCAACCCATTTAAGTAAAGCGTCAACTGTGTACGACAGATCGGTTTGTGTTTGCCGGTCGCACAATAACCCAGGGTTAATATTAAATTACAATCAGCACTCGCACAGACGAAATACTCGTCAAAAAACATCTGCACACCGTCTGCATTTTCCTTCTACCAATTGTTTTTCACCAATGAATAAAGCTGCCTTTCTATTTCATAGCGTTTAATCGTTATTGTATAAAACTCACAATGTTGGATTTAAAGTTTAGAAATTAAGTTATTTGCTGTTTAAAGTTAAGAACACAACTTGCTTCTGTTTAGACAAACTTCTAATATAAATATTAAGTAAAGACAAAACGTATTCTAAAGCAAACTACATTTAGTAGAATCAAACCGAGTTTACAGCAAATCATAAATGTATTCTTGTCATAGCTGAAAGTAGGAAACTCAATTAATTTTAACTAAACCAACATACAGGCGAGTTGGGCTTTGACTTGTGATGCCCCTCACCCCGAAACCCCCGACCAAATCGTAAAAGTGACCCGCCTTTATTATTCGGCAACAATCCTGAATGTCGATCAAAACGCCCTCCCCCTTATTAGCATCTAACTTTTCGAACAAAGGAATCGCGCGCTCAGAATAAACGCGCCGCGCGTCAGTTGATGTCACTCGACACAAAATAAATATTTTTAACGCGAGAAGCGCTCGGGACTTTGGGTTTGCAACAATTGGATCACTGTTGCTCTTTATGGCTGTTGCTCTGGCTACGACACAACAAACCACACAGCATTTGTTGAGGGAGGGCAAATATATTGTAGGACTATCCAGGCGAAACATCGGTTCCTCTTTGTCACAGTAAAGTTCCGTTCTGTGCTTGGCTGCTACACAACAACACAGCCAACTATAGCGCTCAAACGTCTGGCTGATTTAAGGTGACACATAAACTTCAACCCATTCAAGGATAGCGTCAACTGGATAGGTTTGGGGTGAGTTTGACTGTAGCACAGAAACCTCACAATATTTAACCAAACAGACGAAACCCGTTGGCTTCACAATGACAAGTTCCAAAGTTGAAAGAGGAACTGAAATACTCGGCTAAAATAGCTTGTAATAACAGCCATTTTGCAACTTTTAAATCCAATGGGCATATATACTGTATAGATCAGACCTGGGCAACATACGGCCCGCGGGCCGGATCCGGCCCGCCAAGCAATTTAATCCGGCCCGCGGCCTATTTACCTTAAAATACATAGGCTAAGCGAAAAACAGGGCAAGTTGACAGATCTTGTCAAGACCCCGCCAAATTCGATTTTTAGCCTGTTCAAAATGCTAAAACGGAAATTCTTTGCGCGCTTCGCGCGAATCTCTTATGTCTTTCTCGTATGTTCCACGCGATTTTTCGGCAACTTTACAGACAATAACGTCCTCTGCTCAGTGGCACTCTCTCTAACGAAAGTTTAACAAATTTAGCCTGATATTTAAAATATATTAATATTAGGCTAAGTTTGTTAAACTTTGTAACACATCGGTAACTTAAAGTTTTAAAAAAGAAGAAAAAACATAAAGGTAAGTTTTTCGTAAGAAATTTTCACGTATTTTAATCTTAAGTTTTGGGTCAACGCGCCCCACAACTTAATAAACGCTAATATATCAAGCAATATACATTTTTAGTCGGTGCTCAATGCTTCGCGACCATCTAAATCTAAATTAAAGTTTGCATTTTCAAACAAACATAGTCGTAAATTTTTCGCGCTTCGCGCGACGTTTCGTGACCTTCTTTAAATCCGACTTAAATTGCACATTTCGCACAACTCCAAACGTAATAACAAACTGGTTGATTATTTGTTTTACACCGTCAGAGTATGACGTCATATTGTATGTATTTTAGATCCTATATTTGACCCGGCCCGCCACAACATTTTAGGTTTCTCATGCGGCCCGCGGCTCAAAATAATTGCCCACCCCTGGTATAGATTAGGGTGAAACAATAGTAGCTGTTGAATCAATGCAATTCGCCAAACTGCTAACTGCTGACGTTTCTCATTAGGTTTTAAGAAATTAAACCAATAAATAAATTTAAAATACTTCATATTAGTAATTTTTGCAAAATTCGAAGTCATTGTCGTCATTAACGTGCATTAGGACGAGGAGATATCTTTCATTTTTACACATTAAGTTTGCTTTTTGTTTCGCAAATTGCGTTTATATAGAGATGACGTCACAAAGTTACATCTAAACGTGACGTCATATTTTTAGGGTGTGATGAAACGCAGGACGCCCTTGAACTAGGTTAACACATTCAAGGATCGTAATTCATTTTTCTTTACATTACGTTGTTATAATTGGCAACCAATGCAGTGTTTGTGAGGGGAATGGCCTCGTGGCCCGCCCTGGCTTCCACACGTTTACCGCGTTCCGACGCGTAAAAGCTCTGTAACAAAACATCTGGGTCGCGCTAAATTTTGCAGACATAACAAAACAGATTCACACCGGTTCGCACCGCAGCAACCTTAGATTACATGAAGCGGTGGGTAGACTGAAACGAACACTCGTAGAAGCTACATTGGCGAGAGACGACCTTTTGTGAATAAAGCGCGCTTTTGTATTTGCCAAACAACCTCTGAATTCGTCAAGCTAAACGCCTTTCATCCCATGGCATCATAAAATAGTACAGGGGCAACATTTGGCAAGTCACGGGCCATTTTCAAGCTTAAAAATGCCTCGGCAGGCCGTAATGCATTAAACGTAATATTTTGTTGTAAAAACATATGTTTGCAGGTTTTTTAAAATAACAAACTTTAATCCAGGGGGAAGAATTGTTTGGAAAATGGCTCTAATTACATTTAAGAAAAGGGTTCGCGCAAAATTGCGTTTGTTTGGTGTAAAATTTGTCGCGGCGTCATACATGATCACAGTGAAAATATGACGAGAATATACTTAAAAAAACGCGATAAATGAAATTGTTAATCTAGTTTGTGCTGTGATTTGAATGGGGACGTTAGACTTCCAATGTTATGTCCAGTTTTGACCGCCGACCATAGTTTGAAGCGGTATGTGTGCGGAGATAATGTAATTTTTTCCAATAAGTACAACTTTTTATCGGCGTAAAGGTTAAAACACGACAATGTTCTTACAAAACATTTATCTCACGTAAACCATATTTTTCTAATGATTGACAAAATGTAGATACCATCAGTGGTAAAAGTGGAGAATTTTGACAATTTATGAATAATTAGAAGGTTATAATCACACGCGGACAATAACAAACCACTTCGTATTAAGCCATTAACATTTTCTACTTGGCCGCCAGAAATGTAAATTGTATTTTTCCCTTTCGGAAATAACTTGATTCTTGCAAAACTATGTAGATTTTAAAATGTTTTTGTTACATTAAAATTTATGCTTAATATCCTCCTTCCTTTAAACTATAATATACAAACACATGTTGCTGTCAATGTCTGTGAAGACATCAGGGCTGCGGAGTCGGTTAAAAATAAAACCCGAGCCCCGAGTCCGGCTGCGACACTACAGCCTGTATTCCGCCAATTTACGAAACTAAAATGAGGAACATATTAAGCAATCGACTTATAGGGGTGTTGCATAATTTATTCACTTACAACACATGGTTGAAAAGATCCCACCGTATGCTATTCCACTTTTACAATTAACAGTTGGCGGCCATATCAGTTTTAAAATTTGCTACTACGCATGCAACACGGGTAGTTTTACTTGGTCTTATTCGAGTCCAACTCCAGCTAAACAAACCAACTCCGTCGAGTACCGATTCCTAAAACATTCCAAACAACATTGTTTTTCATAAAGAATGCTTATTTTATAAAGAATGTTTGTTTTAACTCGGTAATTTTAAATGGTGCAATTTATAAAGTGACAGCAGTAGTTTTGTTTCCATCAACAGTTTGAATTTCGACCTTGTTAAGTTTTCCAATCAGTTATTCAGGTGTTAATGTGGTAAACTGAGACACATAATAATCACCAAAACCGACATTAGATTTGTGTCTCTCTACCGCCACCGTTCACCACGCAGGGGTCACTGGGTGAAACTTTTCCGCGGTTGACTGAAGTTTGCGGCAGCAGGGTTTTGCTGTAGACATCCGATGTTGGAACAACTTGTGACTCGTACCTTTGCTGCCATGTAGCGGATGAATAAAAATAAAGTTTGGCCGCACAAGGCGTGTTTTTGATTTGTTATATAAAAAAATATTCTTCGAATCACTTTACAACCTTACGTTTGTTCATGGTTCTTGGCAGGTGACGTCATAATACTACATTGATTATTCTGCAAATAGATGACGTTATGTCGTCACAGACATTAACAACTATATTTGAAATGACTTACTTGTACTTAAGTTACAGTAGATTGCAAAATAATTAACTTGGACTAAAGTTACAGTACTTGGCAATTGATATGACTTAGACAAGGAGTGGGCAATTATTTTGAACCGCGGGCCGCATGAGAAACTTAAAACAATACAGGTTCACACCGGTTCGCACCGCAGCAACCTTGATTTACATGAAGCGGTGTGTAGACTGAAGCATTCACTCGTAGAAGCTACATTGGTTAGAGTCGACCTTTTGTGAATAAAGCGCGCTTTTGTATTTGCTGAACAACCTCTGAATTCGTCAAGATAAACGTCCTTCATCCAATGGCATCATAAAATAGTACAGGGGCAACATTTTTCAAGTCACAGGCAAAAACCAAACTTAAAATGTCCCAGCGGGCCGCAATGCTTAAACGGAATAAGGTTGTAAGGTGGTTCAAACAATATTTTTTTATATAACAAATCAAAAGCACGCCATGTGCGGCCAAACTTTATTTTTATTCACCCGCTTTGTGGCAGCAAAGGTACGAGTCACAAGTTGTTCCAACATCGGATGTCTACAGCAAAACCCTGCTGCCGCAAACTTGAGTCAACCGCGGAAAAGTTTCACCCAGTGACCCCTAAGTGGTGAACGGTGGCGGTAGAGAGCCGAACATCTATTGGTGGTTTTGGTGATTATGATTATTATGCGTCTCAGCTTTTTTTTTTTATTTAGCAAATTAACACCTGAATAATTCACTAGAAAACTTTAACAAGGTTGAAATTTAAACTGTTGTTGGAAGTAAAACTTCTGCAGTCTCATTATAAATTGCATCATTTAAAATTAACAAGTTAAAACAAACATTCTTTATAAAATAAGCATTTTTTATGAAAAAAACAACGTTGTTTCGGAATGTTTTTACTGGTATATTAATCATTATAAAATATATGAGAGTAATAACATATTGCTCAACCATTATGTTTTTTCAGGTCGATAATGGACGGGTTAGATTGACTTTCGCAAATCGAAAAGCGTATTCTATTGCAAAACCTCTGTTGTTGTCCGCCGCAACGAAAGTACAATAACGACTGGTCTTGTATATAACATGCCCGACTGTATTTCAGGGAAGCACTTTGCTATGGTGAATGTGACATCCAGACAGCTGTCGCGCTTTATCTTAATTCAACCGTTCGGAAATAGATTCATCCAAAGTTTCTTTCAGCAATCAAAGTATTGTGCTTGTTGTCCTTTCTTTGCTTTCTAAGCATTAACTAAACTTTTGGTGATACAATTTTATTTCGTTTTTGGTCAATTTGTAGAAAATGCAGCGAGGCAAGAACGTTACAATATGGAAAATCAAATAAAAATCGAAATAATTTGAACTACCACATGCGCTGAACACGTGATCAATACGTCACACCTCGTCATAAATTGTTTTCAAATTAAACAAAAAAAACTATTTTATCTGGATTTGTTTTGATCCCGATTGATACAAAAGGTTCTGCGACAGACAATTTGTGCCAAGCTAATTTTTCATAATTAAAGTTAATTTCGTAAAATGTAGAAGTAAAACCCATATGGGTTATTTGCATAATATTCACCATTTTTATGATTCATTTGTAATGATTGTAATATATTTCGGGTTTTGACAATTTCAACTTTAACAGCGGCACACGGGTTGATAAAATCGCTGATAAGCAACATTTACTTGTTTTCCGAACGAGGACTTTAGCTACGTTTTTTATCGCAAGTCAAACACAGCCGCCCACTTCACTTCAACTTCACGTCGCAAAATTATACAAGGTAGCGCTAAGAAAAAATAAAGTCAAAGGACTGAGAATCACAATGAACGTCAATCGAATTTTTCTAGAATGAATTAAGGCTGATTTTTTCAACAAACTCCATCCAAAATAATTAGCGTAACGGTTAAAGTATTCCAATTTGCACATCCACGATTTTTCAGGAATTAACCATAAATTTAGAAAAACACAAGCCAAACTTACTAAAAAGTTCGTTTATGCGCAGTTTGCTGTAAATGAGAATCTACTGATATTCCGAATAGCAGCACATTAGTTATCTTTTAAACAATTGCAGTCAGTATTTCAACGATTAACACGTTAAAGTTAGCTGACGCAAGAAAGTAAAAAAACAACGACTTAAAATTGATTTTTGTATTATATAAACTGATGCTACCAGGCATGGTAATATAAATCAAAAAACAGCTCCTCTGGTAATTGTAATTGTTAACCAACGTTTCGGCAACCTACGCAAGCCGCCTTCGTCAGGGTGATTGACACTGAACGAATACTAAAATAATCTGCGGGAATACTAAATTCATCGGAATAAGGCATACATGGCCAAAATAAGGCACGAAACTAAAGGGAGAGGGTATTGGGCAATCGTGGGCCATAGGTCTGGCATCGGCCGTTTACGTTTGGCCGCCATTATTTGAATGGCGCCGTTGGCGCCGCTGTTTTGGTACCGGATTATTTGCCCCTGTTTGGGGTTATTGGTGGTTAATGGGTGGGGTTATAAGTTGGGTTAGAGTTTAGATTGTTAGGGGAGTTATTGTTGCACTTAGGGGTGGGGTTTGGTGTTAGTTAAATAGTTGTTTTGGGCTTTAGTGTTATTCCGACGGACTTAGGACTTATTACGATATTACGATTAGAAATTAGCCCTATTTTGGTCTTATTCCTGTGTTTTATCCCGACAAAATGTGACCAAGTTGTCAACAAGGTGTGTATACAACAATAACTTATAAGTCAGCTGTTAGCGTTTTAGCTCCGCATTCAGCAATAGGTAGGCTATTTCGTTAAACAGTGGCCATAATGCGGCTGGCATTGCGTACTTCCGTTTAGCCATTATGTACTGACTAATAAAGCAACAGTTGCGGTAAACAGGTTAGACATTAGATACAGGTTCTGTTAAGCAAATGTGCTGGCGAAATGATATTGGACAATATTTTAACACTGCGATAATATTTGTGCAAAAATTAGTAAAATGTTATTATTTGCATGCTAAATAAGGAGTGAGTGATAAATTATGGATTTATTGAACCAACAGCGTTGTCAAGAGATAGAGTTTATATTTTTTGCTTTTAGCATCTAGCGTTGAACACTGGCTATAATGAGAAGTTAGGCCATTGCGTAATTTCATTACAGTTGAAGGCCAACCATATGTTGCTGTGAACAGATTTGACCTAAACAAATATATTGGTGTACTAAAAATAAGTCAATATTTTACCACTGCGATAATATCTGCGGAAAAATTAGTGAAATAGTATTTTTTTACTATATTAGGTGAGAGTGAAATATTGCTTAGCACAGCGGTGTCGAGAAATATTTAAAGTTATAAAATATTTAAAAAAAATTATTCATAGAAGAAAAACATATTTGCCTACATTGTACCCCGTTGATGCGTGTTGTTGTCGAATCAGATGTATGTTCAACTAATCGTCTGCTTAAAAAAACATCGCGCAGGTAAACGCAGTCCAACTCACCTTTATTTCCTACTTTAAGCGAAGGCAGAAATGGATTTAAAGTATTGCGCATGTTGTCCTTTTTTTGCCTCCTAAACAAAACATTGGTGATACGATTTTATTTCTTATTTGGCAATTTGTAGAAACTGCAGTAAGGCAAGAAAGTTACAATAATAAATCAGATAAAATCTAAATAATTCCTATACTATAAATCATTCATAAAATGTTTTTCGATTTACACAAAACGAACTTTCAATCTGGGTTTGTTTTGATCACTAATTGTCATATAAGGTTACGCGACAGACAATTTGTGTTAGGCTATTTTTTCATAATTTTCCGTCGATTTAAAGTTAATTTCCCATAAGGCAGAAGATAAACTTTACACAAGTGGGTCATTTATAATGATTGTAATATATTTCGGGATTTGACGATTTTAGCTCCAAACTTAACTTACTTAGAGCGGCACACGGGTTGATAAAGTTGCTGATAAGCAACATTTACTTGTTTTCCAAACGAGGACTTTAGCTGCGTTTTTTATCGCAAGTCAAACACAGCCGCCCATTTCACTTCAACTTCACGTCGCAAAATTAAACAAGGTTTGAAAGTTAATTTAAATACAAGTTTGCATCACAAGGTTCAAGCCCGCTTACCGGCGCTATGAAAAAATAAAGTCAAAGGACAGAGGGTCACAATGAACTTTTATCTAACTTTGCTTAAATGAATAAAAGCTCTTTTTTTGAACAAACTCAATTTGCATTAATTAGCGCAACGGTTAAAGTATTTTCAATTTAAACATTCTTGATTTTTCACGAATAACCATCAATTTACAAAAACAGAAATCTAACTTACTAAAAAGTTCGTTCATTCGCAGTTTGCTGTAAATGAGAATCTACTGATACTCCAAACAGCAGCACAGTTGTTTTTTTAACAATTCAAGTCACTATTTCAACGATTAACACCGTAAAGTTAGCTGACGCAAGAAAGTGGCAAAATAAAGACTTAAACGCTTAAAAAAAAGTGTTGTTAAATTTATACGACTTAGAACCACGTCAGGGACCGATTTCTCCATAACCCTCCCAAACAAATATGCTAAATCGGCGCCTGATTATGCCTACTTCCAAATAAAATAGATTTGCTAAATTATGTCAGACTGAAAACTTTACAATTTGATAACAACCCCTTTTAATTTCCGAAATAACGTTTTGTATTTTTACCAACAAATAAGATGCAAACTCAATGTTGTTTGGATTCTCAAACAATTCGGTTTCTTGTTATATTCAAAGGACACTTGTTTTGCTCATCAGTAAATCAATTTCAAGGTGAAAATAACTTTCAAGGTCGAAATTAATTTTCAAGGTCAACTGCGATGTCGTGGTAGGTGTGGCGGTAGTGAGCAACAAGACAATAAACTTGGATTGTTTACCCTCAACCTATTACTTTCTGTTTTTAGCTGCGGAACTTTGAAGCATTGGGCGGAAAATTTTATTGGTTTCTTGCTCACATTAATTCTTGAAGGTTTGCTTTAAACTTTAAACGATAAAACAAAGACGCCATTCATTATCAAGAACAAGTTGAAGACATGTTTTATAAATTTTGGCAAAAGTATTTTCCTATATAGTGTGAAATCGAATCATCGTATGAGTGAAATGAATAAATAGTTAGCCTATGTGTATCAATTGTGCTTGCGAGTAATGTGGCGTTGGCGAAGTATATAAATGTGGTTCGCATTTCTTGTGGCAATTAAGATATGCACCATCTTATTTCGGGTCTGGTGGATTTTAAATGTAATTATTTCACAAGATGCAGTTTTAAACGCACAACGAAACATGTCTGAGAGCTGATTTAAAAACAAGTTTTTGTCACAAGGTTGATGTGAAGCAAAAAATGTCAATGAACTTACATTAATTTAACCTTGCTGGAATAGATAAAGGATGTTTTGTTCTGCATCAGCTAAAAACATCTTTTTATAAATGGATTAATATATCCAAGTTGAATAGCGATAAATTACTGTTATGAGTTCATAGGTTGTTAACTGGAAAAGTTGTGGGGATAAATGTTGCAATTAGATCAAGTAAAGTGTGTGATGCGGCACACGCTTAAGAAGAATTCGAAACTTCTTTTTGATTTTGCCTCAGTTTAAAATAACATCTTAATTGACATAAAAATGCTTTAAACATGCTACTTGTTAGATCTATCTCGGCATTTGTGTGACACCAAGATTTGGGGACATTTTTTTTTTGTCGCTGTTCTTTTTTGGTTTGCTTTGGTTTAGACTTTTGAGTTTATAAAAAAGTACACATTGTAGACTATGTTGAAAATGAATAAAGAGTTAGGCCTATATTCAAAACATTCAACAAAAAAGACGATGGGCCGATGTTTTTCACGAGTGTTATTTCGTATGGTGAGTGCTGATTGTAATTTAATATTAACCCTGGGTTATTGTGCGGCAGTCAAATACAACCCAACCCTTTTCAGTTGACGCTATCCTTCAATGGATTGAGGTTTATGTGTTACCGGTACCTTAAATCAGCCAGACGTCTTTTAGCTAACGCTATAGTTTAATTTTAACGAACAGCGCATTTGCTTTTTCAAATTTGCAGGCTTTGTGTTTTTTGATCACCGCGAAAAACAAATCTTTTAATAAACGTCGAAGTTTGTTCGCCGGAGCAGCGCCATCGTCGCCTAACAAAAGGACGGCGACGTCGAAGTGCGCAACCATCACTTTTCTACTGTAGTTGCAAGTCCAAATTTTGGGAAACCGCTGGAGAAATTTGGGGGACCGTTTCGGTCCCCCAAAACAACTTAAAAAAACACTGGGCACACGCATATATATATATAATGTATATTCAAAACTTTGGCGTTGTCTTTGTAATTTTGCCTTAGTTTAAAGCAGGGCTGCAGAGTCAGAGTCGGACTCGAGTAAGACAACCTAAAACTACCCGAGTCCTTTTTTTAACTGATATTACCGCAAACTGTAAAGGCGAAACAGCATATGGTGGAATAGTTTCCAACCATGATTGTGAGTGAATGAATTATACGACACCCCTATAAGTGGATTGCTGAATATCCACGTTATTTTAGTTACGTAAATTGGCAGAATACAAGCTGTTGAGTGGGAGCCGGACTTATTTATATTGGAAGTTTGTCTAAAGAGAAACAAGTTCTGCTCCTAAATTTTATTCGTAATAAAGATTTTCTATTTATCTTTAAACATAACTTTATTTACAAACTTTAAGTTCGAACGTTGTGAGTTTCGATGCTTTTAAACTAAATTTACAAGTTAGCGTACTGGTAGATCTGCTGTTGTGTTGTTCATATTATGAAGTAGTTGAAACATGGAAAGGTTTAATGCAGTGGTCGGCAAACGCCGGTCCGCGAGGAGTTGGTTACCAGTCCGTAGCAGTGTTGTCAGATTAAAATTTTTGTTTAAACACGAACTAACAACCTGGTAAAAAGTAAAAAATAATTAAATGCATTTTTATATTTAAAACACATTTACCTTCGTTTTAATATAGCCTACTACTCCATGGTTGATTGGTATGTTAAAAATCACAATCAGTATCAAGCTCTCGTGAGGTTCAAAACAACTATAGTGTATTGTGGCCATATGCGTTACACAGCACGTTCACAACATCCATAATACTTTTTTTATTACAAAATCTAACTTCTAGCACTTACAATATATCGAAAAATGGGCCAAAATATCATGGGTTTTAATATTAAGTGTGCTCACCTTAAAGTACAATAAAATTTCATGCAAACAATGTTTATCCCATTAGGCAGAGAAGGTTTAGAAAAAACGTATGTATATTATCTAGCTTAGACTCTATGCTTTTATAATCTATACAAATGACAAAAAATGCCTAATGGATTTTCTAACATCAACCACGTTAAAAATGACTTTTGTTGTCAAAAAAGCAATTTTGCCAAGCCTTGTACGTATGTCTATCCAATAACTTTCAGGTGTCGGTTTGTGGTTCGTACTTTTTCATATTGCCATTATTTTTTCGTTTTTATATTGCGTAGGCTAACTATTAAAAGTGTCGTGTAAGGACTGGTCAAAAATGGTATCATACATTATTATATGCCGCGGGCTGGATTAAATTGGCTGGCTGGATACCGGCCGCGGGTTTCAGCAAGTTCAACAACTCCTAGATGGGAGAACCTCTTTGTGGCTAAACAAGCATAAAGTTTGCATTAAATTCCCTTTCTTAAACATTTGTTTTTTTTAAGGCCGGTCCGCATCAAAATTTTAGTTTTAAACCGATCCGCAGTGCAAAAAAGGTTGCCGACCCCTGGTTTAAGGTACAAAATGATACAAGTTGTAATTTAAGTAAGGTGCGTATCTAACAAAAACGTATAGGTTAGCTGTTAGCGTTTTAGTTCCGCATTCAGCAAACCCTACTTGGTTGAACAGTAGACATAATGAGGCTGGTATTGCGTATTTCCGCTTTAACTGTTTTTCTCTTATCAAGGAAGTTGGGAACCTTTAGTTTCTTTGTTTATTTGGCATACTAAATAAGAATTTGGCCCGGCAGTATGAAAGGTTGGTTTAAGGTACAAAATAATACAAGTTACAAGTCAATAAGGTGTGTATCTAAAAAGAACTCGTGATGTTAGCTGTTAGCGTTTTAGTTCCGCATTCAGCAAACCGTACTTGGTTGAACAGTGACCTTAATGAGGCTGGTATTGCGTATTTCCGCATCAACTGTTTTGCTCTTATCGAACGCTAAGGTGGGCGGTCTCTGTCCCGTTGGCGTATTTTTAGTCATTATTCCACTGACTGAATGTCAACCATATATAGCTTGTAGTAAATCTGTTGGAATTAAACCGGAGTTGCAATAAGATAGGACAATATTTCAACACTGCGTTATCTGCTAGAAAATTTGGCAAACCATATAAGGCGTGTTGTGGCATCGAGCGTTTTGTCAAATAAAGGTGTTACTCAAACAGCCAATCACAAAGCAGGAACAGCCGGTTTTAAAAGCAACACGCTTATATGTCAACTTAACTTTTCGGTGTTAGTTTTTACTGGCATGACACGACTATGCTTACTTTAATCAAGAAGGCTGTTGAACGGTGGGCAACGGGTTAATCATTATTAAGCAGCCAATCACTACCTAACGTTGTGAGTTTCATACAATAACTTTGTAAACACTAAGAAATAGAAAGGAAACAATTGGTAGGACGGAAATTAAAAGACGGTGTGCAGATGTTTTGTTGAATGCAGATTGAAAAACACTCGCCCGAGTGGGAGCGCAAATTGAAATTGAATCTTAACCCTGGGTTATTGTGCTTCAGTCAAACATACCCCAAACTGCCAGATGACGCTATAGTGGGACTGACGTTATCGTACTTTCAGCTAAGCCAGGATTTTTAAAACTTTTTTATTCAACGGGCAATTTACCGCTATAGTGCAATAAATATATTTGCCTATAGCTTGTGCTCAATTAAATCTGTTTTTGTTTAGTTTGTTGTGTAATTAGCTTAAGTTACAGTGAAGCAGCTAGTATAGGGATGCAGCAAACTATTTACCCTTATCATATGTGGAACACCTGTGCACAAAAAGATCGAACTAATCGTCTGCTCGAAAAAACATAGCGCAAAGATAAAGACTAACAATTTTAGGTAATGCTAATAATTTGTTAAGTTTGGCGACATTTTCAAACCACATCTCTTTATTTACCCTGTTAAAAATCGCTTAGCGTGATAAAACAATAGGTTTGTGTCGTTGGTGCCAAGTAAGTTTTGTTTTGTTTTATTACTATTATATAATTTTACCGACGACAAACAATTTTGTTCATGTTCAGGTCAGCACGTTGAGCTTTTTTTTTAATTTTGAAAGTTAATTTAAATACAAGTTTGTATCACAAGGTTCAAGCCCGCTTACTGGCCTTATAAACAAATAAAGTCAAAATGAACTTTAATCTAACTTTACTGGAATGAATTAAGGCTGTTTTCAACCAACTCCATCCACATTATTTTGCGACTCGGTTAAGGTATTCCAATTTAAATACTCACGATTTTTTAACATTTTGCTATAATTAGAAATTAGACATTAAATTAGAAATAACCGATCCATTTACAAAAACACAAATCTAACTTAATAAAAAGTTTGTTCATGGGTTGTTTGCTGTAAATTGAAGTCTATTGATCGGGGTTGTAAACAAGTCATTTTGAAATCACTTCAATTAGGTCTTATAAAAAATAACAAGTCACGCGGGTTAGTGAGTTGATCTATATCAGGGGTTCCCAACCTTTTCACGATCTCGTACCACTTGGGTGCGTACCACTAGTGGTACGCGGGGAACCCCTGATCTATATAGTTTCTTCGATAGATGGATGCTTTCGGTAACGCTTCCGTTTCCAGTGGTTATTTATTTACTCAGCAGGGCAGGGTTTTATGAGTATTTTTGATGTTTTTTTCGGGGCAAAATTGTTGAAAAACTGATATTATTTGCTAGTATGAGAGGTCTGGGTTCGTTAGTGGCAAATATTCCATTTGCTTGACGTTTATACACATGTAGGTTTCATTTTTCAGCGCTGATGATATTTTGTTCTCAGTTCTGTCTCTTTTTATATAGTTCCATAGTTTAATGGTTAATGTTCTGTTCAAATGTGAGATGTTGGGATTGTTCCCACAAGAATGTAATTTGTTGTTGATTAGTTATATTGGCGGTTTGCCCACACAGAAACGAAATCCTGTTTGTCAGCCTCCTGGTTCAAATAAAATTGTCACTCAGATGTAATATTATTACAATCAGGCGCGTGGCGTGACCGTTTCAAAGGGGGTCGGGGGGTCCCGAATTTCCAACCTAGGGAATTCCCCTATTTTCGGTTTGACGTTAATGAACAATGACGTCATAAAACAGTGACGGGTGTAACGTCATAAAATAGTGATTGTAATGACTTCATAAAACATTCTAATCAGAAACAACTAACGTCCAGCAAATGCGAACAGGTGCGTCGTCGACATTCGCAGTTTCCTAAGTTCCATGTGCGGGACTAGCGTTAAATTACAAGCACGCCTTTCGCCACGTGCATTACTAAACGAAGATCGTTTTTCCCCGGGTGTTGTTATGTCACAATTAGCACAACATCTGCGCCAAGCAGTGTGCCAAGTCAGTTAAAATACAAGCTGCGTTTGAGGGAAAATAAGTTGTGTCAACTGCACACTAAACACGTGGTCTTTGGAATATGCTTATAAAGAATAATTTTGTTAACGTAACTTCAAAACGGGCGACTTTAAAATGCGCACGACAGTCATCATTATATCACCTTTTAAGAATCTGTTTCAAAAAACATCCGTTGTTGACTAATATCGAATATTTAAAGCAGACAGCGAACAGAGAGAAATTAGCTGCGCCTAACTTTGACGTTTTAGCGAAAAAAAACAGACGGTTTGTCTTAGCGTTGTTAATTGTCGATTTCACACTTGATAATATAATCAGCAAACCTAAACAAATAACGAGAGAAAAAAATATATATATACTGGTTTTACGGTCGACCAAAAAAAAAGACAAAAACGAAGTTTTGCGTTAGATTTTGGTAACGCATTAGCTTAAGACGCGTGACCCAAATACATTATGAACATTGCTGCTTCGGACAGTTTGCTAAACCCTGACCAAAACGAACAACAAACAATAATATTACTCACAAAAAGGGGGGTAGCAAACCCCGGCCCCCTGGATACGCCACTGTGTAACATGATCAGTAACCTAAATCACCTAGAGGGTCTGGGAAGGTGTGTTATAAACACCCCTAGCCCTAAAAAGTGTACGTTTCGTGTATTCTAGACGCTAAAAACGGCAATTAGTTATTATGGGCTTACGATAGAAAATTTGCAACACCTCTTATTCACTTCCGATTGTCAAGTGATTTTAATTGCGCGCGAAACGCTATGGAATTGCGGTGTCAGAACAGCCTCTGTGACGTATCAATCACTAACCTCTGTGACGTATCAATCACCAACTGTTGCACTTCGTCGTCAGCAAAATTAACGATGCTTATTAACAAATTTTGTGATATTTGTAGTTTAATTTTGCCGATGGTATGAAGCGTGGCTTTAAAATCGCCCTTTTTGAACTCTGTATAATTAGTAAATTATTCCGCTGAAACTGTGCAAGAAAAACACAACATGGCTTATTACTTAAGTTAAGACGGCGATTTATTTATCAGTTTATCGGGAAATAGTTCGTCGACGTTTTAATCGATGTTTCAAAATGCGATGGTAAGGCGCTCCTTTTCGAGATTTAGGCTAATAGAAACATTCAATAGAGCAACCTGCGGTGAAGACGTTTGCTGTACACGCCTGTTTTCTCTACTACAATTATCCATTTTACACTCGAAAAATCCTGTGATAATGATGTAAAGTCTCGCATTAACTCTTCAGAATAAAAACTTATAATTTTTTACTTTTTTGCAGAGAATCAGTAACAAGTATTGAGTAACATAGGATCATGTCAGCTAGTTTTTGTCGAATCGTTATAAAACTTGCAGGTCCGGCCGCAACAAGGGTAGGAACAGGACTTGGAGTGGGAGTGGCCAGTGTCGGTGTTGGGACGGGAGGCGCGATTTATAAAAATCCTGAAGCTTTCTTTGAATTCATGAAAGAAGCGATCAAAACTATCGATCCACAAATCAATGCTAAAAATACAACACCAGGTTCGCTGGTGATAGATGTGGAGGCAGAAACTAAGGAAGCTTGCGATAAGTTGGTGAAGTCTTACGTGAATGGAGAGCTACTTGCTATCATCAACAAGGCTGTGCAGGAATATGCAGAAAAGTGCGACGATCCACAACCAGTATATGACGAAATCGAGATCATTTATTTAAGGAAAGAAAGTGTGCCAGCGGAATCAGTGGTATGTTGGGTTGGTTTATTCAACATTTTTTAATCGCAGACAGCTTTTAAAAAAAATTCAAGTTTACAAACCCCCAAGTTTTTCACTAAACCTAACTTTGGAATTGTTATATATACAATACATTAAATATATCATTTACCAAATGTGTTTTTGTTTTTTTATACCACCTCCATTCCATATTTCCAAAGAGACGACCTAAGCATGAATGAGTTTAGTTTATCATCCAATATGATTACAACCTGTCCCTGAACCCCCTGGAGCATTCTCACAGACCCCTTTGGGATTTGTGGAACCCCGGTTGGGTATCACTTCCTTATTGTATGGGTAGCCTTTCCAGGGGTGGATCCAGGATCTTGTTTTAGTGACCTAACATTATTCAACACAATAGGAATTCAGTTGTCACATAAAGCTACATAGTTATATAGAGTTATTCACTACACCATCGCTTAACCGATTCCCCATGGAAGCAACGGATACTAGCTGATAATAATTCAGGGCAACCATTTGTGTCATATTACTAATATTAAAAAGAGGACCGCTGCCACCAAGTCACTCCCTATATAATGATGTTAAATTTGTATTGGATCGGTAGCGATACCACCCTAGTATCCACTTGGCATTAGGTATCGGCTCCGATCCGATATTGTCGGACATGGACATATATATAAACTACACGGGTGGAATACGCTAATTCAGGGCCACAAACAGTGTTCAGGATATTTTTGATGGTATTGAGACAAACTATACAAAAATGTGTAATTTGAGGAAGTTGGTTTTAAACACACGGCAAACTATAAATTAATGCTAAATTCATTCAAGTTGTTAGCGCCGAATTAAGAAGTTAACTTTCTCCATTAGAAGTCAAGAGTTGATTTCACCCAACCTAAAAGTTGGTCTTCAAGACAATCCGGTGCAACTAAGAAACTTCTCCCTACAAGCAGTGTAAGTGCAACTGCTGGTTGATTTGATTTAATTTTAGTATGTATATATAATATTGATTTGTGTGAAACCTCTTCATAAACTGTGGGATGGTACTGTGATTCATTAGTGTTAAAGTAAAAAAATAAGGTAATGACAAACTCCTTTATTTAAAAAAAAGGTAAAGTCGTATCATCAAGAGACTGTTACAGTGCCACCTCAAGAATTGACAGTTGCTCATTTAACACGGACCAAAAATAAAGTGAGTAAAAGTATCCAGTAATATTTCAAATAGTTTATAAAGCTAGGTGAAATTCGGAAATGCTATGTAAAATTCTGTTTTTGTTAATGTTTATATTTTTTTAACCATTTTTACAAAAAGAGGGCCTACTATTTTTAAATACTGATGCCAGCAAGTAATACAGCTGTTTTTTTTATAATTTTCATACCAATGATTGTCATTTGCAGCACGAGTTTATTTCCGAAGCTAGATTTCTGTTTGGTGGCTTAAAATAAAATTGTTTATGTTTAGACACAAACTATTTTGCAAGTGTAATTATTTATGCAATGTTTTATTTAAGAGTTTACCAAACTTTATATTAGCTTGGGTACACTATGCACGGATCGGTAATGTAGCTTAATAATAAATTTCAAAGCCAAAAAGGTCGAGTAGATCGACATCAACTTGACTAAGACGTTTCGATACCAAATTGTATCATCTTCAGTTAATGTGACTGAGAAGCAATTCAAGCATCAGTTATAAGAGATGGGACGCAATTGTTATCAGTGTACGTTTCGAAAGGAAGAGCATAATTTAGCACCTTCAGGTGTTGAACAGGTACAGCGGTAATGATAAGGTGTCGACGTTTAGTTCGGGGCTGCAGGCTTGGATAGATAGCGACTCGAGTAGCCGCAATCGAAAAACGTCTGAAGCCTATCAGAGAACTTGGGGTTTGCAAGAATCAACCTTATGCTCGGAATGTTGCAGAAAATGCCTGCAAACCTCTGATTTTTCATCGACCCTATGTTCTTTGACCCTCGTTAACAGGTTACGCCGGGTTTGGCCAATGTAAGAAGCGCCACATGAACAACTTAATTTGTAAACGACACTAGATCGCTGCAAATGTTCTTGGCGATCCTTGATAGCAAAGGATTTCGTCATCATGGTGGTTTCATGAATTAACCGAAACCCAACTTTGCCACCCGTGGAGCGGAGCACAAACCTGTGTATTTATGGGAGCCGCATCAATATATAGCGTAATGGGGTTTCCTTACATTGTGCTGAATGTGCTTTTTCGAGTCGGTGTTTATTATTAAAGAAATGCTCGATGCATCTGTCGAGAAATTCCAGCGGACATCCGTTGCTTAGTAACATACGCTTGATCTTGTTGATGTCCATATGGATAACCTTGTAGGAGTTAGCGATCTTGTAAGCCCTCTGCAACAGAGAAAAAAACAAATTGCGTTTATGTAAAGTTACACCATTTAGTGTAGAGACCTGTGTGCGTTGGTTTTCTAACTGTCGATGTTCGGGCAACTCCGGTGGTATTTTTCACTAAAACGTCTAGGAAACTGATAGTATTGTTGTGTTCTAGCTCCTTAGTGAAGGATAGACTGGGGTGAATTGAGTTAATACAGTCGAAAAACACATCCAGAGATTTTTCATTGGGAAATACCAAGAACTAAATGTATAACTTGAATAAATTCAGAAAATAAATGTAAAACAACTTATTAAAGACATACTTTACTTTTATTTCCATCTATTTGAATGAACTGCTGATAAAAAGAGGTAGAGGTGAAAATGATTTTTCTATCACATTATTTTTTGTGTATTTTGAAGAAGAAGGCAATTATTTACCACAATAAGAATTCGGTTGTGACACAAAATTACCGCTATATAGTTATGTAGATTTATTCACTACACCAGCGCTTTTAACCGATTCGCCATAAAAGCTTGCCAAAAGGAAAAAAAACATCATAATAAATAAAACGTATATATATATATATTTTTTTTCTTACTTTTCTAACTGGTTTAGCTCATTAATTCAAAACTATGAGGATGTATAAAAAAGGCAAGCAATTTGCGCCTAATTCGCTTGCCAGGTGTTTTTTTGGTGTCTTTTAAGCGGGCCAGAATACATATCATGAACATTCTCAAATAAAAAAAGAAAATAACTGCTTTTTTAACAAAAGCATATTTACATAACTATGTATTTGTGAAAATTCTTTATTCTACATATTTATACTTTGTGTTTTAGTTTGCATGTTTTTATCACATTAAATAGGACTGGGAAAAGTAGATTGAACAAAATAAGCATTGACAGTAATTATACATATTAAACTTATTTTAAAGCATTTATACTTTTTGTTGTTGTAGTTTAGTGAGAAGATTAGTGAATGAAATAACATCCAGGAAAAAAATTATCTAACTCAACGGTGTCCAACCTGCGGCCGTCGATGAATAATTATGCGACCGTTAACACGTATTTTAATTAGCATGTGTTGGCGGCCGTGTCCGTGGTGCTGGCATGCGTTAATGGTTGATATGCTAAATGCAGTTTCGAATTTTTACGACTTGAGGGAGTGTAGTTATTTAGATCAATCTGCGCTAAAACAAGTTGATATCATAAATTGATTGATGCAAAAATAAATCAGTAAACAAGATGCGAAACAATCTCAATTGTGATGTCACATAAAAATAAAATAGGCATTGATGATACATAATTAACGGCTGAGCAGACATTGTGTTATGCGAGTTGTGAATGGAATTAAGGCAAAATATGAGACAAGTTGAGCGGTATGTATAGAAAGACTTGTTTAAATTTAAACGAATAGGATTGTCGTAATTCTTAAACTGTTATTGAGCAACTGGAAAGAGAATACATTGAGGAGTAAATAGCCAGACACAATAAAAATCCGTATTAAACCAAAACCAAAAAAGATTAAATCATAAGCCAAAGCCAGTAGGCCCGTGGTCCAGGTCAACCAATTAACGTGCCACCCTGAAAGTGCATGCGCGCCGTTTTGACGATTAACTGTTCAGCTGCGTCACCTGTCACATTAAAAAACCCAATATGATTTTTTTCGCGCTTCGCGCGATAAGACTACATTTCCATTCTATATTTTTTGCACGAGATCGTTAGAGAACAACTATGTTTGTTTAAAAATAAGTATGTTTAAAAATAATTGTTCTATTGCAGGGCTAAACTAAATTGAAGTTTGGTTTGAAGACTGAGGCTGGTTTCTGCTATGATTGAATCCGAGTCCGTTTGTTAAAGGTTGATCGAAGGTTGCTTGAAAGGTTGCGTGTTCTAACAGTTTAGCCACAGCAAGGTATTAAATGGATCTGAGTTTATTGAATAACATAAGAACAGTAATCAACTTGCAGGAATAGCTTAAAGTCCATGGTACAGTACTAACACAGTCCAGCATAATAAAGTCTGTCCGTTACATTATTTCAGTTGGTTAAATTGAGATCCAGTCAGTTCCAGCTACGTTCAGTAGATTCCGTTAAGATGCCGTCTCGTTAGGCTTTTGTACACACGCCTGGC
Organism: Ascidiella aspersa; assembly: GCF_963924565.1. Classification (NCBI taxonomy): domain Eukaryota; kingdom Metazoa; phylum Chordata; class Ascidiacea; order Phlebobranchia; family Ascidiidae; genus Ascidiella; species Ascidiella aspersa. Next base: position 31,905,445 of record NC_139452.1, on the reverse strand, counting down.
CATCGATTAGCAGAGGCGTGTTACGGAATGCAAATAACATCTTCGTGTTAATTTACGAGCAATGGTGGCAGGTCTGCAATTGAGCCACGTAATTAAATAACAACAAATAATAAGCCGACGCGCTACACAATGACGTCACGTTATGATTCTTTCTGACGTCATCTCTAAAAAAATTGTACCGGCGACACTATTTTGCAAAATGATGCTGCCCATTTTGCAAATGTAATTAATTATGCAATGTTTTTTAAGCAACAAGTATGTAAAGATTTTATTAAACTATATATTACCTTTATTAAAAAATAATCCAGAATCTTGATACGCAAACTCATGATATATCATTATTAGGATTTTACTTATTTATATTTATACTTCAAAAAGTCTGCCGAACATAAGATGTTGGTTATATAATATTAACTTTTTACTGGGCCGTTGTGGTTATTTGGAATCCTATATTATTATTTTTATGGATATATTTAAAAATAATTTTTAAAAATTGGTCCGATTAATGATTACAATATCTTATTGCTAAAAGGTTTAGTTTGTTTTTTTGCCTTTTTAACTATTTCACACAGAGAGGGCAATCGACCTTTGGTGGTACATTGGAAAACTTAACCACAGAGGAACGAAAACGGCGCGGAGAACAACAAAGACTGGTTGAAGAACAACAAAGACAGGGTGTAGTACTACAAAATCACGGTGAACAACTAAACAAAATCTATCAAGAGATTCAACACCCAAAGAAGGTATTTTAGAGCACGAAAACCCCTTATTTTGATTCTGAAAGTTTTGTTTTTTAACTATTCTTCATAAAAATAGCAACAAAAAATAAAAGTTGGGTCTATTGACAATTTATAAGCAAAATGTGCTATCGATATTAAATTTAATGCTTGAAAAACTAGGCTCTCATCAACAATATTTCAAATTATTTACCTCTAGCTAACTGGGCGCTCGTCTAGAATCCTACCACAACGAACATTATTTTGGTTAGGGTGCCGGTTAGCGTTTGGGTTTGGGTGAGTCCAGTAATAGTGTTAAACAATATTACTTGACCTACCCACACCCAAACACTAACCGACACCCTAACCCACATATTATGCATTGCTTAATAATCATTTTCAACGTTGTGGTAGGATTCTAGACCAGCGCCGCTAACTGGCCATGACTGATACTACATTTTATTTTAAAACCTATAGACAAAGTTTTTCAACGTAGAGTAATGCGACTCCAGCTGATACTAACTGATAATAATTCAGGGCAACCATTCCTGTCGTTGTATGAAACATTAACTAGCATTGCTATAACTTTTACTTTTTGTACTTCTCCAAACTTAGAAGTCTGCAAGAATTCCGGCCGATTCATCAGTTGAACTGCAGCCCATTACTAGCCGTGTAAGTGTCCCTGCTATTTGGATGACCAACCTAAAATAGATATTTATTATATTTGCTTGGAACCTTTGTCACAAAGATGTGCTTTTAAAGGAGACAAGTTAAAATAAAAGTAGAAAAAAATTCTTTGAATTTAAAATGAATGTGTTTAAGCAGTGGTCGCCAAAGTACACCTTACACAGTTAATATTTTTGGCCGATGGGATATTTTTTAACCGTATTTACAATAACGTTTGTGTCGTTTAACATAATAATAATTATACTACAATGCAAGACAGATGTTTATATCCAGCCCGCGATAGTTGGTCTCTATAACCCCTTTAAGAACAAGTTTAGTGACCCCTGAGTAATGGAATCCGAGTAGGTTCCTTCATAAATCAGTGATTTCGGAAATTTGCGACTTATACTGTGCAATAAACATCCTAAAAAACAAAAACATGGTCTGTTGTATATGAAATAATCAAAATGACATTTAGTTTTTATTCATATTTTTACTCAAAATAATGTTTAAAGTGTGTTAAGTATTGTTGTTGAATACTTTTGTTAGCTTCAAACCTGTAATGTTATTTGTTTGCATACTTAACATTACAATATTATTTTTTTTTTAAATTATTTCTAGTTGATTAAAATGTGAATTTATTCAGTTTTTAACTTTTAAATAAAGATGCGCTGAGATTTTCATAACTAAAATATAGGTCAGGGTTCGTCTTAAGGGTAACTATGCCTTTGCTTATGTATTAAGAATAGTCCTCAAAGTTGTCTTTGTAATATAGGGTCTGTCGTATTTCTATATATCATTATTAGGATTTTACTTAATTATAACTTTTGCTGGGCTGTTGTGCTTTATTTGGAATCCTATATTATCATTTTTATGGATATATTTAAAAATTGGTCCGATTAATGATTAAAATATCTTATTGCTAAAAGGTTTATTTATCTTTTTTCTTGCCTTTTTAAGTATTTCACACAGAGAGGTCAATCGACCTTTGGTGATGCATTGCAAAACTTAAGCAAGCAGCTACAAAACTTAACCACAAAACAAGAAAAAAGTCGCCTGGAACAACAAAAACTGGCTGAAGAACAACAAAGACAGGCTGAACAAATAAACAGAATCTATCAAAATGAATACTCAAACAAGGTATTTTGGAGCACAAAATCCCTTTTTATATTCTGAAAGTGTTTACTTTTTTACAGCAACACAAAATATAAGTTGGTTTACAAAACTTTACTGGCGTCCTCCTGGATACTGGTATTCATAATTTCAAAGTTATTACCTTCACATACGTGTGTTAACAACTGAGATCTAACCTTTCTAAAGTTGCTTTTTGACCAACCTCAACAGCTTCTGTATAATTAGTACACCGGAAGCCTGCACCAGGCTTAACGAATTTGACGAGGTCGTGAGTTTGAACCTCACTGACTGCAGGCTTTTACAAACAGGATGCAGCGGGCAAGAGTGCTATGGTTGTTTTCTCGACTTGCTCCCTCTAAGCCTGTGTAGCTTAATAGGCAGCTCAATAAGGGCAGTATGAGATAATTTAAGTATGTCAGTGGGTTATATTAACTGAACTAAGAAAGAAACTTAGTTATAGTCGTATACAAATATAATTTTGTGACATTTTACTGTGTTAAACTTAGAAGTTAAATGCTGACGACCCCCAACCTAACAGTGGAACTTCAAGTACGCATAAATAAGTTATTTCAACACACCTACATACATATATAAGAAAAAAGATGTAATCTGAAACTTTTTTGTTTGTTTAGTTTTAAGTTATTTTTGTTACTGCAGCATACTTGTTTTCTGCATAATTTTATAATATACCTAAAACAAAACAGTAAATATTGTCTGCATATAATTTTTTTTGCTAGCCTTTTAGCATTAAAAAGAAAAATTGAAACAAAACTTTTCGTCAGTTTCTAACCAAAATTATTATTTAGTTTTGTGCTTTTTTCCAAGTAAAAGTTTAATATTCCAAATCTAGTTCCATTAGATTTCTTTCCAGAAAAAAACAAAACCAGAAGGCTTGTGTTGATAAATAATAATAAACTCATTTTTTTGGTTAAATAGTGCCCTGTCTGTGGAAAAGAGTTCAAATGCGCACTGTAATGCATTTTTTGAGCAACCCTCTATGACACAAGCACATCTTGTTTAATTTGATTTAATTTTATAAAATGTCTGTATTATTTTTTGTTTTTTAAACCGCTGCTTATATTGTTGAAACAGCAATTTGTTTAACATAAAAACTTATTTCTTCATTTTAAGGAGCAAGAAAAACTAAAGCACAATGAAGATGACTTTAATAACCGTTTTTTACTGAAGGGAGAGCCATTTTATGATGATAAATCGGTTGTAAAGGTTTACATGTAAGTTTTGTTAAATATGAAATGTATTAATATAAAAAATATTTTGAAAAAATTAAAATTCTGTCTAGTAAAAAGTTATATCAGCAAAAAACCCTTAATAACAACCAGTAAGTGAGTATAATTTAAACCACTGCCTTCAATATATTCCCATGTTTTATCTACTAAAAATGATTGAAAAACTTATGTAAAGCATCTTTGCTAAGTACTACTGACATAATAGGAGTTTATACTATAATACCACAATCAAAATTAATTTCAGCATCTACATGAAACGTGGTGAAACAAAGCAACCACTTTGTGCAAAAATCATTAACAAAAATATTTGTGAGAGCACTAATGAAGAAGAGTTGTTGTTATTGTTGAAGGATGCACACGTTGTTCACTTTTATGGCCTTTGGCCAATGGTTAGTATAGATGTTTTTGATTTAAATGCAAAAAGCTATAAAACGTATATTTCAAAAAGCATTAGGGAATTCTTTTCAGGATAGTTAGTATTAACATTTAGGTGATTTAGTTTAGATTTAAATTGAAAAAGGAAAAATAGTTTTAGCAAATTTTCTACAAATAGTTTCAAGGAAATTGTCTGCTTTGTTTCAGGATGTGGATCAATCTCATGCCTTTGTGATGGAGCTTTGTTGTACAACAGTTGAAGATGTATGTAATAAAATATAGAATAAACTAAACTTTTACATTTGGTCTCATTTCAATGTTCAATATTCCATTATTTGAAGACAAAAACAACAATGCATTTTTTGTATTAGTACTTAAAAAAACCCCAAAACTGGATTGATATTGAAAAAGGTGAAGAAGTGACTAATGAAAGGGACATTCAGCATTATTTGCCCATTTCCCATTTGGAAATTTTGAAACAGTCAACATTAGGATTACAATATCTGCACTCTGAAGACATTAGTAAGTTATCTAAATCCCAATCATTGCATAAGGACATTTTTATAATTTGTTGTATTCTTTTAATTTAGGCAACCTCTGTTTTTACCAAATTGTTTTAGTTCACAGAAACATAAAGCCAAACAACTTTTTTGTCACCGACAAAGCTGGGGAAGCTATTGTAAAAATAGGTGACTTCAGACTTAGTCTACAAAGAAAGAATAAAGTGAAATCCAGTGCAAAAATAAGTGTTTATGGCACAGAAATGTATATGCCCCCTGAAGCTTTTGAAACAGATGAAGAAGGAAATTGTTTTGAAAAAAATATTGTAAGTTTTTTTTAACTTTTGCATATCTTCATTCTATAATAAAAATTTGTTTTTTTTTTATTCTAGACTTTATCCTACGACATATTCAGTTTTGGATTAATGTGGTACTTTGTATTGACCAATGGAAAAGGTCATCCTTTTGGAGGCAGAAATCGTCACCGCTGCAGAGTAACAGATCGAAAAGCACCAACACTGAAGTTAGAAGGTAAATACCAAGTTGTCTTGTTTTAACAATAGGGTGTATCTTTATAGAATCCAAAACCATCGGCGGCAGGTTACAGCCAGTCGATCACTGCTCCGCTGACGCGTATATTAACAAGTAAAACTTATAGGTAAAAACATTTTACTTGTCTTGTTTTAGTTCTGCCTTCCAAAATGAAATTTGCTAGTTTGGTGTCTTTCCAGTTTAACCAATATGCGTTATAGGAAATCTGACACATAGAAGTGGAACAAAGCAAAAAGAAATATAAGATCTCTCAACCAGGGCCTCCCCATGCTATAATTTTTGCCAAATTTTCTCTGTAAATGCAAAAATGTAACTTTTTTATGCTTTTAGACCAAATACGCTCTAAAACTCTATATTTGTTCAAATTAAAAATCTCAACCAATTTAATGTAAACTAACTCATTTTTTGCGTTTAGCCAAACAAGTCTGTATTTCAGCCACAGCTTGCAGAAGAACAAGAGGCATAACTTTATTACCCCCTAAACAATAAGGCGAAGTACATCAAAAACACTGTTTTGTGACTAATCATGGATAATGCTTTGTTTAAGTAATTGAATAAGTTTAGTACTTTTATGTGTTTTGTTTTTAATATTTTTTGTAGCATTTGGTGGCAGCTTAAGCAAAGAGCAAAAAATCACGGCCAGAGAGTTGGTTCGACAAATGCTTGAATTTGACCCAATAGAACGCTGCACTATCGAAGATGTTTATAAACACCCTGTGTTTTGGGAGGCTTCAAAAAAATGTCGTTTTCTTGTGGTGCGGTAATAATTGTAACTTACACAGTATACAATTATAATTTTTAACCACCTAATAAGCTCTAACATTTTTTACCATTTTTTTTTATTAACCTTTTACCTTACTATCAGTTTAACTCTAAAAATACAGATTATCCCATAGTGTTGCCTGTTTCATATTTTTATCTTATATATACAGAGAAGTACAGCGTATACAAAATGATGAGCTCAAAATTTTCTGGACTACTTTTGTTTTTACTCACACAAACACAAATAGCCTAGGATAAAGTTAAACATATAATGTGTAAACCAGGGATGTCCGCGGCCCGCTTGATGTTTACGTGCGGCTCACCACTTATTCTCACTTTCAGTAGCCTTTATTTCAAAAATTGTTTCGACTATCATTAAAAAGTGTAAAACGATTTAAGATATTTTCTAAGACTATACTCGAGTCTAAATTCACCCGATCCGTTAGAGATTAGTGCATTTCTAACGAAAAAAATCTGAGGATCAATGGCGTCACGATATGACGTAACTTATGACGCCATCCCTTTAATTTAAAGGGTTTTGCGACGCATCGAAAATTTTAAAGTGGCAATGCGGCCCATTCTGCTAAAAGGTTGGACATCCCTGGTGTAGACTATAATGAACAATCAAAGGAATTAACTATAACAAAATTTATTCATATCCACTTTATAAACTAACTCTCTGACAAATTTCGTTTAAAAACTCTTCTAAAATAAAATGATCCCGACCAACTATCTAACTACACTTTTCTTTTAGGATGCCCAGAAGTATATTGAAACTGAATTGATCAAGGTTACGGAAAGTCTCGAAGGTGTCGAGATAAACTTCAAAAGATGCAAAGATGATGATTTCCACGAGAGGTTAAACCACTTCGACAAACGTCTTTTGTTAGATTGCGACCAGGGAAATAACCAAGAGAAGCAAAAGTTCGACATATCTCTAGAAATTCTCCCACAATCCGTGAGGGAAGTGACCGGGATGCATAAAGTTAAAAGCTGCAGAAATGTTGAGGAATTTTTAACCGTCATGGGAAATAAGGTGGGTTGCAACAGCAGAAATAAAATATATCAGATAACAGGGATTTTGATTCTCAATCGACAAAATACCTGTGGTGGTGTCTAGTTTGAATAGGTTATTTACCACTTTTTTTACCAGTTTAGTAGTGTGTCTCCTTTATCTTGGAATAATAAAAGTTGTTTGGACTACTGGTGTTGTCCCTGCCTTTTAATTAGTACTCCTCTAAAAAAAACCTCGACCGACCAACTGGGGGACAAATATAAACAATATCAAACCTATTTGTTAAAAATGAGAAATTTCTACATTTTTAAGGAAAGACTGTTATCATATTTCCTTTGAAAATATCGGCCAAAATCTACCGATACTGATATATCGGTAGAAGCGAATTATTGGCCGACGTTATCGGTAAATCGATATTTCGGTCTATACATAGGCATAGTGCTCTAATGTATAACAATTGGCTAACAAATATTTATCATTCACATTCTGACTAGAATAAATTGCGATTTAAATTGAATTGATTGTAAATAATTGTAAAAAAATACTTTCTTTCGGTCAATGAGTCAAGCAAAAAAATGCCCGCAGTCAACTCTGGATGTGGATAGACCACCAAAAGCCATTATATTATAGCCACGAAAAAATTAAAAATAATTTCAACACTATTTACTTAACTCACTTGCTGGCAATGTTGTACAACAGGGGATTCAGGCATTCGCCCACCCTGAGAAGGATCATTATTATAGGTTGGGAAATACTGTGCAAAAGATTTGAATCGAACAGTTTCCGCCAATTTCGTTTCCACAACGCATTTTTTCTCGCCAAGTGCCTTGGTTTGATTGTTCCCTGTGCAAACAATTAGATCGCGTCAAAAAACAATGAAAGATCGAACCTGCATCGCGCGCGCTAATTGTCCGCCTAAAAGACAGGGGCTTCCCTGCCCTACTCCTTCTATTAGTTTCTCGCAACACGTAAAAACCTCGACCAACCAACTGGGGGACAAATATATTTAATGAACAATATCAAACCTATTTGTTTTGTCGCCTTTAATTGTTTTCCAGTCTATATACGAATTAATCTTAAAATTTAATATCGTTATTGTAGCTTTGAAAAGTATTGCATTTTTATCATATTCCAGGCGTCTCGCGGAAATATTTCTGATCCTGAAAAAAAGGAGCTTTTTGGAGACAAGAAGGGTTATAAAAAATGGGAAATATTTCTGAACTGCTTTCTAAAGGGTCGTGAACATCTGCTCGTTCATTTGTATCAAGTCTTCGAAGATGAGAAGGGTCTTAATGAATATTATTAAGACACTGGAATGTTTCAGTTGGAAGGTAATTATATAAATTTGTTGTTTTTTATGTTCGTGCTTTATTTTTAGTAATTACTGCTATACAATTTTGTTTATTTATACCCACATTAAACAAATGGTGCCAATAATGTTAATGTTGCACACTTAAATACAACTGCACAAAGGGGGCATATTTTGCAAGGGCTGGGTTTGTGCCACGTCATATAATGTAACTTTTAAATGAGATTGCAGTTTCCTAAATCACATGGTGTTCGTGTAACTTCCTAAAATAAAATAATTACTCATGTTCTTGTTGTTAAAAAATCCGAACATGTAAACTTTAGCCTAATGTGAAGCCGCACAATCAATACCACGCTCAGTAAGCTGGTAGATACCATCGATGCCAAAACAAGGTTTCTTTATATAGAAATATTTAATAGACGCAGAATACATAAAACGTACTTTTAGTATAAAAAAGATAGATTAGGTGCTAAAAGAGGTGCTATTGCTGCCGATCTGATATCCGCTTAATTTCAGTCATATTTTGCAATATAACTGAGTGTCTATTAGTTTGGTTTATTTTTTTTAGAAAATAGCTTATGGTGACACAGTTTACCAGCAGTAAAATAATTGTTTGCTTGATTACCCGAAAACATTACAATTTAAAATGGCGACCACTTAACCATTCCATTAATCCTATTTTTTATATTTACAGGATTTTACTTAGTCAACTACCCGAACGTGGATCTATTTCTTCAAAATATTTTCTATATCATCATTTTTATTTGTGTTGTCTTTACTTTATTTTTTTGTTCAAACTACTTCGCGCCTCTTACTTTAGCTACTTACTCATAATTTTTTTTAAATCATTGAATGATTCCTATACACTGTAATGACGTCATATAAGCTAATCTTGATGCTTTATGTTCAGCTAAGTTCAAAGGTTTTCGCACTTTCCTAAGCACTTCTCTTTTTGTTAACTTGTAACTTTTATCGGCGGTAAGCACTCCCACTGTTTTTCAACTTTTACTGCTAAATTTGTTGTGCAAATTTAATCCGCACAATATCAATGTTTGTGCGCCTGTGAAAATGTTCTATCCAGTGACACGCAAGATGAAAGCCATTTGTTCACCAGTACTATACACCGGATATAAGCAGTGATAAACAACCTATAGTAATACGGTGTCTTTGTACTTTTCGACCCTTTTTAACATTTCAAAGTTCAAGTTCTAATATGCATTTCTTTACTTTTGTAACATGCAATATAATTGCTAATTTTGCCCAGTAAAACGTAAGTTTAATGTTTTGTGCCTTGTCAGTGGTGATTTATAGCAGGTTGTAAATATGAAATCACACTGGTTGAGAGTATTTTTTCTTTTGTGTTTTTTGCAAGCATTATATCATAAATAGGCTTAACCCAAAGCTATATGCAAGAGTAATCTGTATCGACTGATATTGTGGCCAAATAGGAGTAGACCTAATTAGTTTTTGTGTTGTTATTAATTAGTCCGTTACAGGTGGTAGAGTTGGTTTGTGGCGATGATCAAGATTATTAGCAGAACCACTGAAAAATATTTTTGGGAACTGAACCAAAAAAGCGATTTCATTAGCACTCAATGCTGGAATTATAAAATAATGAGTAACACAAATCTTCCCCAAACCCTTCTGGGAATAAAAAATGACTTAATAAAATTTTAAAAGAACTATAAATTGTAAAATATTTAATTCTCCTTCGATTTCTCTATGAAATTAGGACAAGCGACAGCGTGCATTGTTTTCTGTAGTAAACATTTGCTGTTTTTTTGTTGGCTTGTGAATCAGGGCAGGGTTTTGTAAATACCGATCCGTGACCAGTGCAAACGCTTAGGCAAGTAAAATGTTATGCCGTTTTAAAAAAAATATGTTTGATATCACGCTATCCGTAACTTTACTTTTTGGGTATATGCTGATTACAACATTTATCTTCCATAATCATTGGCTATAACTTGAGGCCAGCAGTTCAACATGTAACAACGTAATGTGCAATAGTGATAAAGAGCCGCAGTATGATGGATTGTTTCATTTTGTTTAATCAGACAAAATTCAGGTAGACTTCGTACATTATGATGATTATTGTGGTGTAATTCATTTTTAACCAGTTAGAATAATTGGTAAACATTCTATTTAATCTGGGCAACTCGTCTAGTAATATATAAAACACATATAGTTGTAATGTCTGAGACGACATAACGTCCTCTATTTGGGGTACAATCAATGTAGTATTATGACGTCAGCTGCCAAGAACCACAGACAAACATAAAGTTGTAAGGTGGTTCAAACAATATTTTTTTTATATAACCAATCAAAACCACGCCTTGTGCGGCCAAACTTTATTATTCATCCGCTACACGGCAGCAAAGGTACAAGTCACAAGTTGTTCCAACATCGGATGTCTACAGCAAAACCCTGCTGCCGCAAACTTGAGTCAATCGCGGAAAAGTTTCACCCAGTGACCCCTACGTGGTGAATGGTGGCGGTAGAGAGCCGAACATCTATTGGTGGTTTTGGTGATTATGATTATCATGTGTCTCAGTTTACCAAATTAACCCTTGAATAACTCATTGGAAAACTTTGGTCGGAATTTAAACTGTTGTGGTTTGCAAAACTGCTGCTGCCACATTATAAATTGCACCATTTAAAATTACCAAGTAAAAACAAACATTCTTAATAAAATAAGCATTTAAAAAAAACATTCCTTATAAAATAAGCATTCTTTATGAAAAACATTGTTGTTTGGAATGTTTTACGAATCGGGACTCGACGGAGTTGGTTTGTTTAGCAGGAGTTGGACTCGAATAAGACCAAGTAAAACTACCCGTGTTGCATGCGTGGTAGCAAATTTTAAAACTGATATGGCCGCCAACTGTTAATTGTAAAGGTGGGATCTTTTCAACCATGTGTTGTAAGTGAATAAATTATACGACACCCCTATAAGTCGATTGCTTAATATGTACCTCATTTTAGTTTCGTAAATTGGCGGAATACAGGATGTAGTGTCGCAGCTGGACTCTGGACTCGGGTTTTATTTTTAACCGACTCCGCATCCCTGATGTCTTCACAGACATAAACAACAACATGTGTTTGTATATTTTAATTTAAAGAGAGGAGAATGTTAAGCATGAATTTAAAGGTAACAAAAACTTAAACCAATGTTTTAAAATCTCCTCATTTGCAAGAATTTTATGCGAAGGTATTCCCGAAAGGACAAAACTCAACTTTCTGGCGGCCAAGTAGAAAATGTTAATGGCTTAATACGAAGTGGTTTGTTATTGTCCGCGTGTGATTATAACCTGCAAGTAAACAATTAACACAAATTGTCGAAATTCTCGACTTATACCAGTGATGGTACTCCTATCTAATTTTCGTTTGGAAAATATGGTTTACGTGAGATAAAGCTGTTCACATTTGACACTTAAGGCCGACTATGCATTATAAGTGGGCTTGCCATACGTCGCGGTTTAGCCAGGACCGTCCCAGTAACACTTTTTACTTTTAATTTTGGTCGGTAAGGCTGTTAAGCAAGTTTTTTAACAAAAATTAATTATTTTTTCAGTTGATGCTAAGAAATATTTTTCTGGGGGTGAGGTTGCTGGGGTTAGTGTATTTTTAAAAAAAAAAAAAAAGTAAAAAATGTAAATGGATATTATCCGGCGGGTGCTGGGAGATATCTTTTTAAGGAAGGTAAGCGAGCGCCGTCGCAAACCGGTCACCGCTAAGCAATTTTTTCATTTCAAGGATTTTTTTCACGTATGACGCAGTTTGGTGCCGGTATTATTGTTTGCATATCACGCAAGTCTAAACAATTGCTGTTACAACTTCAAGTTTAACGTTTGTCAGTAATTCTGGATCGATAAATGTCGCAGGTTACAGCATTACAAATCAAAATAAAGTCATAAAGATTCATAACATACTGATTTCCTTAATAGAAATAAAGTTTTAATGTTTCCAACTTGAGACTGATATGTTTAAAAACTTCTTGATGTCTGTTAACGCGCAAAATTTACGTCGAGTTCGCAAAATTTCGCATTTAATGCGGCGGTTTTAATCGTAACCAATTTTCAGTTCAAACGAGATTACGTTGGACGCAGTATGACACCAGGATTACGTATTTGCTCAAGTATCACGCAATGCGAACCATGGCTGCTACAACTTAAGGTTTTACGTTTGTGAGTGGTTCTCTATCAACATATGTCGGTGGTTTTCGTTACGTTAAAGATGTTTGACGTGCTTAGCCGTTGGGTATTTAGTCGTTTTATTTCAAATAAGCACACATTATTTGCAATTTTGTTTCAACAAAATGTAAAATGTTAGTTTGCGAAGACGAAAATTTAGATGTTTCACAGTCACGCAGATAAATGCGATAATAGGTCCCTGAAAAAATGCCCCCTGACAAAATATAAAACAACCGCAACCCCGTTAAGTTAATTACTTGCATTAAATTCTTTTGTATTATGTCTACATTAAGTTTGTTTGCAGTTTTCAATATGCGTCCCGGATTTATGTTTCTAAAAAATGGCAAGCCTATTTATGAGAAGATTGTCGTTTTCCAATCTTGCAACAATAAAAAGTTATAAAAATTTACATTATCTTCGTATACATACTACTTCAAACCATGGTCGGCGGGCCGGACCTTGACATACGGTTAAAAGTTTAACGTCCCTATTTAAATCACACCATAAACTAGATCAGCGTGGTCCAACTTCTTTTCATCGCTGGCCAAAAACATTTTTTTTTATCTTGCGGGCCAATGTTTTTAAACAGCGATTCTTATAGGCTTATTGCTGGCAAATTATACATAGCTTATTGCAGTCGTTCTTAAAGTTTTTTCAGCAGCGCCCCGCTTTGGTAATTTTCCTATGCCTTTCGCCCCCCTGCGAAAAGCAATTCGGAATTTTCTATTAAATATCACGAAGACAACTTGAAAATAGTAAAGTTTGTTGTCGATCGCACGAAGCGCGAAAATAATTTTGCTGTTTCAATGTTAAAGTTGGCAAAAGCAGACTTTGTAGCCTACAGCGCTTGTACTGTAAAACCTAAACGAAACCCTTAGAATCAATGCAAAAAATTTAAATATTCACTTGGAGCTCGCCCACCAGGTTGAGAACCGCTGACCTATGGCATATATACTAACTTTATGAAATGTACACCTTTGTTCAGCTACGGTAGTTTGAAATCACAAAGAATCATTTACGAAGTTTTTTTGTCAATTTCAATGACCTAAAAAAACGAAAATTTAGGTGATATTGCTAGATTGCAAAGCTGACCATCAGTTCGCGGGCCAAAAAAGTGGAACTCGCGGGCCAACTTTGGTCCGAGGGCCTGTAGTTGGACCACACTGAACTAGATTAACAATTTCATTTATCGCGTTTTTACGACATTTTTATTGTGGTTATGGACGACGCTGTGCTGAACAAAATTTTGCATCAAACAAACTTTGCCCGAACGCTTTTTTTAAATGTAATTAATCCCATTTTCAATTGCAAAACAATTCTGGTTCCGTCCCTGATTAACGGTTTTTGCATTAAAAAAACTAAAAACTATATGTTTTAACAACAAAATATACCTTTTAACGCATTGCGGCCCGCTGAGACATTTTTAAGCTTAAAAATGGCCCGTGAGTTGGAAAATGCTGACACTGTGGCGTACATGGTTCCGCGTCGGCGCGCGCTTAGCGAAGCGTGCAATTTGCCTTTTTTGTGTTGTGCTTTATAATCGAGTGTTGTGTTGCGCTGACCCCCTTATTCGATCTACGCGTCTCGCAATAAAGCATCAACCGCTTCACTGGTGACCCCGCAACTTTAAAACGTTCTTTTGAAGTCGAAGATGGAAGCTGAACACGCCGTTTCGATCAAGCTTCCTACGTTCTGGCCAACACAGCCACGTGTTTGGCTGCAGCAGGTAGAGGCGCAGTTTGCTATTAAGAAAATTGTTGAAGATAAAACTAAGTTCTATTACATAGTTTCTGCGCTCGACCAAGGAACTGCAGCACGTTTAATTGACCTGCTGGAGCGCCCGCCGGCCGAAGGCAAGTACGACGCAATTAAGCAACGCTTGCTGCAGTCATTTACGCTTTCAAAGCAAGAACGAGCAGCGCAGCTTTTAAACATGCCTCCTTTGGGCGACAAGAGACCCTCTGTTTTAATGGACGAGATGCTTGCCCTACTCGGAGACCACCGTTCTTGTTTTCTTTTTGAACATTTGTTTTTGCAGCACATGCCTGAGGATATCCGGTTAGTATTGGCTCACGAGGATACCACAGATCTTCGTCGATTGGCTCTGAAGGCAGACATTTTATGGCTTTCTCGCAGTAGCAACAACGAGTTTGCTGTAAGCAAGGTGCAACGCGGTAAGCAATTTCGCAATAACAGCGATAAAACTACTGGTATATGTTTCTACCATAGACGCTTTGGAGCAGACGCACGTCAATGCAGCCCACCGTGTTCTTTTCAGGGAAACGACAAGGCCGGCTGCCTGTGATAGCGAAGACAGCCGGCAAAGCTTTCAGTCTATTTTTTCTTTGGGACCGGGTTTCTGGTCGTAACTTTTTAGTGGACACTGGAGCTCAAGTAAGTGCCCTTCCACCTACCGGTCTCGAACGACGCACAAACCCGAAGGGTTCCGTTCTTAAGGCTGCAAATGGTAGTTTAATCGCCACTTACGGTTACAAAATGGTTACACTCCACATCCCGGCTGGAGTTTTTAAATGGAGGTTTGTGTTGGCAGACGTTTCACGCCCACTGCTCGGTGCAGACTTTCTTCGCGCTAACCGCTTGTTAGTCGATATTGAAAGGAAACGTCTTGTACACTCAGATGCTTTTTCTACTTGCCCGTTAAGAGTATATCGCTGTCCACCGCCTCAACTTAACACACTTAATTCGTTGCTTTCTCCATTTGAAAGATTATTAGATAGGTTTCCTAGTCTGAAAATCCCTAGTTTTTCCGACGCCTTGCCTAAGCATGGCGTCCAACACTATATTGTGACCACTGGCCAACCTGTACATTCCCGCGTCAGACGCCTTTCGCCTGAAAAGTTATCGTTAGCTAGGGCTGAATTTCAAAAGATGCTCGAGTTAGGTATAGTGCGCCGGTCATCCAGCCCATGGTCGTCACCTCTCCACATGGTAGAGAAGCCCTCGGGTGGTTGGCGCCCCTGTGGCGATTATCGTCGCCTCAATGATGCCACTCAAGCTGATCGTTACTCTATACCCCATATCCACGACTTTACTGCACGTCTGGCTGGTTGTACCGTATTTTCTAAAATAGACTTAATACGAGGCTATCATCAGGTTCCAGTTGCTGAAGCAGACATCGCAAAGACCGCTGTCATCACGCCATTTGGTCTCTTCGAGTTTCTTCGAACTCCGTTTGGGTTAAAGAATGCCGCGCAAACTTTTCAGAGGATGATGGACTCGATTTGTCAAGGTTTGCACTTTATTTATGTTTACCTCGATGACATTCTTGTTGCTAGTCCGACTAAGGCTGCTCACATGCAACACTTAACGCAGCTTTTTCAGCAGCTTTCAGACCACGGTCTTGTTTTGAACCTGCAAAAGTGCGAGTTCGGTAAAGAAAGCCTTGAGTTCCTCGGTCATTTCGTTGACCAGCACGGGGTCAAACCTCTGCCTTCGAAAGTTGACGCAATCAACAACTTTCCTGTGCCTCAAACCGTCAAGGGTTTACAGGAGTTTTGCGGTATGATAAACTTCTATCACAGGTTTATTCCAAATGTCGCAGACATTATGAAGCCCCTGTATGGTTCCTTATCCGGCAAGCCGAGGTCACTCGTTTGGACTCGCGTTCTTCAGGAAGCTTTCGACAAAGCAAAGAATGCACTCGCTAACGCAACGCTTTTGCATCACCCGGAGTGGCAAGCCAGCATCGCGCTCACTGTTGATGCTTCGCAGTCTGCCGTCGGCGCAGTCATCCAACAACTTAAAGAAGGCTGCTGGGTCCCCCTGGCGTTTTTCAGTCGTCAACTGAGAAAACCCGAAACCAGGTACAGTGCCTTCGATCGCGAGTTGTTAGCCCTACACCTAGCAATCCGGCACTTTCGCTACTTCCTTGAAGGTCGCAACTTCACAGCCTATACTGATCACAAACCTCTCACTTTTGCATTCAAGAAAGTTTCAGATCCGTGGTCTGCTCGTCAGCAACGTCAACTCTCTTATATTTCCCAGTTTACCACCGATGTCCAACACATCAGCGGTAAGTCAAATACAGTTGCTGATGCTCTATCGAGGTCATTTGTCCATTCCTTAGAAGGTTCAACTGCAGACTTGGACTTCGAGGCACTAGCGCGTGCACAACAGACAGACGAAGTACAATCTTACCGCACTGCTGTTACAGGGTTGACTTTGAAGGATATTTCAATTGGTTCTTCCGCAACTACACTCCTGTGCGATGTATCTACAGGTAATCCTCGTCCAATTGTCCCTGCATCATGGCAGAAAAAAGTGTTTGACGCCGTACATGGGTTATCACACCCATCCATCCGCATCACGAAAAAACTTATGGCCTCAAAGTTTGTCTGGCATGGCATGAAAAAGAATGTTGTTCAATGGGCCAAGCAATGCATCTGTTGTCAGCGTTCCAAGGTTCAGCGCCATATTCGTTCCCCACTGAAGGACTACATACCTCCGTCTGCTCGTTTTCAGCACATAAATATCGACATTGTTGGTCCACTTCCACCGTGTCGAGGCCATAGGTATGTTTTTACAATTGTCGACAGATTCTCACGATGGCCGGAAGCTATACCAATGGAAGACGCTACCACACTCACCTGTGCGCGGGCTCTCATATTTCATTGGCTCTCCAGATTCGGCATTCCAACTCGCATGTCATCGGATCGAGGCCCGCAGTTCACGTCTCAGCTGTGGACTACCGTAGGCCAACTATTGGGTATTCACCTCCACCGCACGACAGCATTCCATCCTCAAGCGAACGGCCTGGTGGAGCGTTTTCACCGTCATTTGAAGAGCGCATTGATGGCACGCTTTACGGGATCAAACTGGATGGACGAGTTGCCTTGGGTGTTGCTGGGGGAAGCCTAAGGAAGACTTAAAAGCGTCATCCGCTGAGTTGGTTTATGGCGCACCTTTAACAGTTCCGGGTCAATTCATTGCTAATGAAGGAGGTTTTACTTCTAACTTTTTACCTGCTTTACAGGACACTCTCCGACAGCTGTTGCCACAACCGATGTCGCGTCACAGCAACCCTCGTATTTCCGTCCCGTCGACATTGAGGAATAGCCCATACGTGTTTGTACGCCGTGACACTCATCGAGCTCCTCTGACCAAACCGTACGATGGCCCATATAAGGTCCTTCAAGCGTCCAGCAAAACCTTCCTTTTAGATGTTGGAGGTCGTCAACAGACCATTTCCATCGACCGCTTGAAACCGGCTCACGTCGATTTAACTAAACCGGTTCCAGTCGCGCAACCTCCGGCCAGAGGACGACCAAGACGCAACGTTCATCCCCCGCAACGCTACGCGGCTTTTTATATGCCCGCTTCTGGAGGGGGGTACTGTGGCGTACATGGTTCCGCGTCGGCGCGCGCTTAGCGAAGCGTGCAATTTGCCTTTTTTGTGTTGTGCTTTATAATCGAGTGTTGTGTTGCGCTGACCCCCTTATTCGATCTACGCGTCTCGCAATAAAGCATCAACCGCTTCAACACTGTACTATTTTATGATGCCATTGGATGAAGGGCGTTTAGCTTGACGAATTCACAGGTTGTTTGGCAAATCCAAAAGCGCGCTTTATTCACAGAAGGTCGACTCAAGTCAATGTAGCTTCTACGAGTGTATGCTTCAATCTACACACCGCTTCATGTAAATTAAGCTTGCTGCGGTGCGAATCGGTGTGAATCTGGGTTATGATGTCTACCACTTTTAGCGCGACTCCGGTGTTTTGTTACAGAACTTTGTGTTAAGCGTCGGAACGCGGTAAACGTGTGGAAGCCAGGGCGGGCCACGAGGCCATTCCCCTCACAAAACTGCATTGGTTGCCAATTATAACAACGTAATGTAAAGAAAATTGAATTACGATCCTTGAATGTGTTAACCTAGTTCAAGGGCGTCCTGCGTCTCATCGCACCCTAAAAATATGACGTCACGTTTAGATGTAACTTTGTGACGTCATCTCTATATAAACGCAATTTGCGATACAAAAATTAATAGTGCAAACTTAATATGTAAAAATGAAGATATCTCCTCGTTCTAATGCACGTTAATGACGACAATGACTTCGAATTTTGCAAAAATTAATAATATGAAGTATTTTAGTCGCAATTTATTTATTGATTTAAATTCTTAAAACCTAATGAGAAGCGTCAGCAGTTAGCAGTTTGGCGAATTGCATTGATTCAACAGCTAATATTGTTTCACCTTATTCTATACAGTAGGCTATATATGCCAATTGTATTTATAAGTTGCAAAATGGCTGCTATTACAAGCCATTTTAGCAGAGTATTTCAGTTCCTCTTTCAACTTGGAACCAACGGGTTTCGTCTGTTTGGTTAAATATTGTGAGGTTTCTGTGCTACAGTCAAACTCATCCCAAACCTATCCAGTTGACGCCCTTGAATGGGTTCGGGTTTTTGTGTTACCTTAAATCAGCCAGACGTTATTGAGTTGGCGCTATAGTTGGCTGAGGTTTTTGTGTCGCAGCCAAGCACAGAAGAACGGAACTTTACTGTGACAAAGAGGAACCGATATTTCGCCTGGATAGTCCTACAATATATTTGCCCTCCCTCAACAAATACTGTGTGGGTTTGTTGTGTCGTAGCCAAGCAACAGCCATAAAGAGCAACAGCGATCCAATTGTTGCAAACCCAAAGTCCCGAGCGCTTCTCGCGTTGAAAATATTTATTTTGTGCCGAGTGACATAACTGACGCGCGGCGCGTTTATTCTGAGCGCGCGATTTCTTTGTTCGAAAAGTTAGATGCTAATAAGGGGGAGGTTGTTTTGATCGACATTCAGGATTGTTGCCGAATACTAAGGCGGGTCATATTTACGATTTTGTCGGGGGGTTCGGGGTGAGGGTCTTCACAAGTCAAACCCCAACTCGCCTGTATGTTGGTTTAGTTGAAATTAATTGAGTTCCTACTTTCAGCTAAGACAAGAATACATTTACGATTTGCTGTAAACTCAGTTTGATTCTACTAAATGTAGTTTGCTTTAGAATACGTTTTGTCTTTACTTAATATTTATATTAGAAGTTTGTCTAAACAGAAGCAAGTTTTGTTCTTAACTTTAAACAGCAAACAACTTAATTTCTAAACTTTAAATCCAACATTGTGAGTTTTATACAATAACTATTAAACGCTATGAAATATAAAGGCAGGTTTAATCATTGGTGAAAAAAAATCACAAAGCAGGAATGGGACGGTTCGGAAAACAGATTTAAATACAAGTTTTTAATCAAGGTTATCGTTTTCTTTATAAAGCTGAGAACAAAAAAGACCAAACAAGGATAGCTTAAAATTAAATGGATATATTGTGTTTTTTTGGTACCAGATAAAAATTACTTTACTAATCGTTAAGTCATCCCAACTTAAGGATCGACAATTACCGTTATGAGCATTTGGTGGTAAAACTTGTTGCTATTTGTTAGATCGAGCGAGGTGTAGCACAACGGTGTCCAACCTGCGGCCGTCGATCAAGAATTGTGCGGCCGTTAACACGTATTTTAATAAACATGTGTTGGCGGCCGTGTCCGTCCTTTGAGTGTAATTATTGCAAAATTGTGGGACAGGTTGGGCGGTAGTTATAAAAAGCCTTGTTTAAACGATAAGATTGTGTGAGTGCATCTTAAACTGTAATTGAGCAAATAGAGAGAAAATACATGGAGGATTAAATGGCCACACACACACAACAAAAAAACAAAAAAGTTTAAATCATAAACCACAGACAGTATAGCTGGTGACCATACATTGATACAAACTTGCGTTTTACCATAGGCCAGCCAGACATCCGTCTACACTTGCTGGTCATCAGATTGGCTAAAAGCAATGTGAGTAGGGGTGGATCCAGAGGGGGCACCTGGTCATGCACCTTAAAAAATATTTTTTTTGGCAAATTTCTATGATATCGCATACTGAAGTGAAGTTAAACTATTATTTTAAATGACGTTGAGCAATATGTTATTACTCTCATATATTTTCAATGAAACATATGTACACACAAATGTGTGTTATCTCATATATTTTACAATGATTAATAAGCACAGATCGTGACTTTACTGTGACAAAGAGGAACCGATATTTCGCCTGGATAGTCCTACAATATATTTGCCCTCCCTCAACAAATGCTGTGTGGGTTTGTTGTGTCGCAGCCAAGCACAGAACGTGACTTTACCGTGACAAAGAGGAACCGATATTGAAGGACTATGAAAAACAACTTAAAAATGTAGTTTTTCACCTTAAATGGGTTAATGTTTTGGGTTTCCTTAAATCAGCCCGGCGTTATAATGCAAGGCATTATTTAGATATCGGTATGGCTGGCTAAGTTGTTGTGTAGCAGTCACAAAACGGAACTTTACTGTGACTAAGAAGAACCGATATTTTATATGGGCTTGTTATAAGGTATATCTCTCGCTCGACGCTTGGATATTTCGTTCGCTCCTGCAAAGAATGAAACGAGGAACTGTTCTTTATATTTGTAAACCCTAACTCGCCTGTATGTTGGTTTAATTTACGTTAATTGAGTTTACCACTTTCAGCTATAAGACAAGAACAATTCACGATTTAATGTAAACTCGGTTTAAATATACCGAAGGTAGTTTGCTTAAATACGTTTCGTCTTTCCTTATTATTTGTATTGGAAGTTTGTCTAAACTCTAAATAGAAACAAGTTTTGCTAATAAATTACAAAAAATATTTTCTATTTATTTTTAAACGGCAAATAAATTTATTTACAAGTCAGTAAGGTGTGTATCTAAAAAGAACTCGTGATGTTTACTGTTAGCGTTTCAGTTCCGCATTCAGCAAACCGTACTCCGTTAAACAGTAAACTTAATGAGGCTGGCCTTGCATATTCCCGCATCAACTGTTTTTCTCTTATCGAAGGCTAAGGTGGGCGGTTCCCTGTTCCGTTTGCGTATTTTTAGTCATTATTCCACCGACTTGACTAGTGTTATTTCGTCTGGTGAGTGCTGATTGTAATTGAATATTAACCCTGGGTTATTGTGCGGCAGTCGAACACAACTCAACCTGCCAGTTGACGCTATACTTCAATGGGTTGAGGTTTATGTGTTACCTTAAACCAGCCAGACGTTATTCAGTTGGGGCAATAGTTGGCTGTGTTGTTGTGTAGCAGCCAAGCACAGAACGGAACTTTACTGTGACAAGGATGAACCGATATTTCATCTGAGCTCGTGCTTGTCTTAAGATATGTTTGTCTCGCTCCATGTTCGAATATTTTGTTCGCCCCGTAGAGAATGGAATGCGAAACTGTTTTTTTTGTGTTACGGTACCAGACGCTATTTAGTTGAGGCAATGGTTGGCTGTGTTGTTGTGTAGCAGCCAAGCACAGAAGAACGGAACTTTACTGTAACAAAGAGGAACCGATATTTCATATGGGCTCGTGTTTGTCTTAAGATATGTTTAGCCCTCGCTCCACGCTCGAATATTTTGTTTGAAAATGGAAATGCGGAAACTGTTTTGTGGCGGAGAAACCTGGCATTTGTCAGCACTAACTCGCCTGTATGTTGGTTCAATTTACGTTAAACGAGTTTCGTTATTTCAGCTAAGACAGGAATTTTAAAACTTCTTTATTCAACGGGCAGTTTACCGCTAGAGTGCAATAAACATATT
Source organism: Ascidiella aspersa (assembly GCF_963924565.1). Lineage (NCBI taxonomy): Eukaryota > Metazoa > Chordata > Ascidiacea > Phlebobranchia > Ascidiidae > Ascidiella > Ascidiella aspersa. The sequence goes on along the minus strand of NC_139452.1, from coordinate 31,883,339 downwards.
TGCCTATAGCTTGTGCTCAATTAATTTTGTTTTTATTTAGTTTGTCGTGTAATTAGCTTAAGTCACAGTGAAGCAGCTAGTATAGGGATGCCGCAAACTATTTACACTTATCATATGTGGGACACCTGCGCATAAGAAGATCGAACCAATCGTCTGCTCGAAAAAATATTGCGCAAAGATAAACACTGACAATTTTAGTCAGTGCTTCTCAGCCTTTTTTCGTGGCGACCCAAATATTAAGCGTAAGTAAGACAACTAAGCTTTGGCGACCCAATTGTTTTTTCTTGTAAGCGAACAACAAATAGGCATAAAGAATTTCGAATTTTAATAATTATTGTAAGCATAGGCGCCGAACTTTCAAAATTCCAGGGCGTTTTTTGAACCAGTTCTTTTAAAGGGGGTCCCGAAAAACTTGGAGAATTCCCATGTTTTCCGCTTGACGTTAATGAATAATGACGTCATAAACTAGTGAATGAAATGACGTCATTAAAAAGATGTGCGTCGTGAAAAGATGTGCGATGTGCGTCGAAACCGCTTAGTGTGCAATCGTTAACTTCAGGCAAAAAACTAAACAAAGACGGTGAAGTATGTGTGATTGATTTTGGTAGAATCATGTTTCGACTATCAGCAGCGCAGTGTCCTAAGTTTCATATACGGGACTAGGCTGAATTACAAGCACGCCTTTCGCCATCTGCAAAACTAAACAAAGATCGTTTTCACCGGGTGTTATTATGCCACGATTAGCGCAACAACTGCGCCGAACAGTGTGCCATGTCACCGAAAGTACAAGCTGCGGTTGAGAGAAAATAAGTTGTGTCATTTACAAACCAAACACGTGGTCTTTTGATATGAAAATAATTTGACTATCATTACATAAAAAGGGCGACTTTAAACAGTCACAGTTAGACCACCATCGAAGAAAATCTGCGTTAGTTACAAAAATTCCGTTGTTATACCCACATCGGATACTAGCGAAAAAACGATAATAGCACTTGTAAAAAGGGGGGGGGGGGGGGGGGGGGCATCAAAGAACGCTCTGCAAACCAACGTTCGGCGCCTATGATTATAAGACATTATTTGTATTGCTTCCTTGACTTTATTAATTGAGAAATCTTTCTCAGCACCAATCTCAATTAGTATAAACATATAAACTACTGCGGTCGGCGACCCAACCAAATCAAACAGCGACCCATAGGTTGAGAAGCACTGAGGTAATGTTAATAATTGTACAAGTTTGGCGACATTTTCAAACCACATCTCTTTATTTACCTTGTTAAAAAATCGGTTTGCGTGATAAAACAATAGGTTTGGTGCCAAGTAAGTTTTGTTTTGTTTTATAACTATTATATAATTTTACCAACGACAAACAATTTTGTCCATGTTCAGGTCAGCACGTTGAGCTTTTTTTTTAATTTTGAAAGTTAATTTAAATACAAGTTTGCATCACAAGGTTCAAGCCCGCTTACTGGCCTTATGAACAAATAAAGTTAAAGGACAGAGGGTTGCGATGAACTTTAATCTAAATTTACTGGAATGAATTAAGGCTGTTTTCAACCAACTCCATCCACATTATTTTGCGACTCAGTTAAGGTATTCCAATTTAAAAAAACACGATTTTTTAACATTTGCTATAATTAGACATAAAATTAGAAATAACCTATCAATTTACAAAAACACAAATCTAACTTAATAAAAAGATCGCATTGTTTCGAAACAACAGGAATAGTTATTTAACAGGCTTCGGGGGGATTTTTTTTATCTAAACAAGAAAAACACGGAAGCCATTCGCGTACCACCTGAAAAAGGGGGGAGCCCTGATCTATATAGTTTCTTGGATAGATGGATGCTTTCGGTAACGCTTTCTTTTCCAGTGGGTATTTATTTACTCAACAGGGCAGGGTTTTATGAGTATTTTTGATATTTTTTTCGGGGCAAAATTGTTGAAAAACGAATATTAATTTGTTAGTATGAGGGGTCTGGGTTCGTTAGGGGCAAATATTCCATTTTTTATATTGGCGGTTTGTCCACACAGAAACGAAATCCTGTTTGTCTCCTGGTTCAAATAAAATTGTCACTCAGATGTAATATTATTACAATTATCCATTTTACACTCGAAAAATCCTGTGATAATGATGTAAAGTTTCGCATTAACTCTGCACAATAAAAACTTAACATTTTTTTCGTTTTTTGCAGAGAATCAGTAACAAGTATTAAACTAACAAAAGATCATGTCGCCCATTTATTGTCGAATCGTTATAAAACTTACAGGTCCGGCCGCAAAAAGGTTAGCAACAGGACTTGCAGTAGGAGCGGCCGGTGTCAGTGTTGGTGTCGGTGTTGGGACGGGAGGCGCGATTTTGAAAAATTCTGAAGCTTTCTTTGAATGTGTGAAAGAAACGATCAAAACTATCGACCCACAAATCAATGCTAAAAACACAACACCAGTTTCGCTGGTGATAGATGTGGAGGCAGAAACTAAGGAAGCATGCGATAAGTTGGTGGAGTCTTACGTGAATGGAGAGCTACTTGCTATCATCAACACGGCTGTGCATGAATATGCAGAGAAGTACGACGATCCACAACCAGTATATGACGAAATCGAGATCATTTATCCTAGGGCAGCGGAACCAGTGGTATGTTGGGTTGGTTTATCCTTATTTCAGTGGTTCCTAACCTTTTTCAGTCGCAGACGTGTTTTATAAAAAATGAAGCTTACGGACCACTAGCTTTTCTAATTAACCCTCACTTTGGAAAACTATATGCTTACATAGTTTATACAAGCGATCGTTTAGCGCAGTGATTCCCAAACTGTGTGCCTCGAGAGATTTTCAAGTGTGCCGCGAAACTTTTTGTACTTTCGGAAAATAAGTTAATTCTAAGCATACACGCAAGACTTAAATACGCACTGTCTAAAACAAATTAATAATATTGAGACAATTACTTGTATAGTTTGTCGTGTGTTAAGGACGATTGTAAAATGACTCTATTGTTGTTCTATTAAAAGTGTGCCGCGAAATATTTAAGATATTTTTAGTTTGCCGCGAGTAAAAAAAGTTTGGGAACCCCTGGTTTAGCGCCATATTTTTGTCAGAAAAACGAAAAGTTTCTTATAGGCCTACTTAAAATATTACATTTAACAAACGTGTTACTTTTTATGCAACTTTTATTCATCATTTCAAATGGGTGACTTAAAGAGGACTTTAGCTTAATTAGCTATATCCATTAACATTACAACCTTGTCTCTGAATGGCTAAATGGCCGGTGTTATTATGACCAAAAGAAAATTGCCAGATGAGCTTATTTTTAGCATGACCGAAAACATCGGCTGAGTAGGCCATACAGGAGAAGCCATACAAGTTTTGAGCTCCAATTATTTTAAAACTCTGCCTTTAAAAAGCCAACGTATAGTTGGCTTTTTAAACGACGCTAGTCTAGAGTCCTAACTGTTTTTGTACAGTAACGATACAAGTTGTAAAAAATGAAATTGCACAAGCAAGAAATAAATGTAGGAGAAAATTTATAATAATAACCTAACCCACCCAAACCCAAGCGCTAACTCGCACCCCAACCCGAATAATTTAGCAATAGAAACCCTCGGATAAAAATGTTGTAGGATCTCGGACCGCGCCCAACGTACTTTTGAATCCAATAGCACAGGGGTGGCCGGCACGCGGTTCTTCCACCTAGCAAATACAACCGGTTCATTTGCTAAAGTTGTTACTCTTTCCAATGTCTAATTTGCTGCTAATGCTTTGCTTTAAAATAGGATCAATTGTGACATCGAGTTTTGGTAAACGTCACACACAATCAACAAAATGTTAAAAAAATCAACTTATAACCAAATAATACATATGACGGCTCTATTTCACTTTGTAGCCTATTTACAAGTTACGCTTAAACATTCTTTCAGGTCCGTCGATCTCCTAATGGGAACCACTAAGGTCTTATTCTATGGAAGCCTTAAGTTAAGGGGTGGATCAAGATTTTTATTTTGGGGGCATAACACTTCTTCAGAGATGACGTGACAAAGTTACATCTAAACCTTACTTTATAAAGAAATACCTTCAACAACACAATTCGTTTATTTTGTAGGTTAGATTTTGAGAGCAAAACCTGTATCCAAACAGTAACAATTTCATCATCCAAAATGTAACACAATAATTTGCATAAAGACAATATTTGCGTAACCTTAAGTGCTGGTCATAGGAGAGTCGTTAAATTTAGCGTGGTAACCGGCGACTATGAAATGCACAAACATTCGAAAAAAATAACGACTTGCGCAAACGCTTAGGCTACTTGACAAAACTTCTATTTTCCTGGGTGCGGTGAGGCACACGACGCCCTTGGGCAGAAAACATATTATAAACATCATTCAAGTTCGCGCTAAGCGTCCATTTACGTAGTTATATTAGGATAAAAGGCGGTTGGCGTTCCCCTGGACCAGCCCTGATAGGTATCATGGGTTTTTCAACTGAGTCCACCGCTTGTGTAGGTTATTTTTATTGTTTTAAAACTCTAGACGTTTTAACCTATACCAGTGGTTCTTTAAGTAGCATTTTTTTATTATTTCCCCCCAGAAGGCAACTGGAGAGAAAAAAAAGATAAAAAAGAAGTTATTTGATCGGTTATATGCAATAAAAAGTTTATTTAACTGTCATTAATATGACGTTCATGAACTATGTCGCCAGATTGGACCATAATTTAAAAAAGCCTGAAAATTTTCTTGGAGTTAAGCTCTTAGGCGTCAAGTGCCAGTTTGTCACTCTTGGAATGGGATTTTTGTTTTGAGGCGGCAAAACTTAAAATAAATGTAATGTGAATATTCTAATATCAAAATAATTCTAATAAATTAATTTTGCATAGTCTTTACCAAACTAACACCAATCAAAATGAAACCCTGGCAACTACCCCTTTTGCATCGAAGTCATAACTTAAGGCGGGAAATGTTTAGCCCATATTTGTTTTTGTTTGCGGAAACAAGTTAAGGAAACTGTAGAACATACAACGTATATACTACCACAAACCAAAGTGAAATTAATAGTAATAAAAGTAACCCCAGTAACTGACGCTATATTCCCTTTTTGTAAGTAATACTAGGGTTTAAAGTTTTTTAGGGTTTAACTTCCTGTCCGAAGCGGCAACATTTTTGATGAAATTAGGTCACGCGTCTTAATCTAAAGCGAAACCAAAATCAAACGCAAAACGCCGTTTTTCGTTTCTTGTTTGGTCGACCGTAGATGCAGAATATTTTTTCTCTTTCGTTTTCGTAATTCCAACAGGTTAGCTGATTAGCAAGTATGTATTCGACGGTTGACAACGCTAGGTCAAGCCTTCTCTTTTTCTCGCTAAAAACGTCGAGTTGGGCGCAGCTAACATTGTCTGCGCTAATATCCAATGTTGAGTAACAACGGTATTTTTGTTTCTCAAGCAGATTCCCTCAAAAGTGGTCTAACTGCGACTGCCGTGCGCATTTCAAAGTCGCCCATTTTACGTAATAATAGTGACCTCAAAATTATTATCTTTTACATACCCTAAGACCACGTGTTTAGTGAATAATTGACACAACTTATTTTTCCTCAACCACAGCTTGTGTTTTAGCTGACTTGGTACACAGTCCGTTAACAAACATATTTCGCAATCTTGGTTTAGTTTTTTGCCAAAAGTTAACAATTGCACACTAAGCGGCTTCGCAGCTAACGTCGGGCAGGACCAAGAGCTAGTCAACCTACAAAATTTCGCCTCATCTCATTCTACAATTTCAAAGGCAAAATAAACATATTTATGCAGGATTTAAAAAAAAGTTTTACCACCACACCAAGACAAGTTATAATTCAATGTTAATATTCGACAAATATTACAAGATGAAAACAGTTGCTGACCGTTTAACCAACAAATTGGGGTAGACCTTGAACACACTTCCCCAACGATGCTACACATGGGATAAGGGTTTAAATCGACAATAACCGTATCCACAACCGATCGCGATAATCTTTAAACGCCAGCCCGCACAGTTCGAATTGGAATTGGATGAAATTTCTGCACAGCGCTTTAGTCTAGCGCAGTAGTCGGCAAACTTTTTTTTTGTCGAAGACCCAACTTTTTTTTTTGTCGAAGACCCACTACGTAAAACCACCACGAAACAGTGGCGGATTCAGGATGTTTAATATTAAGTGAAATATTACAGGGCGCCTTGATGCCCAAAACAGTTTCCAGCCATAATGTAAAATATACTATGAAACGAAGGAAATACGCGCGAAGCGCGAACATTTTTATGTTGTTATATATAAGAGTTGGGGACCACATTTGGCACGTGGGCCTTTCCAAGCTGAGCCAATTTAAAAATTGTACGCCACACTTTTTTTAAAATAAAGTGCATTGAATGTAAGGCTATCACGCGGCCCACAACTACATAGTAACACTAAGCCATTAAGGCCTCGCGGCCCTGTTAAAATGGCTCTGCGGCCCACAGTTTGCCGATCACTGGTCTAGCGTCTCACCAATAAAAAAAACACTCAGTAACATCACCTTAAAAAGAAAAAAAATTTTTATTGCCAGCCGTTTAACCAACAAATTGGGGCAGGTCATTTTTTTAGGTTGACCAGCTCTTGGTCCTGGCGGGTGTGTCGGCTATTTATGATGTCATTAGAATTAGGGGAAGGCGGGGCAAAACGGACCCCTTAAGGGATAAATGCTATATTACGAGTTTCACAAAATATTTTTTGATGAATAGGGTATCAACTGAAAGGTCTTACTGAAAGTTACTCCTATGCTAAAAAAAACAACTGAAAGAAGCATACCTTCTGAATAAATTAACTTTTGTTGTCGATTTTTAAACGGGGCAAAACGGATCCCTGGCGGGGCAAAACGGACCCCACTTATAAAATATAATTTATTTGCTTTGTTGTGTGCAAATGCCGGATCAAGGATTTGTGTTGAAGTCAGTGCTCCGCAACCGGGTGCCGCGAGACCATGCCAGGTGTGCCGCGACGTTCCCGGAGGTGTTTTACTTGCGTTTTTAAGGGTACTTATTAATCAGTAGGATTAACGCAAAAACGAAATATCGCTTATCACAATTATTTTAAACTTATGCTAAAATCCAGGTGTAACATTATGGCCTTTCCATAATCGTTCAAACAGTTTTTAAAACCTACCTTCTTTTATCGGAAATTAAGTATTGAAATAGGTTTTTTGACTGACTCAACTTCCAGGAACTACACCAGGAGTACAGACTTACGATAAATATTTTCAAACATTACGCGAAAGTGTAAAAGGGACATTAACCATGCGCGTTTGAAACCTATGAAACATCATTGTAAATACATTGTTGGCAGTACGTGACTGTAAAATTATTAATTAGTTTTGGCAGCGGTTTCGAAAAATAAATTAAGCAAAAAAATACAAAGCACCAAGGTCAGGTTTCAGTTTTCGAATGCTATTAAAAGCCCTCTGCTCTAATCAGGTATTGCAAGGGGGTACAATTTTCAGAACTGTGACTGGGTTAGAAATTTTAGGAAGTCTGCAAAACCGTAAAATTAGAAATTAAAGGAATGTAATACGTAAAATTTTCGGCGCCTTCGGCGCGTTTCATCATAGATCAAGTCGTGCCTATTTAGATTGGCTGTATCAACGACATTTCGTGATATTGTCATTTGTCGATCGACATACAGTTCGTAGGTGTGCCGCCAAATTGTTTTAACTCTGTTGGTGTGCCGCAAGTGAAAAAAGGTTGCGGAGCAGTGGTTTAAGTGACGAGTAGAAATTTTCAGAAGTTACGTCATAATTTAAGTAATGGTATACATGGCGCCTTTATAGCTTGAAAATATTTTACTAAATTAAGCCAAAACATACAATAAATAAACAAAATGGCACTATACTAAGTACTGGTAGCATTGTCACTCTTTATAAGTTACATGATTATAAATAGGCCGTACCGTACGTAAACTGCCTTATATTTATCAAGTATTAAAACAAATAGCAATCGAGCTTTTTTACAACAGATATTGGTAAAATTTCTGATTGTATGGCCTTCCTACAAAACTGATCTACACATATAAAATAATGATTTATTATTTAATTTTATTCAATTTCCAAAATGTTTTACTGAAAGGCTAATCAAAGTTACAAACAGTGCAGTTTTAGGCTGGTAATGACAGATTAACTTGTGAGGGGTCCGTTTTGCCCCGCTTGGGGGTCCGTTTTGCCCCAACACTATCAATCGCATGAAAACCTGGTTTCTTTAAAATCGTTCAACTTAAAACGCCAACTGTTTCGGATTAATAAACACACTCTTACCTACAAATTATTTAGCAAAAAAAGTTACTCCGTCTTTACTTGAGCTTTACTAATAAACGCATCAATTTACTGCGCTATCCTTATATCAATATCCCCCAAACACATTTTCTCCCCTCCCTGGTTTGTGCGAAATCGAATCAGTCTAATTTTTGTCAACAAACGTTTTTTCGACGATAGTCAGTATTCAGAAAGCAAATATTGACGCTGGCAATTTTCGTTAACAAGAAAGGTGAGGGGTCCGTTTTGCCCCGGGGGTCCGTTTTGCCCCTCTTTCCCGTACTATTCTACAACGTCATCTTAGTTTTTAAGTAACGTAAGACGACGCAAAACAGGGGATTTCCCTAAAAATAAATTTGGGCTCCCCTTACGGGATTTCTGAATGCGCTCTAACTTTTGAGTATTTATATTAAGTATCCATGGCTAGTCTTGCTTTTCTATATAGATACTGTATTTTTTTATAGCATTAAAAAAAATTGCATAGTCGTTACCTAAAGACCAGCACTCAAATGGTATCCCTTAGAACAGTGGGAATGTGGGACTCTCCAACCTATGGGTCCATGTGGGGAGCGTTAAACACAAAACTGGGGTCGAATGTAAATGTTGATTTCATTTTATTTAAATCGGGGGTAAGGTAATAAAAAGTTTGGGGACCACGGCCTTAGCAAACTGCCCCCCTGCTTTGGTAAAATGCCTGGAAATTTTCAGCCTATATCTGTTTTTGCTTGCAGAAACAAGTAGGAAAAAGTAGAACATACAATATGTAGCCTAATCCAATAAACCAAAGTGAAATAAATAATATTAAAAAATTAACCCTGGTAAATAGACCTATTTATGACAAACCACCTAGGCAAAACTAACACCTGAAAACACACCGCTGACGAAATATACAACAACCGCAAACCCGTCTAGTCTTTATTTGTAATGCTGACTATGTTTGTGATTTACAATCAACAATGGTCGATGATGGATTACTCTCCAAACCATACTGCAGGCGTCTGGAACCTTTTTTAGCTTAGGTGGCCATAAAAGCCAAATATTCTTGGTTGTATTTCCAAAAGACTCGCATAATAGTTTTTACAACTAGTTATAGGTTGGAAAAATAGCAATTTGAACAGGGCCCTTTATTTTGTTCTCATTAACAGACAGCACATACTTAGCACGAAAGACTAAACTAGCTAGGTTTGCACAACTTTCATTACTGCATTGCCCAGTTTTCAAAGCCCTGCCTAAAAAACTACTACCCTATTATAAAGTTTGTCAAAAAAAATGTTCCTTCCTGAAATGTTGACTATATTCCTGGATGTCAGGAAAGACTAGAAGAATAATAAAAACCTGTAATGGGTCACCAGGTCAGTGGTAGGCTATTCCTGTTATAATGTGGGAAAGCATTTAGTTCACCGATTTCAGACACAATCAGTAGCAAACGGCGGAGGGGTCACAATCGGACATGAAACATAAAAATCACCTGGACAGAGTCGAACTCGCGACTTGAACAAGATTATGTCTGCATGCAATACCAAATTTTGAAACAGACAAGACAAACAACTTATAAATATTAAATGCCTTATATTAGAATATTTTTCAACCTGTCGAAAGAGGTGTAACAGTAACACCCCTATCAATGATTTGCTGTATATTTACTCTAATTGAGTTACGTAAATTTGCCTAATACCAGCTGGAGAATCGCAGCCCTACTGAGGATATTAGATTTGACAAATCTGACAGACATGGGTTTCTTTTTTTGGAAGGAGTTGGACTCTGGTTATTTAATCGACTCCATAGCCCTGAATGGCATATTTTTTTTATTTGGCCCTTAAAGCAAATTGAGTTTGAAACCATTTGTTTAGGCTGTAAATACACGCCCAAAGCTGCTGTAAGAGCTGGTTTGTTAACTTAAATGGAAAATTAAATACTTATTGTTTTAGGAAACTTATGACAGTCAGTCACCTACTGAAGTACTTTCTTACAGCATTAAGGATAAAGGAATTTTACAAAGTCCTGAAAGGAATATCCCCTTTGATTCAGGTAAAAAACACAAAAACTAAAAAATAGCATTGTAATTAAAAAAATAAATATTGTTAATCAGTATTGTTTGAAGTACGGGAAATTTGTTACTATTCAAATGTATTTAAAAAATTACAAATGAATTACATTCAAGTTCCTAAAAAATACAAATGATGTGAGGGCTGGGGTTAATACTGTGAATTGCTTTGTGGAGAAATATTATCCAAAGCAATTTCGATGACTTTTCAGCAAGTGTTTTTTCGTTCACCATGGTAAACTATATGCAATGGTTTTCCCAACGTAATCAACCTTTTTAGCGTAAGCATTCAGGGAATCAATTAATAGTAATATAGGTCTAAACAAGTTGTATGATCTTATAAATTTCATATTAAAAGTGATCTATTTATAAAGGCTGACAATTTTCTTTTAGATTAAAATGTGTCAAGACCTGCTTTGTTATATAGTTTTAACAAAAATATCTCTTTTTCTAAGAGCCATACAAACAAATTAGCAATCTACATTTATCGCTGAATAGATCAAATAATGTATTATTCTTTTTATATGTGTGTGATCAACTTTGCCTTTTCAGATGTTTCATTTTTTTTAAATTGAAAGTTTTGCTTAACGAATCTTGGTGTTTGCTTCTTTAAAAAGCACTAATTTTTGCAACTTACGGGTTGGGAAACACTGTTCTAAACATAGTTTTATATTAGTTTACAGGATTAAAATAATATGGTTTGATGTGGGGGTATGGCCGCATTTATCTGCAAGCCAGATTTCAATGAGCCTTATCTGGCTTTCAAGCTTTAGGATATCTTGCCTTAAAGTAAACTGAATCGGGATGTATTTGTTGTTTTATTTTGGTTTTAAACAAACTGTTCTCTACATAGTTTTTCCAAGCCTCTTGCTACAAAACTGGTTGATGGTTTAGGAATTAAAAAAAATGGACTTTGTTTCTTGTTTTGGCTTAGATTTATAGGAGGTGGATCTTTAACTTATTGTATGCTATTTATTCAGTTTCACAAAAAGTTACTACACTTTTAAATGCTGCTGGTTAAATCTGTTGAACTGGTTGTTTATATTCCAAAAATGTTTACACAATTGGCCTAAACAAAAGCTTTAAATAGAAAGAAATTGTCTATGTTAACCATTGCTGTTCATCTTTCAAATTAATATAATGAGCTAAGTTTCATAATCAACGCTCTAAAATATCAAAAACTTGATTTATTAGTGTGTTAAAAAATCGACATGAGAAATTAATGTCTGTTAAACAAAAGCCAATGGTGTCAATTATAAAGGTCAAATGTTCTAGTTTGCATTGTACAAAAATATCCTTTATTACATCTTTTAACCCTAAAAACAGTTTCCTGTTTCTTTTATGCATTTTACTCACAATACACTAATCCTTTAATTTTGTTGGTAAAAAGAGCAAGTAACTTATTTTGTAATACATCAACATATGCAGTAGCACACTGATTAATAAATGCCTAAACAAGTTTGTTGTTAAGAATAAATAGTTATATAATTTACTAAAAAGTTACTTTGCATAATTTAAATACTATTAGCCATATCACGCACTGTTGAAGTTGTTTCAGGCTTTTTAAGGCCTGTTTGTAAAACTTTATGCTTATCAACCAGTCCTGGTTCTTCTGCAAAGCAGTTTTAAATATCAACTAAAACCCTGGCACCTGTTCACTACTTTTGTGTTGTGCAATAAATAAAGAGTTTAAAACTGTAACTTCGGAAAAATACTGCACTGTTAAGCCTGTAACATTTTCCGTCATTTTTTTCAGTAAATTTTATTTTAAAAAGTGTGTTTATTTTTCAAAATGTTACAAATCTATAATGTGTACCCTTACTTACATAGAATATCCAATTCCAACTGACAAATTGCAACTTTCAGCACAAAAAGATCATCAGCAACTACTAGGAGATGATATTCACCCAAGCACAACTAACATAGCAGCTGACGTAAGGGTTGTTTTACACTGTATTGTAATCAAATAATATACCAGCGCTTCTTTACCGGAACGCCATGGAAGGTTGCCAGGTGTGCCGTGGGCAAAAGGCAAAAATATTAATATATAAAACATATATATATATTTTTTATTAACTTTTCCTGCATTTTGTCTTGTTAAACAAAATGAAACAATCCATCATGCTGTGGGCTCTTCTTTACTATTGCACATTACGTTGTAACATGTTAAACTGCTATAGTCTCATGCAACCTTTTTTACTTATGGCATACCACCAGAGTTAAAAAATGGGCGGCACACATACAAAATATATAACGATCAACAATAGACAACAAAAGCACTTGAAAAATGTGCGATTTACGATTAAACGCTCCAAAAGTGCTAAAAATTTTCTGTTTTGCATTCTTTTATCTTACGATTTTACGGTTTTGTCGTCCTAAAATATTTTAAGATGGCCTAAGGAACTCCAGCCATTAAAGCGAACTTAGAACAACACCAACGCCGGAATAAAACACAGTTCGGAATAAGACCAAAATCCTAATAGTCGATCTAAATCGGAATAAGTGCTAACGGATAGAATAAGGCATATACAAACTTCTACCTAATCTCAAACCCCAACCCTAAATTCACCATTAACTCCTCTAAACATTCCAAACCCAACATAATCTTTAACCCCAACCATTACCCACCACTAACCTCAAACAGGGAAAAACAATCCAATGCTAAAACAGCAACGCCTCAAAGGCGTCGTAACCATGGTTGAAACGTTGACACCAAAACATCCAATGCCAGACTGATGACTCCCGATCATGGTAAAAACTTAAACTTGGTAACACTAAAAGTGGTGAACACAAATTCATAGAATACTAAGTTAGTTAATTGTATATATTTAATATAGTATTTGTGCCATTATAGGTAACAAATTGCTTAAAGCTTAACAAAAGTTTATTTTATTGTTATCGGACCAGTAACTAAATAAATGTATTCTATGAGTTTGTCTTCCCAACTTTGATTTACCCCATAACCCACCCCATAACGCAAGTAAAAACCTCCGGGAACGTCGTGGCACTCTGGCATGGTCTTGTGGCACACCGGTTGCAGAGCCTGTGCCTATGATTATGAAAAATAAATGTGGGAATCAGCATATAACCAAAAACTAATGCTACGGATAGCGTAAGATCTTCTTCAGACTCATAAATATTGCGAAAATATTTTTTTAAATAGCATAGTATTTTAATTATGCCTAAACGTTTGCACTGCGTGCCGCTAAATTGAAATTTAAAATTATGTGATGTGCTTTTAATGCTTCACGCAGTGATCGAAAGGCGTTAGGTCTTCACTGTAAAAAGCAAAGGCGCTGGTCGTCCCTATTCTGTTTGACGCTAAGTGTTTGTGAAACGGGTTAACCTAATGCTTCTTTACAATCAGTAACACCTTACGGACTGTGTGAAAGAAGCATTATTGAAATGGCGCGTTTAATCATTATCTGACTTATCTGCGTGGCTCTAAAGATCTAATTCTGTGTCTCCGTAAATTCCCATCTGTGTTTTGCATCTAAAATGGGTCACTAAAGGAAAAAAACGAGCGCGCTGTGACCATTTAATCACTAATCGATTTGCGTGGTATCAGCATTGTATAAGCTTGCTGAAGTTCCATTTTATCGCCAACGATTTAAAAAAATATTGGGTTATTTAACATCAAACCAAGTTGCAACAAGTGTCTTTTGCTTAAATGGAATGACTAACCACACAACCTTGCTAAGTACGTCTTGCATGTTTTACTTAATGAAAAACCTGTAACATTTATTGGTCCAGAATATATGTAAAACTTTAAGTTGTAACAGCAATTGTTTAGAATTGCGTGATATTCAAGCAATTAATACTAGCACTAAACTGCGTCATATGTAAAAATACAATTTGTTGCTTACCCGTGACTGGTTTGAATATTTACTTAACGAAAAGCTATGACATTTATTGGTCCAGAATTACTAACAAACGTAAAACTTGAAGAGCATTGGGTTAAGAAACACAGCTAGAAGTATTAGGACAAAGGTTCTCAACCAAAACAATAAAATAAACAAACTAAAAATTGCCAATCTGAAAATTTTGTTCACATACCCTAATTTGCAAACCCCTGTGTAAGATATATGCATTTTTAAGCTAAATGCAGTTTTAAGTGAATGTTTTGAACATTCTGATGTATTTCAATTTTTTTCCTAATGTGTTGACATTTACAATGTTGCAACTTTCAAAGAAAATAATTACCAAATATTTCCAGGTTTAGTTGATTTAAAAATGAATTTTTTTTTAATTTTAAGTTTGTCCAGTTATTTTGTTGCTTTTCTAATTTGGTGTATAGTTGTTTTACGGAAAGTCTACATGTTTATACAAGTAAAAAGATGATAAATTAAGGTTATTTTTAACTATTTAGCGATCCCTGTATTATGTATTATTATAAGTGACAAAAATCCAAACACTGAAACAAACAGTGGTACTGCATACCTTATGTAAATGTGTTATTTTAATGTTGCTTTCCATTTCAGAGTGTAAATATTGGAGATACGAATATCGCCACGCAACATGTTGGGGAAATTTCAGTGGGGAGACAGATTATAAACCAACTGAATGTTGAAAATTATATTCTACCACAGGTCAGGATACACTTTTACTGTTATTTATTATTCTGTGTTAGGTTGATTAGATATGACCTTTAGGTTACGGATGGTCACAATCGTAGTGCACATCATTAGCAATGAGGCCACCAAATAAAAGACAAAAACTAATTTATGTTTTTAATGATCCATGACTTTCAATGGTTCAGAAAAGCTTAAAGAGATTAACATCACATCCTCGTTGTATGTCACATACTGAGTTACGAACAATGTTTAAAAAAAGTTATGTTTCAGGAACATGCCGGGGTTCCTCACAAGAAAGACATTAAAAAACGCCAAAAATTTCCAGGATATGAAACTTATGTGTAAGTATTAAGAAATTTTAAATATAATGCCAGATTCTCTTTTGTGTCTGGCTTGTCTTTTATTCTTTCAACAAAACAACAGAAATACGATAATATCAGGGTTGCGATTTTTACCCTTTCGTCAATGCGAGTGTAAATCGCTCCGGACAAATGCTGATTGACACCCATTCGCCCGACTGGCGAGTGACTTCTGCAAAAAGTTGTTGTTGTTTGCAGACCTACTGAAATCTTCCTTTATTGTTCCATACCAAATTATGTTTACCTTTAGCGTCTAAAGGTCAATATTTCAATATTTTTCATACAAATTTCCAATGGCAAAAAGTGCTACCAATAATTCCATAAACAATTGAAACAGTCTTGAGGAGTAGGAAAGAGTTATTTCTCTGAGCATCTGATTTGCTTAACAATATTTTTCAGGAGAGATTTCGTGCTGTTTAAAAAAAACCTAAGAAAGCTCTAAATATATAATGATTTATAAAGACAGAGCGATAAACCTACCTGCAACATGCCAAAACCACTATCCCTGTGAATATTTTTGATGTAGTGTAGGGAAGATCACTCTCTTTAATCGCCTGTCTTATATTTTTTTATTTTAGAAATCTGAGTATGATTTGCTTCCTATGGTAGGTATAGGGGACAATTCTTGTTTGTTTGTTTTTTAAGCAAATTACTTAATGTCTTAGGTCCCCTATAAGTAATCTCTGTCACAGAAAAATGAATCTTTATTACCTTTTCTAGGACATTTGTAATTATAGATCTATGAGTCTTCCTAGGATTGATCAGTAGAAGTATTGTTAAGTTAGTCATTTTGTTTACTAATGGACGTAGTGATTTTGAATGAAACGTTAGTTAGTGTTAATCACATAAGACATGTTTAGCAAGTGTTATTTCATCCCGACTGGCATGTGTAAATTTTAATTTAAGGTGAACCCTGATAAAATAAAACTATTTAATAAATAAAATTGATTATTGTTTGTGTAGAGTGTTATCACTTATAAAATCAACCAGAATAACCTAAAAAAAATTAGTTTTTTATTCTTTTTATACAGGTCCTTTGAGGTTCAAGTTGGACAAAATCCACATCTTATATGTGAGAAACACATTTCAATAGATAACCTTGAAGACAACCTACAGATAGAATTCCTAAGGAGTGTTAAACACAACAATGTGGTTCATTATTATGATGTCAAATTAAGTGTACGACTAATTGTTTAATGACTTTAAAGCTATCTATCACTTTTGCACTCTCTCGACAAAACAATATCAGCATGCGGCAGGATTACATGCGAGATTTATCAGGCTTTTCCTGTTGTTAGTTAGAGTTGCTAGCTATTTTACCATTGGATGAACATGCTCTTTTCTGCTTAGGAACTTGTAATTGGTTTTTTTAAACTTGCTGCCAACAATACTTTCTTATAAAAATAACACTGCAAATTACAAATACAATTTTACATATTTCACTGTCTTAACATTTGTTAAATCAAAATTCTAAATATAGTTTGATATATTTAATAATTAATTTTTATCATTTGCTTAAATTAGTAACAGGCTGCTACTTGTGTTTTTAGGATAATAAAGAGAAGTATATCTTATGCACAGAACTTTGTTGCACCACCGTTCAAACAGTGAGTGTATTCATGTTGTTGTAATGTTATCTTCAGCTAAACTACTGTCAATAAGACTGACCAACTAAAGTTGGGTAAAGCAAATCAGTCGTAGTTGAAGTTATGTCAGTAACTGATTGGGATTTTTGTTTGCAAGGCATAAAAAGTCCTAATGAACATTGAACATATTATGTTCTTTATTCTAATGTATCCATTTTCCTACTGATTCCTAATCCTTAAAAACAACAAGAATTGGTATTTCATACAGTTACCATTTGCCAAAAAATCTATTTGTTACACAGAAAGAATTTATCAATATAGTTTTGCCTTTAATTTTACGCAGACAATAGAGGTTGATTTAATAGGCTAAAAAAAATTTTAAAGGCTTAAGAGGAACCGCTTAAAAGAAAAATCAGCCACAAAGGTCTATAACTTCAAATAATACATACATTTAGTATAACAGGCCTATTCAAATTCTTAGTTTTTACAACTTAGTAAAAGTTTTGCACCGGGGACACTTTTTTGGCATTGTGCGAATTCATATAATGTTTTTGCAATATCACCAATATTGTTATGCAGCCTGACAACTGTCGAGTTATTGGCCCTCACAACATAATAAAAGGCCAATATAATTTTTATGTTAAATTACCCTAACAAATACTTTAACAATTTATTTTGTAAAACAGTACATTACAAAGAAAGGATCTTGGGTTGACACGGCTGACCCAAGTGAACCAATTATACGAGAAGCTGAGAAAAATGATCTCCCATTCTCAATTTCTCTTATGGAAATTCTCCAGCAGGCAACTGAAGCTCTGAAATACTTACACACCAGGAAAAGTCCTATAAGTAATCTGATTTAATAGATTTATAAAATTGGTTGAGTTTAAGTAATGTCATATAGTCAGGGGCTTATCCAGAAACCCCAAAACGAAACGGAGTGTCCAGATTTACAACTTAGGTGTATTCCTTAATAATTTCCGTCTGATGTCATAAAATAGGGAAACACTCTAATTGGAAACAGTCAATTACCGTCCGCAGCCAACCCTTTCACAGAAAATGAAGATGTGCATTGTTAATACATGCCAGCTGCAAAATCAAACCCTGAAAATTTGATCATCAAGGGGTCAGCTTTCTAATGCCATGTTATGTTTTACTTTGTGTACATGAACTCTTATTTCATTGCAAAATTTACACTAGGTAGGCCATCAACGGTTTTATTAGCTGATGTGTGAATAAACACTTGCCAATCAGCCAACCTGAACGGTTAGAGAAAGGCACTGGATAGAAATGTGTATTTTCAAAGGAAAAAAGGCTGGGGTTGATTTTTTTGCCTTAGCTTGGACGTTTGGTCCAATTACATTAAAAAATATTACCAGTTTGGGCATTAAGTTGAACCCTAAAAAAAAGATATTAGCATTTACTGAAAGGAGGGCCATAACCCCCAAACCCATTTCCCGAATATAGCATATTTGTTATAAAGGTGATTTATTGATTTTAAATGTTTGGGTTATGTGATTTTAATTTTTTTTTTTACCTGCTATTAAAATAAACAGTGATTAAGATAAGCTGACTCAAACAGTATTTTTTTTTTGTATTAAGTCCACAGAGATGTCAAGCCTTCCAATTTTCTGCTTACAAAGGACGCCCCGGATTGGAGAGTGAAAGTTGGTGACTTCGGAATAAGTAGAAAAATTTCAAAAGATAAAACACATTACACTACTGAAGGCTCTGCTGGAACCAAAGGATATTTCTCCCCTGAGCAGCGAATATATGATAAACAAGGAAAATATTACATAGTGAGTTGTTTCAGGGTGGGAGAATGAAAGTTTAAGTGTTTTAAAATCTGTATATAAAGTATATGTGAACTGTTTACACCATAGCTAATATAATTAATGCCTATTAGTTGTTTTTTTTTTTTACACCATTTTAACTTGCATAGTATTTTATTTAGACACTTGCTACTGATATCTTCAGTTTTGGTGCGATGTGGTACTTTGTATTGACTGGTGGAAAAAATCCATTTATTACAATCAAGGAAGTTGAAGAAGAGAAATATACAGATGTCATTACAGAAGATCCTAATTTGGTCTTAGAAGGCAAATATTACATTAATTCTTTAGGTGCCCTACCAGGGGTTAGGCATCAAAAAAGTAATACCAGCTCACAGTTCAAAACAAAAACAACAAACTGTTTATCTTTACCGTCGTATAAAATATTAACATAATATATCTAGCAAACAATTAAGGCAGTCTGTCTTACAATTGAATAAATAAAATTGGGAGAAATGTGAACTCACGCCAATCGCAATGGTAAGGATAACTTTTTTTTTCACAGCCGATCTAGCTAACCGTAATATATTACAAGCAAAAAGTACCAGAGAGCAAATATGCTTTGTGGCAATTTAAGTGTGTCCAGATAGTACTATTATAAACTTACTTAATATTTAAGGCTTAAAATATTTTTAAAGGTTTTTAATTCCAAATTTGAAAACAACCCTTTCAGGAATGACTGCACTAACCAAAACAAACTATAAATGTGGGACGTGGGTATATCAACTCATTTTTTTTTCAGAATTTGATGACAGTCTGACACTCGAGCAACAAATCACAGCCAGACAACTGATTGGACAAATGCTTGAAAAAAAGGCAGAAGATCGACCCACGATCCACGAGGTTGCAGCCCACCCAGCCTTGTGGGATGCACGCAAGAAACTTTTTTTTATATCGGTATGTATGACAGTGTTAGAAAAATGACTTGTACAAGTGCTTACTAATTTTCTTGGTGGAATGTTATTTTTTAAGTGTTATTTGCACGACAAGAATGGTTTTAACGTCCTAACCAACTAGCGTTTACACTAGGATTGTTCGATACAACATATTTTTAAGACAAAAAGTACAGCAGTTCAAACTGAAACCAAAAGTAAAGTTAACAACCCTTCAGTTGTTAAGTCTTTTTAATAAATTTAGCTAGTAGGTCGAACTGACTGTCTTTTTAACCATGGTTAAAATTGAGAAATGAATCCGAAACCACCCAAATTTTTAAATATTTCCGGTGCTACAATTTGACTCCGATATTATCAAAATCCTGTTTGCAACACTCAGCTGGTTCAAGTAACAAGGTCAACAACTGATTATTACTTTCCGCTGCGAAGCTGCATGAGCCGCAACTAAACTATATCTGACAAACTCTTTATACTACAGTTTAACTAAAACAGTCAGCTTTATACTTGGATTTAACATTAAAATAACGGGGATTCACTTAAGGGATTGAGTGAAACACAAAAGCTATAATTAAGGCCGGCTAAATTATGTTTTAATTTTCTTATAACCTCATTGATTCCAATCCTTATTGATTCCAATGCATACTTGCAATGTTAAATTTTGTTCCTCCTGGTATTGAGATCTCATTAAGTTCCCACTCTGAGTTGTCGTCGTTTCGCCATTTATACGGATAGTGATCCCAATGCGAATGTATTGTTACAGCAAGTTTGTCAAACCCTTAAACTCAAACAAAAAGAGTCAGAATATTGGAGGGAGAAGATCAGCTTTTATCCGGTATACAATTATAATTTTTAACCAATAAGCCCTAACATTTTTACCATTTTTTTTTTATTAACCTTTTACCTTATTATCAGTTTAACTTCAAAAATACAGATTATCCCATAGTGTTTATCTTATATATATAGATATATATATAATATATATATATATAATATGGTCAGCTCTTATTAAGTACAGCGTATACAAAAATGATGAGCTCAAAATTTTCTGGACTACATTTGTTTTTACTCACACAAACACAAATAGCCTAGGATAAAGTTAAACATACAATGTGTAAAGCAGGGATGTCCAACCTGCGGCCCGCCTGGTGTTTACGTGCGGTCCACCACTTATTCTCACTTTCAGTAGCCTTCATTCAAAAAAAATGTTTCGACTATCATTAAAAAGTGTAAAACGCACAGTATTTGATGTACACCTAAACTAATATCTTTTCTAAGACTATACTCGAGTCTAAATTCACCCGATCCGTTAGAGATTAGTGCATTTCTAACCAAAAAGGTCTACGACAATTAGTCCATCCAAAGGATCAAAAAGTCCGACTTTTAGTCTTTGAGGTCTCGGACAATGCACTAATTTGCATTAACAATGTGCTTCAAAAGATTAAGTTTAATAATACTTGACCCACCTAAACCCAAACGCAAACCAGCAACCAAACCCAAATAATGTGCATTGAATTAATATTTACATAAAACGCTTTAGGCTCCAATACCTCAATTTGTGACGTAACAATCCTATGGTACCATAGACGAGAAACTATCTTATGCCCAACGAAAGTTTGTTTTTTCCCCAGCATTCAAATATTTATTACATTAGCGCACTTTATTTTGGTTTGGGTTAGGGTGGGTCAAGTGTTATTAATGCCATCTAACACTTTTTGTAATCTTTTGTGAATGTTCAACGAATATTTTCAATTTATCTACGCCGGGAGTTTACCTAAAGGTCCAAATCAGTGCATTGCCAGGACCTCAAGGTCTAAAAGTCTAGACTTTTCTGCCATTGGATGCCCTGATAGACAATTTTGCTTAGAAATGCACTGATTTCTAACGGATTGGGCGCTAATGTTGTATTTCAACATCCGTCAAACACTTGCACATCCATCATTGTTAAGCAAGATAAGAGTTTTTTTCTCAATGTGTGTTTTTGCGGACTGTTTTAAGGAAATATATCAGCCCAAAGGTGTCTTACCATGGCATTTTAAAGTGGCAATGCGGCCCATTCTGCTAAAAGGTTGGACTTCCCTGGTGTAGACTATAATGAACAATCAAAGAAATTAACTATAACAAAATTTATTCATATCCACTTTATAAACTAACTCTCTGACAAACTTCCTTAAAAAACTGTTTGTAAAATAAAATGATCCCGGCCAACTATCTAACTACACATTTCTTTTAGGATGCCCACAAGCATATTGAAGATCAGTTGATCAAGGTTACGGAAAGTTTCGAAGGTGTCGAGATAAACTTCAGAAGATGCATAGATGATGATTTGCACGAGAGGTTAAACCACTTCGACAAACGTCTCTTGTCAGATTGCGATCAGGGAAATAACCAAGAGAAGCAAAAGTTCGACATATCTCTAGAAATTCTCCCACAATCTGTGAGGGAAGTGACCGGGATGCATAAAGTTAGAAGCTGCAGAAATGTTGAGGAATTTCTAACCGTCATGAGAAATAAGGTGGGTTGCAACAGCAGAAATAAAATATATCAGATAACAGGGATTTTGTTTCTTAATGGACAAAATACCTGTGGTGGTCTCTAGTTTAGAATTTTTTACCAGTTAACTAGTGTGTCGCCTTCATCTTGGAATAATAAAAGTTGCTTGGACTACTAGTGTCGGCCAAACACGTAAACACCTCGACCGACCAACTGGGGGACAAATATAAACAATATCAGAAAAACAATTTGTTCTTTCGTCTTAAACTGTTTATTCAGTTTATTAACGGAATCAATCTTCAAATTGAAAATATCGTTATTGTAGTTTTGAAAAGTATTGCATTTTTACCATATTTCAGGCGTCTCATCCCCTTACTGCTGCTGAACAAAAGGAGCTTTTTGGAGACAAGAAGGGTGATGAAAAATGGGAAATATTTCTGAATTGCTTCCTGGAAGGTCGTGAACATTGCTTTCTAAAAGGCCGTGAACATCTGCTCGTTCATTTGTATCAAGTCTTCAAAGATGTTGAGGAACTTAGTGGATATTATTAAGAGACTGGAATGCTTCAGTTGGAAGGTACAAGGTAATTATGTTATATTTTTTTGTTTTCTTTGTTTGTGTTTGTGCTTTATTTGTAGTATTTACTGCTATAAAATTTTGTTTATTTATACCCACGTTAAAAAAATGGTTGAAATAATGTTGCACACTTAAATACAACTGCACAAAGGAGGCATATTTTTCAAGGGCTGGGTTTGTGCCACGTCATATAATGTAACTTTTAAATGAGATTGCAGTCCCCTAAATCACATGGTGTTCATGTAATTTCCCAAAATAAATTAATCACTAAAGTTCTTGTTTTCACAAAAAATCCAAACATGCAAACTTTAGCCTAATGTGAAGCCCAACAATCAGTACCACGCTCAGTAAGCTGGTAGATACCATCAATGCCAAAACAAGGTTCCTTGGTGCAAGAAATCTATTATAGACGCAGAATCCACGAACGTACTTTTAGTATATAAATAAATTACAACATAATTTGGTAGAATGCTAAAAAAAGGCTGGTATCGCTGCTGATCTGATATCCGCTTAATTTCAGTCATAGTTTGTGATATAACTGAGTATCTATTAGTTCCAGTAGTAAAATATTTTTTTGCCTGATAACCTGAAAACATTACGATGTAAAATGGCGACCATTTAACCATCCTATTTTTTTATATTTACAGGATTCTTACTTAGTCAACTACTTGAACGAGGATCTAATTCTTCAAAATATTTTCTATATCATCATTTTTATTTGTGCTGCATTTACTTGATTTTGGTGTTCGAACCACTTCGCGCCTCTTATTTTAGCTACTTACTCATAATTTTTTTTAAATCATTAAATGATTCCTGTACCATGTAATTACGTCATATAAGCTAATCTTGATACTTTATGTTCAGCAAAGTTCAAAGGTTTTCGCACTTTCCTAAGCACTTCTCTTTTTGTTAATGTGTAACTTTTATCGGCTGTAAGCACTCCCACTGTTTTTTAACGTTTTTTCTAACTTTGTTGTGTAAATTCAAATGTTTGTGCGCCTGTGAAAATGTTCTATCCAGTGACACGCAAAATGAAAGTTATTTGTTCACCAGCACTATACCCCGGATATAAGCAGTGATAAACAACCTATAGCAATACGGTGTCTTTGTACTTTCCTACCCTTTTTAACATTTCAAAGTTCAAGTCCTAATATGCATTTCTTTACTTTTGTAATATGCAATATAATTGCTAATTTTGTCCAGTGAAACGTAAGTTTAATGTTTTGTGCCTTGTCAGTGGTGATTTATAACAGTTTGTAAATAATAAATCACACTGTAATTTTTTGCAAGCATTATATCATAAATAGGCTTAACCCAAAGCTGTGTGCAAGAGTAATTTGTATCGACAGATATTGTGGTCAAATAGGAGTAGAGCTAATTAGTTTTTGTGTAGTTTTCAATTAGTCCGTTACCGGTGGTAGAGTTGGTTTGTGGCGATGATCAAGATTATTAGCAGAACCACTGAAAAACATTTCTGAGAACTGAACCAAAAAAGCGATTTCACTAGACATCACTCAATGCTGGAATTATAAAATAATGAGTAACACAAAATCTTCCCCAAACCCTTTTGGGAATAAAAAATCAGTGACTTAGCATTAAAAGATTTATTTCTCCTTTGATTTTTGACGAATCAAACGATTTCAAAACAAACATGCGTTGTTTTCTGTAGTAATCATTTTTTTGTGTTGGCTTGTGAATCAGGGCAGGGTTTTGTAAATCTAAGCTACGTAAGATTCATATGAAGAAATGTTGGAGATTTTTAGTGTGGTCAGAAACTAAGAAAACATTGTTTCCGGTATATTTTAGAAGCATTGCTGTTAAAAGCGTGTGTGTATTTCAAGAAAGGGTAACTGTACTATCCGACCCCACCATTGTACGATTGATGCCTCGATGTTTAAAACAAGCATCTTGCGAGAGTTCGTTTTTTTTAACAATAATTTAATAGAATGCTTTAACTGTGCAATCGAGAAAGCTTACAGCACGGATTTTAAGCAAATAATAGATCATGTTGCGCATGTAAAAATATTTCAAAATCTATTAAATGCTTACAAATATTCCCATGAGTTGTCTTTGCAATTTTAGTCCATTTATTATTTAGCAATCCCCTTTTAACATTATAATAGCGTGAAATTGTCTCACTTGTTAGTTGTTATGTGTGAATCTCCTTGATGTGAACCAAACACACACGCGACAAATTCATGCACCCCTAAAAAAAAATAGATTTTAATACAAAATGTTTTTTTTAACTTACGACAGAGTTGTTCCAATAAACAGCGTTTTTGTAAATAAAAAAATGTTTTTTATTACTTTTTTTAAATTTTACAAATTAAAAAAATAATATTTCTTAAATTTTTTGGAAAAATATTATTGGGAAAATCCACTGATCTCTATAAAAGATCAGTGGGAAAATCAAGCGTTACTTCTTTATGGATTTTGGGAAACACCCTATTTAAAATTATTATACGTTTTATTTATTTTGTAGGGGATTATTTAATAAATTAATGAATCCGTGAAATTTATAATGTTAATATTCTTGATTGATTTTTAAGTCAGCAGTAAATGATTATAGTTTTTGAAACTTGTAAAAATAATTTAAAGATAAAATATTTCTTTCTACCACAACAACAAAATTGTTTTTCTCACAAAAAAGGGCGCTGGTCTGTTTTCGGGTTATCAGGCAAAACAATCCTACCACAGCGTTAAAGCAATTAGTAAATCAACGGACAATATTTGGTTTCTTCACCCACCCACACCTAAACTCTAACCCAAATAATGTGCGTTGTGTTAGGATTTTTGACCAGCGCCCAAAAGTTTTCATACGATTTAGAAGTGTTACTATTGGGCGCTCTTTCACTATTATACGTGAAAAGTTATGCAAAAAAAAAATAATAATAACACCGCATACCACAACGCATATTGTTTGGGTTAGGGTTAGCGTTTGGGTGAGGGTGGGTCAAGTAATATTATGTTTATTATTAATAATAACTTGACCCACCCTCAACCAAACGCTAACCCGCATCCTAACCCAAACAATATGTGTTATGGTATGCGGCATTTGAAGAAAATTTTTTTTTTAATAATTTTTACGTACAATAGTGAAAGAGCGCCGACTATTGTAGTTTAGTAATTTGCCACAAATTCTTATTTTTAGTGTTTTTGCAGTTGGTTTTTGTAACTGTTTTCTGGGTTAGTTTCTTTTTTGGGCGCTGGTGTAGACTCCTACCACAGTTCTTAAATCAACGCGCAATATTTGGGTTAGGGTGCGAGTTTGGGTGTGGGTGGGGAAAGTGTTATTATAGTCAAATTATTTAATAATAATACTTGACCCACCCCAAAAACCTGCTCCCAAAACCCAAATAATGTGCGTTGTGGTAGGATTCTAAAAGTTACTTTTTGGCTTCAACGAGAAGTTTTATATATTTTGATCCAAGACAATAAATATTTTAGCCTGTGTTTTTTTATGCTGAATAACTTTTCATTGATACAGTTATTTCTACAAAGATATCAAATGTTGTTTTTGATTTAAACAGTAAATTTCTGAAGGACCTAAACTAACTAATTTTGATATTTTAGTGATTAATGGGTGATTTGTCTGAAAAGTTTGGCAGATCTTGACAAGATCTTATGGATGTATGGTTGTAATAATCTGGGAACTGGGTGCACCTGAGGTCAGAGTGTTCCCCGCGAATGTGAAAAATGGGAAAATTGTCCCTAAGTTTTCTCTTTTTTAATCTTGGTTATAAATGAATGAATCTTTTATTTCTTACGAAAGTCTACCTAAGCCATACATTCACATTATGTTTTTTTAAAATTAAGATATGCTCACAAACTAATATGAAGCAGGTGTTGTAATAATAATACAATTAAGCCTTTAAATTATATTCCCCTCTAGAAGTCTACTGTCTGTGTGTTTAAAATAGCGTTGTCCAAATTTTGGATTTTAAACCACAAGGATGGTGGACGCAGTGGATGCACCTCCCCTTGTAAGTATGTTTATTTAACCACTACTGGTCTAGAATCCTACTACATTGTCCGGTGTTTTATATTGCTAACAATATATATATATATATATATTATTAGGACATAAAAAATGTATATTTTTTAAAACAATCATTAAATCAACGCACAATATTTAGATTAGGGTGCGCGCGAGGTTTGGGTGTTGGTGGGTCAAGTATTATTATATTAATCAGGGTTGTTCCTAAGCAAAAATTTACACTTTCCAGCTGGACGAGTGGTAATCAATCAGCACTTGCCCGGTCGAAATAACACTCGCCAAAAATATTTGGTGCCGTTTGTAAACTACCGTCCTAGCGCGGTCATTTCTTGGGTTATCGTTAACTTGACTTATGGTTTCTATGCGTAAACATTAGTTTTTATAAAAGTCTGGTCGTTTATTTCCAAGCATGGATAAACAAATTAATGACCATAAAGCAGTTTACGCTTAAAACAATGTTTTTCAGTGAAATATTTGCAATCTTTAGTGAAAAAATAACGCCATTTTTTCAAAAATGCTCCTGCGCGCGCTCTCGCTTTTTCGTATTGAACGACGTTTCACCGTAGGTTGCATTGCGCCACAAACAAATGCAACATTTTGCCTAACACTATAGTTACTGATTGAACAGAAAATACTGACAAAATAGTCAAATTTACATTGGTTGACTGCTATTAAATTAAAAGATCGCAACACATACTTACGTAGACTAATTGCTAATTATCAGCTGTAGTTACACAAGTAGGCGACACAAGATGACATCTTTGATTGTTTGCCGGTAAATGACTTTTTGAAAACAGGACAAAGCGTCTTTATTACGAGCTTCATTTTTGTGTAGTGTTGAATGTATTTGCGCCTTAGTGTTTAAGGAACTAACTTGCGCTAAGTAATATTTCGCTTAGTAGTGGTGCTTAACACAAGTTGTCCTACACCAACTAATTAAATTTTTAGCCGAAGGCACTCGCGAGTCGGGCGAGTGGGTGTTAATCAGCACACGCCAGGAGCGATTTGCACTCGCATTGGCAAGCGGGCGAGTGCTTAGGCCCAACCCTGTTCATTATTTAATAATAAACCCACCCTCACCCAAATGCCAACCAGCACCCTAATCTAAATAATATGCGTTGTGGTAGGATTAGAACAAACAACTCCCATTTCTTTAAGCAGACTATTTGTTTAATGCAAATTAAGTTAGGCTGGGTCAAATAATATTGAAATATTTTTATGATTTCCCTGCAATTTCTATTTTAACAACTCATTACTTTAAAAAAAGTGGTCAGATTCTAGACCAGTTCCCCTTAACCTAGTGGTTACTAACGATAAATTTAAAGGGACTTTTATTTGTAGTTTGTTGCTTCTGGATCTGACACGACTGATGCATCGCCGTTTAATTCCAGTGATGATGTTCAGTTGAGTGGAAACATAACAGGTAATATTATAAAACAAAAGTACAATACATTAAGTTATAAGTCGTGATTAGTGCAGTTAAAAAAAGGTCCACGACAATTAGAACATCTAAGGGCAGAAAAGTCTAATTTTACACCTTTTCAGAACAATTTATCGTCCAGGGTGTATGGAATGTATTGTCCTGACCTTAGGGTCTAAAAGACAGATGTTTTTGCTTAGAATTGTACTAATTCCTGACAGGTTGGGTGAACTAACGTGAGTGACAACAATTATAATTGAGAGATGCTTTTCTTTAACTGTTTGCTTTAATTTGCTTGTTTGTACTTTATCAGCTTACACAACGTAAACATGGGTGGATACCAAACAATATGCTAGAAATGCTGCAACTAGAGTCGAAAAATATAATGGTGCTTTTGGTGTTTACTTAAAACTCTGCGGACAAAATGGGTGCTGTTTGGTAAAATATTTTCATCTTGGCTATTTAAAATAAATAGCAAAATTTGGGTGTTTATTTTATTGTGAATAATTCATACTGGTTGACCTGTTGGTGTAACTGTATTTCACGACTTGTTTCTGAGTTTTGTAGGTGATATTAAAAGTGGTCATAAAGAATAAATATAAATTAAAATATTGACAATAATTATAATTGAGTGAATACTTTTGGGGCTAAAGTATGGTTTATTAGCCTCTTTTCCCTTACAAAACCAAATGACCATCAAAGAAGCAAACAATGTTTCCAAGGTTACTGTTACGTGCTGTAGGGCTAGGAATTAGGTTTCCGCATTTCGGGACAGTTACCCAGTCAAATTTACTTTACTTGGAAAGCTCAGTTACCTTCAATTGGTAACCTGGATATTAATTTAACATTTACTTTGAATGGTATCACATTGGAAAACGTAAAGATTGGTGGATTTGTTTTCTGCAATAAAATAAGATTATTTATTAATCTTCCTTTATTGATAGAATAAATAAATATTGCCATTGATACAAAATAAATTTTTAATATTGCATTTTCTTATTGTTTTATTTATAGAAGGTTCTGGAGAGCCAATGGTGTCATTCAAGAAGAACCGTGCAGGTATTTTGCAGTTTTACTTACTACTTGGTGGTCAGTTCTGGCATCAAAACTAACTTATTTAAATGAAAATTAGGCAGTTTACTTTCCATAAATTTTACTGGACAAATATTTTTTGGTCTCCTTGTTAATGTTTTTTAAAAAAGCACAGAATAAGGGGGCCATCGGAGGTTAGGGGGTCCACTGTTTTGGCTTCGGATTTTTGTCCCTGTTAGGGGGGGGGGGTTATGAGGTTAGGTAAAATGTTGTTTAGGCCTAATGGCTACGCCCCACCGCGACTTGTGTACTGGCGCCTGACCCCTTACAGTTGCCCGGTGGGTCGCAACCGAGTGAGTTCTCATTGGTTGGCGAAGGTTTCTGGTCAGATATGCTACCTGTCAAAACCACAACTAAAATACCAATCAAAAGTATATTGTTACAATGTGCAGTAAAACGTTATCAAAAAGCATGCGGTCAACAAAGCTTGGTTTGGGCTTTGCAATGTACTTTATTTCAGCTATAAACTGTGGATAGTATTCTGCCATTTATTTCCAGTTAACACTGTTTTTTTTTAGTTACATTTTACACTACCACCATAAACAAAATGGCGAAAACTTTAACCAACTCTGGCTTTACCTCCAAATGGCGGCACCTTCTTCTTATGGTAGATCCGTTGTCCTGAGGACTAGGCCTGAACATTACTGACACTTCAGGCATTCCCGGCCTCATTTTTGGGAAGAAGCCACTACACATTCACCCATACCTTCACTTTTTACTTTCCATTAGTTGATAAAAATTACAGTAAAACAACAAAAAAAGAAAATGTTTGACAAAAATACTGTTTATCAACAAGACAAATATAAACCAATATTTATTTTTTACTTAGGAGATGTTTTAATGGGAAGGATAGCTCAAGCAAAACCAAGCACTGCTAAAGTTTCAGCTAAAGATGCTTTATTTGGTGAATTAACACCAGAGTAAGTTTATAACTCAATGTTATGTCAAAAAAATGTTCC
Organism: Ascidiella aspersa; assembly: GCF_963924565.1. Lineage (NCBI taxonomy): Eukaryota > Metazoa > Chordata > Ascidiacea > Phlebobranchia > Ascidiidae > Ascidiella > Ascidiella aspersa. Next base: position 31,853,228 of record NC_139452.1, on the reverse strand, counting down.
AGCTTGAATATAGATACTCCAGTATATAAACTGTTGCTACCAGGCGTAGTAATAATAATCAACAGCAGCTCCTCTGGTAATCGTAATTCATACTCAAAGTTTCAGTTTACCAGAAGAGCTGCTTTTAAATATTAAAATATTCTAGGCTTAGTTATTGTTTAGCTGTGTTTGTAAAATCTCATTTGACAGCCTTTAATCTAAATCTGGTAATACTCTTAATTGACCAATTGTATTTTAATAGTGATATCGCATAAACATGCTACAAACGGCCAAAGTGAGAATAATTTTTTTTAAATGAACTTATTGATATGTACTCAAATAAATACATTGTATAGCATTTCCTCGAACACAACCAAATTTTCTATTTTTTACCTTTTAAATTGGTCATTTGCTTTCATTAGACGAATGTTGAGGAAAATTTGAAATATTGATATTACTTAAAGTTTGAATGAAAAGTACTGTTTTATCTATTTAATTGTACAACTATTATTTTGGTAATGAGTTTTGTTAAAATATATATATTTGTTGACAGTGGAAAGAAATATTTTATCGACATTAATAACCAATATTTTACCATCTACAATGTTAATATACGTGAGAGCCTGTTTTTTTTTTTCACATTTTCATATCAGTGCAGCTAGCAAAGCATTAAAGGCAAAATCAAAATTAATGTGCAAATCTTGCTAAACGTAAGTCAACTCCAGAAGAACAGTTATTCCAGTCGTTCTTATCGGAGTTTGTTACTATGGTGCCGCCTGATACTATTTATAAATTGTGTATTTTGTAAATCCAGACCTGATTACGATGCAGCAGAAGACGTGTTTCAAACGCTCGAAAACGTGGAAGGATTTGAGTTCAAGCAAGAAAATGCATCAAATTCAATAAAGCACTTTGCGCCGTGAGTGAATCTCATTTGCATAATATTTATGAAAACGCTACAACTAGTTCAATGTTCCATGTGTTTAGTTGTAGTATACAAAATTTATTTCGAGATTTTTTTTTTAGTTGTTTGATTTTTAATTGTTGTAGGGTGTACATCATTACATCAATATCTAGTCATGCTTCAATTTTTTAGTGTTACAGGTTGAATTTAGTGTTAAATTTTGCATTGAAGTTTATTTTGCGGTACCTAAAATTATTGTAGGTAGTTGTTCCCCATTAAACAGCTCGTGTCCTGGTTTGTTGCAATTGTACTTCACTTTTGCATTCTAGAAACATATTTTAGGGTTTTTGTTGTTTGCTTAATAAATATCACCCAGAATTAGACGAGTTTACCCATTTTAAAAGTTTGACATTTATAACAAATAAATTGACTTTAAGAATTTTTATAATTTGCAATTTTTTTTTAATTTTGTCAAATTTACTGGGAATAAAGTAAAAAATAAGGTGGACTAACATCTCCAGGTTTTCTGGAGTCATGGGATACATTAGCATGCAAATAAAATAAACATGAAGCAAGACAATTTTTTTACACCTTCCTATCATTGTGTGTATTAGCGGGCTTTAAAAGCTGCAGTCTTGTTTTTTTTACGGTTATTTCACCTGTATGCAATAATATTGCCGTGAAGAGTAGGTGCTCAAAACGTTGGCACTTAAATACATTTTTGCTTGAAAAACAATTGTACAATGAAAAAATAAAAATGTTTACCAACAGTGAATTTTTACTCACAGGATCCTCGATGAAGCTCATGTTACAGATGCAGGTGGCGTTGCTGACACTTCTAGTTGGAACGACGTCACTCGGTCGAACGTGCAAGTCAAACCACAAGAAGAAACGTCAAGTTCACAGCTTTCTTTGGACGAAGAGTTTAAATACGACATGAAACACAATGAGAGAGGCTGCTTTGTCATCTTTAATCAAAAGGTTGGTAGAGAAATTGTATTGAATTACTTGAGCAAATTAATTTAGAACATTTCGGCTTGTTTCCGGGGAAACGGAAACCAATTAATAAAAAAATGTAAGGTTTTTTTTAATTAGCACGTTGCATTTACTAAAACCTTTAAAAGATTATTTTAAATTTACAATTTTTCCAAAAGTTTGAACAGCGGTATATTTTTCGTTCCTAACTTAAAAAACATTTTGTATTTTTAAATCACAATTTAGATGCCATTTTTTTATTTATTTCTAAGGGTTTGTTTTGCACTTGTTGTTAGTTTTATGTTGCAGGAGGTAAAGTTTATCCTTGTGTTAATTTCACCACTGGTTAATCTTTAACAAAGTTCTATTTGTCTACTCTTTAACCACAGCTAACAAACATAATCACCAGCTTTGTGTTTGCTCACATTTATTACATAGTGATAAAAAAAAAATCCTGGTTAAATTAGGCTTAATGGTAATATGTATTCACTTTTATATATTGTTCTATATTGGTAAAAAAATGATATTACCTTTACCATGTGGCTGACTGGAAGGTCGCTTATATCCATCGCTGCTCCGACGGCAATAGGCATCAAATTGTTTCTTTTTGTATTTATTCCAGCACAAACAGAAACAATACTTACTTACTTTATACCTGTTTTATAGACAGTAATAATAATTAACGGTTAGAACAAAAATTGTTCTTTTATAATTATTGCCTACTTCTTTGCAATAAAAAGTGTTTTATTTAACTTACATGGGGAAATATATGCTATTGTTGTTAATTGCATACATTGGACATTTGACAAAAAAACTACAGCAGAAAAAATTTTTAGAAAGAATGTTGTATAAATTTTAATAAATGATTTACACTTCAGGCCTGTTTTAAATAATGTACAAAAGTAACAAACATGTGTCTGTGTAATCTGGCCACCATAACACAATGTTTACAGAAATACAAGTAGTCATCAATATTGAGTGTGCTGAATCAATAATTGGCAAGTATTTCTTCAGAACTTGAGTTGTCCAGCCCTTCAAAAAGAGAGAAAAAATCATTACAAAAAAGGAATTAGTACACCGAGTAGCAATTGCAGCCTCACCGAGTCTGTTGATCAATGATGCAAGCAGAGCAGACTAGAAAAACAACTAGACTGAAGTGAGGTTCGAACTCACGACCTCCGGTCAAGCTGGGAAATTACATTGAAAATTGATCATTAAAAAGGAATTACATTGAAATTGATTATTATTGTTTGCTGAAAAAATGTTTAAGAAAAAATTGATGGAAATTTAGAATTTATTTACACTTCAGACCTGCTTTGGTAATAACTCTATATATTATTATCTGTTTTGAATTATATACAAGAGTATTTTTACATTTGAAAATTTAATATTGTTATATGTTTGTCGCAGAAATTTGACACATTAGACCAACGCGACGGAACAAACATCGACGCGGCAAACTTGGAATCCACGGCAAAGTTTCTTGGGTTTAAAGCTGTTCGTGTTTTTACCGACCTAAATGAAAAGAAGATCACAGCCTGGATGGAACAAAGTACGCAAAAAATAAATTTGTATTTCTTTTGTATTATTTTTAAAATTTAGATTCTGTTTTTGTCCTTTTTGTTTTTAAGTTTTTAAAAAAATTTATGAAAAGACAACAAATTTTATTACTTTTTTTACTGATTTTGTAAAAAAAGACAAATTGTTGTCGCAAAATCTTTAAATGACAAAAACTTTATGAATTTATTTTATTTGCTGCTTAAATTATGCATTTATAAAGTGTTGTAATAAACCCTTGACCATGGTGTACTGTTTTGTTCTCAAATGACTCCTTAAAAACCTATTAAATCTTTGAAAAGGTCTTTAAATGCCTTAAAACTGTATAACAACCCTGACTTCATCTATTTATCTTCCCCCTTTCAGTTTCTGGAGCCGACCACAGTGATTACGATTGTTTTGTGTGTTGCATTCTCACACATGGTGGAGAGGATGACGTGTTGTACGCTTATGATAAACCATTCAAACTCAAGGATCTAACTGCGATGTTCAGACCTGACAACTGCCCCTCACTAGCTGGAAAGCCTAAGCTATTTTTTATACAGGTTAGAAAAAGCATTCTACCACAAAATGTCAAAAATTAATCCGTTGTTTACTGAAAAAAAATGATTGCTTAACACCAATTCAATTTGATTTTTTCCTTATTCCTTTTAAAGTAACAAATTGCAATTTTTTGTATTAATAATATTTTTTATAGTTGTTTTTTTAGAATCCTGCCTGAAAAGTCTGTAGTTTTAGCCAGGTTAGAAAAATTGGAAACATGCTGCGAACTATCGTATTGTCCATTGAAAATAAATTATCGCTTGACACAAATTCAGATAGGTTTGGCAAGTTTCTTTGCTACCTGCAACCATTTTAATTTTTTATACAGGAAAAATTTTGTTTTAAACATTTGTTTTAGGTTAAGAACTACTGATTTAGAAATATTAAATTAAATTTAAGTTATTATTCTTGTGTTGTTATTATTGAAATAGATCATAACTACAACATTTTTTTAGGCATTATTTTTATTCAGATTGAATAAAATAATGATTTAAATTTCACATAAGTATCGCTTATTTTAATAATGACAAGATTAAACAGCCATAGTGAGAATACTTTTTTTTTAAATTACCTTATTGATATTTAAATTAGAGATAGATTGATAATAGTGACTGAAATGTCAGACATAATTTTGTAAATTTGAGCTGACATTTTACCGAGATAAAAACATTTTATAGCGTTTTCTTAAACACAACAGAATTTTCTATTTTTTTAAATTAATCACTTGATTACACAAGATTAAACACCAAAAAATTTTGTTGTAAAATTATAGTAATAATATTATACAAAAATTATAAATGTTGTGTTTCTATGTTTAAAGGCTTGTCGTGGTTTCAAATGTGACAAAGGCGTGACTTATCGAAAAGTTCAAAGCGACTCCGTGGACAGTATACCGCCCCCCGGTGACGATCAGGTGGACGGAATCGAGATTCACACGATTCCGGTCGAGGCTGATTTCCTCATCGGACAATCCACTGTGGAAGGTATCACTAAAAATTTCAGAAATTTTGTGAAAAATTTATCACCTTGGGGTGTTTAGGAGTGTTGTTGGATTTAATGTTGCTTTCAAGCTTTAAAAAATTAAAATAATATTTTTCATATTAAATAAGATAAAATTAATATTTTCAATCCTCTCCCCACAGAAATTAAATTCTTTTTAAAAAAATTCCAAAAAACGTTTTTGTGTTCCATAATAAAAAACAACTAAACGGCGACAAAGTTGTCCCACTGCTAACATTTTAGACTGAATTTGTTGATTAGGTCTAATTAGGTAGTCACATTTTTACTCGTTTGTTTTTTACTTTATAAGATTACTATTCGTGGAGAAGTAAGGGCAGTGGTTCCATCTTCATCCAAAACCTTTGCAAGTGTCTACGATCGTGGGGACACAAAAAGGAGATTATGCAGGTGCGTGCTTTAGTGTTAAAGTACGTATTAAGCCTGGAGTGTTTAAAGTTTCCGGACAGTTACAACTTTCAGTGTACAACTGCGATCTGGCGCTCTGTTTTTTGTGTATGAATTAATAGTACATAAAACAAAGCACATTTAAATTGGTAAAATTAATCGCTTTAGTCAAATATTCCTACAGAAGTCGTACTGAACAACGATAAACATATTTTAGTACCCTTGGAGCCTTTAAAGAGGTTATATAACCGAAATCCGTTAATCAATTAGGGATTTCGTGCAAGGCAGGTTAGGTTATAAACAAAACTTACTCCTAAAGGTTCACTATTCAAAGATAGTGTTGAAAATACATAAAAGTTTAACATAAAAGCAAAACTTGTCCGTAACTAGTTCACAATTTGGTGGATAGCACAATAGTTTGGCACCTGCAAAAACATTACAACTAGTTTTTATGAAACTTCCAAGACAACAGAGTCTTGATATAAAAATCGGTAGTAAATAACACAAAGTTAATATACATATATATCTGTTTTTAAGCTTAAAATTCACCTAATTCTTTCACTAAGAAATGCTAGCATAGTTCATAATTGTGCCTACACCTAACCTCGACTTGTGCAGCCATTTTTTCAGCTACGACTATGTTAGTTAGTTATCTTTTAGTGAATTATTATTGCCTATTATAATTGTATCAGTTTATTAATTTTTAATGGTGGGTGTAAGACTTGACAAAAGACAGACAAAGACAAGTCACTATTTTCAAATGATATATAACATTATATGAATAGTGATTATTTAAAGCAGTGATTTTGACTTGGATCTTGAAATAACTTGTTTAAAACTACACTGGTATTATATCCTGCTAGTTTTCATGAAAGCTTTTTTTCAGATACTGACTCGTGTGAACCACATGGTCGCTTACGACTTTAAGTCGAGCACTTCTGACACAAAAATGAACGAGAAGAAGCAGATTCCGTCGATCGTAACCCGACTCACAGCCGAGCTTTACTTCAGCGCCGAGGAACGAACTGAACCAAATAAAGTGGAACGTGGACCTGATCAGGTAACGACTAAATAAGGAGGGTTTTATTTAAAGTAGACGGGAACACACAATAAGACCTAAAAGCAATAATAACTAATGCAGAAAAATCTATAAAACCATGGTATTGAAAACCAACGACACAATAAAGCCAAATCCGCAGTATTATTTACTACAGAATAGGAACTTAATAACTACTCCCGAACCTGTGGGTAGAGGGTATGGGACGATCGGTCTGGCATTATTTACTACAGAATGGGAACTTAATCGTTTGAATAAGACCCAGATCTGTCGGAAAAGTCCAAATTTCAAATAAGGCCTAAATGATCAAAATAACGCCCGAACTTATGGGTAGAGGGTATGGGACGATCGGGGGCCGTCGGTCTGGCACCGGCTTTTTGGTGACTACGTTTGGGCGCCCTAGTCTGACCAGCGCCGTAGGGGCGCCGCTGTTTTAACACCGCATTTTTTTTAGTTGTTTTGGAGTTATTGGTGGGTAGTGGGTGGGGTTTGAGGTTGGCTAAAATGTTGTTTATGTCTGCTTCTGGCCATATAGGTGTTATTCCGACTGGTTTAAGTCTTAATATTTGGTTTTATAAGTCCAAGTAGACCTTGGCAAACCACAGGTGTCTCTTTTATTGCTGTTTTTTCTTGATTTTTAGTTTTAAGAAAATTTCTAGATTTTTTTAAGGGAATAGCACGTGGTATTATATGTGCTTCTTTTCGGCCCAGCGTTCTACAACGTTTTCTGCTTCTTATGCGGCCCCTGTTTAAATCAATTGCCCACTTCTGGTAGAAAGGCATTAAATTCCATGTTCAGTTGCACTTCTTCCCCATTTCTTTGCGACTTCTTTTGGTTGGGTTTAAGCTTGTTAAAAAAATTAAATTTAACTTGTTAATTAAATATTTCAATTTTTTCTAAACCCTTTTATATTTTTTTAAGGTAACTGAAAGAACAGTCAGGGACCAAAGCTACGTGTAAGTTGTCATGAAACTATAAATCTTAATTTGTTTTATTTTGACAAATTTAGTGTTTTGAGTAAAGTAGTGACGTAATTCGGTGTTAGGTCGCAAAACTTTTGTCCAAAAAACTGTGAAACAAAGTTACTAAGCATCGGTCAATGATGTAAGCAGGGCAGGCCAGAAAAACAACTAGCCTGTGGTGAGGTTCGAACTCACGACCTCGGTCATGTGTGTATCTTTCATCGGATACGGACTTTTACAACTAAAATATCCTGTAATCATTGTGTATTAACCCCCACATTACTAACTAATTACGAATTTTTAGGTTGGATTCTGAATCCTATGAATCACCGACAGATGTTAAAACTACAACATCTGCACCAATGCAATTCCAGGTAAGCACTCCTTCTTTCAACTGACGGATCCTTTATCAGGGTAACAAAATGCTAAAGTTAAAATAGGCCAAACTTTTGCAAAAAGTCTGATAATAATTGATTTTTATTATCTGGTTAACAAATTAGGCTAAATTACAAATATCCCAATCAACACTAAACTAAACATGGAGGGTTATTATTTAATCAAACCTGGGCGAATCACGGCCCCTCGCCGGTGACTTCTTAATTTTTAAATATTTTATTGCAACAGAAATGAAACTGTCTTGTGGACATTTCTTGTGTTTTTATAATATTTTCCTGCTCAAGCTAATTGTCCTGGCGCGGGGAAGCGGCGAACACTGCACAGTAAGCCAGGATAACGACGGGTTCGATCCACGCAACGCTGCTGCTAGCAGAGTGTTATTTATCGCAGCTGCAAATAAGATTATTGCTTCTACAATAATATCTTAATACATAACAGATTTACTAGTTTTATGACATAATAAAAAATTTCCACATTGGAACACCATGCTGTCTGCGAACTTTATAAAACGTTGGATTTTTTTTACAAATGCCAGTTTTTGTTTTTTAAGGTATTTGAAAGAACAGCCGGGGACCAGCAAATCTACTCGTAAGTTGTCACAAAATTATTAACCTCGTTCGACTTTTACTAGAATATTGAGCTTAATATGGGATTGGAGCGATGCGAGGGTGATATCGGTGCCAATCGGATGCTTGATTAATTTGTAACTTGCGATTCATTGTAGATATCCTAGTAAAATAAATATATTTCTACGAATACATTACATTGAAATTGACAAAGAACAGAATTCCGAACTCAAAAGCAAAACAAAAATTCACGTTAATACCATTGTCCTTTTCAATACAGTGTTTTGAGCATATTAGTGACGTAATTTGAGTTCGGATCAAGTCGCGGTAATTTTGTCATAATATTCAGAAACAAAATACTAAGCATCGGTCAATGGTGTAAGCAAGACAGAAAAACAACTATATAGCCTTCGGTGGGGTTCGAACTCACGACCTCGGCCATAGCTGGCTTTCACAATTAAATATCCTGTGATCTACGTGTTTTGCATTGATTTCTACATCACTAACTATAATTTCACATTGTTAGGCTTGATTCTGAATCCTACGAATCACCGACTGAGCTTAAAACTACAACATCTACACCGATGCAATGCCAGGTAAGCGCTTAAATCTTTCAATTGCCGGGTCCCTTATCACGGTGACCAGATGGAAGAATTAAACTTTCGCCAAAAACAAAATACTGCTTAGCCAATCCGTGGACCCAGATTGGAAACTTATGATATTTCACGAGGGTTGGCGTTTATTTAGGTCGAAAGTGCATAACGTTTCTTTAAAAAGTTTGCGCTGCATCTGATAATTATAATCTATCGTCTCCGCATTTAAGTTGAAATTTGTTATTATGTTAAACTGATGCTTAGCGTATTAACGTTTATACCGATATTAAATTATTAAACTTTAAGTTCCAAACTTTTTATTCACATTCACAGGTTGGGCAGCTTTCTAATGTTCAGCAAGTCGATTCAACTCCAGCCAAAGAAGCTTCTCTTAATGACATCGCCCGTGCGGTGAGTATTTAAGTGTTTTATTCATACTTTTAAAGCCAAAAAGTTCGGGTAAATTGACATCATCTTAATTCAGACGTTCTTCAGTTATTGTGAAACATGATGTCGCTTTTCTTGACCCATTTTGCCAAGCTACATTACAGATCCTGCATAGTGTAACCTAATAGTAATGTTAAACAAAAGAAAGATTTAATAACAGGTTGAATATTTTGGTTTGATTTTTATGTTTCCTTGAGGCAATTTGTTGATTTTAAACAAACAAAATTGTAAGTGTACAGAAACTTGATAAACCGAATATCGGATTCAGGTAGATTCTGTTATTCGAAAGAAAATTCTGATTTTATTTAAGTGATAGTAAATAGTTTTAACTAAAGTTTTTTTATTTAAATCGATTTGTTTAACATCGATATTTTTTTGTTTCAGGTTAAAAACATGCATAACGACTTGACTTTGAAAATTAACGAGCTCTCTTTAAAAGTTGATTCTTTGGCATCTGATAATTCCTACAACTAAGGTAAAATTAAATGCTTTTATAATTCAATTTTGTATTCTTAATCTTGATATATTTGAAATTATATGAGCCTAAAAATCACAACAAATCGAAAAAAACTTTTTGAATGATGTTGTTACGAATTAAAACCGTTTTAGAATAAAAAAAACATTAACAAATTCCATTTTAGAGAATAATGGCTGGAGGTTGTAGTAAGACGTAATAAGAATATCAAAGACCATACAGAGGTTGGTATCATTTTGAACGTTTCGAATAACTCTTTAGTTGAAAATGTAAATTCCATTTTGATTTCTTATAATGCTAGAAGTGCGTAAAAAATCGTTTTACACATTTGCTTTATTAAGTTTCTTCACTCCGCGACGCTAATTAATACATTTTCTCTTTGGTAGATAATACTCCTGGTGATCGCTTCACTTAATTCTTCTCGAAGAAGGGATGTTCCACTGAAGTTTAAATAAATAGCTGTCTTATTTAGAGTATTGGTGCTGTGTCGAACGAATACCGATACTCTACCACCTGGTATCGGGCATGATATTCCACACACTGTCCTTCTTCCGTTTAAAGTCTACAAATTATTACCTAACTTTTAAAACCCTTTCATTAATTTTACTAATTTCCTACCTTAAAAAACTTATAAATATACCCTTTGTCGCAAATTAATTTTTTTAACTAAAATATGCATTAATGATCACTTTTATTTATGTTTAATAATTGTGGTTTAATACGTTTACTACCTTTAGTTTTTGTACATTGTAATTTTCCACTATTTCCGTTTTTAACCAAATCAAGATATATTACAGTAGTGTTTGTTCCTACTGCTGATATTGGATTTGTAATTAATCAAACCGTTGTCAGATATATTGTTTTTAGTGCCTTTTTAATCACTGTATTATTTTCATGCAAGTAGCTTTTTATTAGAATTTACGCTGTACCTTTATATGCAATTACTTAGTAATGTTGTGAAATGAGTTCACATTTTTCTACCTGTTGAATTTATAGAGGTTTGTGTACAATGTACTGATAATTTTTACCTTTTCAGCTTTAACTTGTTTTCTTCAGTTCTTTTCCCATCCATAAGCACTTCAAATCTGTATTTTTTAAATTTGCTTGTTTAAACGTCTGCCGCTTGTATTTTGTACATTATGTTCCTGTACCTTTATATCTAATAAATACTCACGAAAAAGCGACATGGAAGAATATAGTCATGGCAAATCTAGAAAAATTAAAAAATATACTTCTGTAGTTTAAATTTCTAAAAAACGTTTAAATTTAACAAAATGAAGAGCCAAATTCTTTTAAAAACTAGGATCCAACTTAAATATTTTTATTTGAGAAAATACTCTTTAGCGCCATTTACTGGTAGAAACTATAACTGGGGATTCACCCTGAAAATAAAGTTATTTTTCATTTAGGTACTTCCCTATTTAAATTGTTAACCTGTAAAGGTTTAAATTTTGCTCATGAAATTTTAACTTCATTATTAATTATGTATAAAATTTGTATATAATCTTTAAATTATTGAACTTATTATTCCGGTTAGTCATGGAGTTGTTTATTTTAAACCGTTCGCATTTTAGATTTAAAGTATGACTTCATTTAAACTTCCTGTGAGTCATTTCAACTGATCACTGTTTGGTGCGTTTTGTGGTTTTGTGGTTTAAATCAACAGCAAATTAAACTTTGACAAACTGCAATTAAACAAGCTTGGAGCTAAGTTCTAGTCGTCAGCTGTAGGTGTTAATTTGAAGGACTATAACTAGGTGCATATTAAATACAAAATTGCAAAAAATATGGCTTTTCGTGTCATTTATTTGTATTTAAATAATTAAATTTGTTTATATTTTGAACTTGCTTATCTTTGACCCAAGGAAATCTAGATAACTGGTTAAGTTTTTTTTGTTGAACATTCAATTACATTTGGTTATATGTTACGAAATTAAATATTTAGCAAGCTTTTTTTAAACATAAATTTATCCTATTTTCTTCACATTAAGGCCTACAACAACAACATATATATTTTCAGTCTATTTTATGCAGAAATCGTGATGAACATTTCCTTGCTGATTACTTTGCTGTTGATCGTACCTTGCCAGATGAAATTTGTTGGAAACATTTGTAAGTTACTTTAAAGGAAAGATACAAAAGTATTTAATTGCCACTTACGTTATAGGCTGTGGTTGCATTTTGAAATCACTTGAATTCATTGTCAAGTCATTTTGTGCAATAACTTGTCCAAGTTACAGTTGAGCAGTCATAGAGCAAATCAAATTCAAGTGAAGTAATTGACATACAAATAAAATGTTAAATTATTAAAATTGGTAAACTTTTCTGATTAGCCTATAAGCAAAAACTTAACTAAAAGTAACAAAAACGCAAATTGTTTTATGTGCAAAAACTGTTATAAAAATATTTAATGGAAACACTGAATTTTAACCAAAGTCATTTAAAACAGTGACTTACCTACACATACATCATTTAAAAAAATCATCAACTCGATCCATCACAACACTGGTTGTTCGTTTGGAAAATATGTTATTATTAGTTTATAAAGTTGTAAAATGACTCTTTCGAAAAATAATTATGACCTTTAGAGAAATCTTAGTACCAGCTGTTTAAATGCATAGTTACAAAAGGTTGGTACTATCAACCACATTTTTTTAACCACCAAGTTGAAAGTTATGATCAATAATACATGGTGCAAGACTTAAGTAAGCCTACTGGAGCCCTGAGTCTGACATGCGCATGCTCAGAATAAAGTTCGCTGGTAAGGCAACAAGCTTCATAAAGATGAAGCAGCATGAGGTGGAATATTTTCAATCCACGCATTGTGGATTTGTAGCATTGGATCTATAACTGTTAGCATTAAACAAAAAATTGTTAAACGTGTGTGCCAAACACCAAGAAATTAATGTTTTTTACTTTTTTTTATCATTGTGTTAAACATATTCAAACCATTGCCTGAAGCGTATATTTTTAAATTTTATTAGGCCTTTGCATTAATGTTAATAAAACGATAAAATATTTTGCATTGACTACTATTTACATCTGTTACATTATTTTGTTCACGTATGTTAATAACAGTGCCTGCAGTATTAGAGCATTATTCATATGCAAACTATAATATAGCTAGAAACTTATACTCGGATACAGTGGGTGACACCACTATGAGTGGATTGCTGCTAATCCACCTTATTTTAGTTAACGTGAATAGGTACTGGGGATGTATAGTGGGGCATGGGACAAGTTTATTTTCTAGGTCAAAGTCTAGCCCAAGTTTTTCAAACCAACATCACAAACTAATTGAAACTGGTGATGGTAAAAAAATGGTTCATTTTGTAAGAGTGCAACAACCTGAAGATATCAACAAATTTATATACTTTTCGTTGTTATTTTGCTTGAAGTTTACGCGCGAAGTTACATTTGCTTGACCCCACGGAGGTATTTCTGCCACTGGAGTGAAGGCCAGAGGAAACCGATTTGTTTGAAGCGTCGTTTCTCACCAACTCACCTCTGCTACTGCCCGTCATCTGCCCCTTATGCTCTCTGCTCACGTGAGTTGTGGATGTTTTTGTAAAAAGGCATTTTACACATTTGGTTTAAATGTACTTTTGTTGTCATATTGTTGGACTAGACTTAGTTGGGTTAAAATTAAATTGTTACTCGATCTTGGGCGCTCTAATTGACGCTTCTTTTAGACTCCAATAACTCAGGTTGCGTGATAAACTCGCGAGCTAATCATAATATTTAAAGGTTGTTAGAATTGTATTAATTGACGAACGAACAAGTTTCAAACTATAGATGAGCGGAGCTGGTTAGCATAAGGCAGATGCCACTAAATCTTGTGAGTTTCTACTTGTGCACGACCTATATTTTTATTTGTGAAAAACAAAAACAACATAATTGGTTCCTATGCGTAACAAGTTTAAAAATAAACTTGTCAATCAAATGAAGTCTTTATGTTTCAAGGCCGCCCAGGATTTTTCCTTCAAATAGAAAAAAATGTTTAAATTACCAAACTTTTTTCTGCCAACCAAACCTAAGATTTTAGGTTAAATAACAATTTGTTAACATAATATCTTTACAAAAGATAGAAACCGCTCTTCTGGTGTAAACAAAGTATAAACCAATGTGTCGGCAGCAGATACCAGCTGACCTTATCAGGGTACAGGACAAACAGAATATAACTTTAAAACTCAAATGATTTTGTTAAAGGAATTACTAGTCTTAAAATACAAGAAGATGAAAACATGGTGTTAAACTTCAGAGAGAAACAACAAATAGTGTCTGCTGCCGAAACGTCGGTTTATAACTTCGTTTATACCAATATATTTTTACAGATGCTGTTCATGTTATGCCGTTCTAACTTCACTCAAGTATCGTCAAAAGTGCTTTGTAAAAAATAAATGATTTTAATGTAATATGAGCAATTTAAATGTGGTAATGGTTGTTGTGTTTTCGCGATCTGGTGTCTATACTAACATGAAATAAAAAAGGTTTAAAAAGAGTGATGTTTTTGGAGTCAAGAAAAAACATATAGTTTGAATAAACGTTACTTTATGAAAAAGAAACTATCCTGTTTTTACCAGTAATGACGATATAAATATCTGTAAACAAGATGTCCTCATTCTTGTAAGTAAATAACAACAATGAATAAAATTAAAGCAAATAATTTTTGGACATTTCTGTCAAAAAAATTGTGAACAGTAAGCAATGTCATTATATTAACTTTAATAAACATAGTGACAATCTGTGTTATGTTAAACAAGATATTAAACCAGGGATCGGAACTTAAGCCCGTTGATTTAAATAGGAACCACACAGCTAAATTGAATGACGTTTGATTGGTGTCTTAAATGTCCAAACATTTTAAAGTCACAAAAAGGATGCCATATAAGCAGGGCTGCGGAATCTGACTCGAGTAAAACCACATAAAACTAACAGAGTCCAATATGCACATTACCAAATTTTACAACCGCTAAGGCCGCAAACTGTAAAGGTGTAATAACAACTAAATTATTTCTAGACCTTGACTTTAAAAGACACAAAAAGTATTTTATATAACTGAAATAGGCGAAGGCCCTTCAAAGTATTGGTTGAAAGTTATTTCAATGGTTTATTAGAAGTTATAAACCACATAAATTTTGTCTTACTGACCAATGAGATGAAAAACATGTTGAGTACAAGGTATACGTCTCATAAATATAGTGGTGAACAATAAGAGCATTATTTAAATTTTATATCACATTCAATAGAATAAATATTTCGCCTGTTGGAGGTAAAACGGTTGGGTTAAAGATAAAAAACTAAGTAGTAAATATATATACAATAAACCCCTACAAGATGCAACAAACCCCAAATTGTCCACGTTTTGCAGTTAGCTGGTGATTATTGTCATCTCCACTGGGCCAGCATTAACACTTGTTCTGGGAATATAAACATGTTATTCTTTCATTATTGAATTGAAATATTTGTTACTTGAAATGTCCCAAATGTAGGCGGAAATATGCCAAATGGATGGTTATAATGTATATAATGGCAATTTTTTGTATGCCTACATACGTTGACATAGAAAGCTTATTTTGTTGTTGAGATCAGAAAGTCAATGAACCAGGAAGTGTTAATTGTGTCAGCTGAGTCATCAAGTAATCCCAACACACTTAAGGAAAACAAATATGAAGTCTATGACACACACTTTTGTCTATAACTTGCTTTCATTTTCACTTTCCTTCGATTTATAAGTTATAATGAAGCACTGAGATATCATTACTGGCTAATTTAGTATAGGTCCACATTAGATGCTTGTACCAAAATGATTTTTGTTTTAATTCTGGCAGGCTATTTGTCTATCAATGTTCAGGTAAGTATTTATTGATGTATTTAATTATTAGAAAAAAGTTTTCAGTTTAATTTCCCCGAAAGTAAATTTTAACTTTTCAAAAGCAATTAATCATGTTTATTTCAGCAATTTTTTGGTTTTTAGTTTTATATTTCAGTGTCTTAATAAAATTATAAATGCTGCTTTCGTGTCTTCCGGTATGTTAAAATATAAATTTAAGTTTACATTTATCTTTCTGTTTTATGCACATTTTTTCAAGTTTATTGAATTAGCTTGTTGAATATGTATTTGAGTTTGTTAATCTATTGGTTAAGTTTTATTTTGCATTACACTAAGTTTGAATTTTTGAAAGCAAGAACACTAATTTGAAGTTAAATTCTTATGTTTTTAAAGAAATGGAGATTGAAGTGGCAACAGGTTTTGGATGATGACTTAATTAACCGAATCTCACTTTCGAACGACAACAACAGTTTGAAACATGAACCGCTGACAATACACACATTGCCTTTATTTATTCCAAGCATTAGGTTACATTTAGTCAGGGCATTTACATGGTGAGATACAGTACTCTTAATTTTTAGGCTTATAATTTTTAAATAGAACAAATTTTAGCAAATATGCTTATTATCATTATTTTTTTTTATTTTTTAAAATAACTATTTGTAAAACTTGCAGTCTTAAAAGAGGTTAAATAGTTTATAAATAAACAATGGTATAATTTTCTTTACACTAAAAAATGATTTAATGGGTGAAATCCAGGCTGCAGAACTCAACGAAATCGACACATTTAAGTTGAACTTGGGTGTTTGACTCAAGTAGCTCTTCAAATAATTGTTTGAAAGTCATTTCATCGGCCTATTAGAAGCTATAAACCACATAAATTATCTGTTACTGGCTAATAAGATGAGAAACATGTGGAGTACCGGTGTGCAGTTTATGTATAATGAATATATTGGTGACATTAAAAAACATTATTTAAATTTTATATCACATTCAAAAGAATACATAGCTCTACGCAAGATGCAACCAATCCCAGATTAGCCACGTTTTGCTGCTAGGAGTTAGTGGTTGATTCTTGTTATCTCCACCATTAATCCTTTGTTCTGCTTACATAAATTTGTTTTTCTTGCATTTGGTATTAAAAATGAGAATGTGTGGGGAAATATACCTTCAAATATATTGTTCTAATGAAAAATGTATAATATGCTTGATTAATTGTTTAGATCAGGATATGTGGTCACCAGGAACTGCATGTGTCAGGTGATTATTAAATTACCACACACTTCAAGACAACAAAATATAAAATTCCCTATACAGTTTCCTTTTATTGATAAGTTATAACGAAGCACTGAAGTGTCATAACGATTATTTCAGTTTAGTTCCACATTAGATGCTTGTAGCAAAATGATTTCTGTTTTAATTCTGCTGGGCGTTTTGTCTTACAAATGTTCAGGTAAACATTTATTTATGTATTTCATTATTAGAAAAGTTGTTAGCAGTAGGTTATGTCGTTTAGGTGTTTGTACATCAAAATCGGTGTTACGGTTTTCGTAATATATTTTCAGTTTAATTTCCTCGGAAACTAATTATTAAAATCCATTAATATTCATGTTTTTAAAATATGTGTGTATTTATGCAAATAATGTTTAAATTTTATCTGACATGACTTTTTTAAAAGTCCATTAATACATGTTTATTTCAGCAATTTGCAATCCAGTTGTAAATGGAGTTGGGTCGAAAGTGTTAAAGTTGTCAAATGATCTTTTGAGTTCAAATGATGCTGAAAACAATTGAGAATTGTTGGGAGGACATCTAGTGGTAAATAATGATGTGAAAACTAATCAAATAATAACATCGATGGCTGACACTTTACGTACAGGTTAAATAAATATATTAATAAGTTATTTAAATTAAGGTTGGTTTAACAATTTGCATTACCACTTCGAAAAGCAAAGTGATTTTTAAAGAAATTTATGATATATGTCGGTTTAAAACTAAATTAAAAGTATGTTCAGGTTTGTTTTATATTTTTTTCATAGATCTTACTAGAGTTTGGATTTTCTACAACCCTTCTGACAGCAAATATAAAGGATTGTTTTTTAAATACTCGAAATCACCTGTGGAAGTTGTTCCTTGGAAAAGCACTTCTAGGTTGGGACACTTGTCATACGTCGACCTTTACAACACGTAAGTCATCTGGATTACATCATATTCTAACATTATTCATCACATGAGTTTCATGCAATCGGACATTTAGAAAAAAAGAAAATGTGACCGGAAGAACTGCCATATACTTCTGTTATGCTGAAGATAGATTGCATAAATGGGCTGTAACATTAGGTACAACATGTGCTGGTGACGGTAAGAAATGGTTTATACACATTGGTTTACAAATATATCAATACAATAATTTAAATATCATGAATTTTGGTATCATAGGAAACAAGAGTTTAGTTAATTTATGAGAGTAAAACTAATTAAAACTAATTTTCCAATAAAACTATTAGTTCTATAAGTGAACTGCGGAATATATTTCACTAAAACTTTTAAGCTATTTTTTCAGGTTGGTATTTTGATTTTATGTTGTTCGCCAATACATCACCAACCCCTGGACATAAGGCAATATTTATTTACCAACGAAGGATACAACACATTTACTCATTTCGTTTGACAGACGTCAGTGGTGAGGTTTATCACAATCACAACAATTTAGTTGGAACATTCTATGTACCAGGTAAAAATGTTTTTTTGGCATATCAAAAGAAACTCTAAAATAAAGTATAATCAACATTAACAAAGAAACCTATACTGATGATAAAATTATTTTTGCACCCTCTATACATATGCATAAAAGTATGATGTAAATCTATTTTTTTATTGCAGAAATTAAAGTATTACTTGGAGCCAAATAGAAATCAAAGCAATGGTTGTGGAGCGATGGAATCAGAATATTACAAATTTCTGACAACTATTTTACAAATCCATGCTGTATTCTGCGAAGGTCAAAGTAAACCACTTAAGGTTAAAGGTCATTGCTTACGACCAAAGGTCAAGATAGAAACAACACAACAAATACCGAAAGGTAATTTTATAAAAACAAATATACAATGAAACATATGTTGTGTGTTAACAACTGATATCTAGCCCTTCTGCAATGGCTTTTGGTGTACAAATATATAACTTTTTATTTTTCTGCTGTATGCAATAAAAAACAATCTACTAAATCAAATTATTAGTAAAGTCACTATAAAAAATCATTTATTACAGTATATTCAGAATTTACGTGCGATAATAAAACTGGTGTGTAATCAATAAACCTAAATAATTTTATGTTGTTGCAGATAACAGCAATCTTGTTGGAATAATAGGAGGTGTTATTGGAGCAATTGTTTTAATTGCCATTATGCTTGTCATCATTTATGTGACGTAAGTAACTGTGAAAACATGAAATATTATTGTTGCTTATTAAAGTTGATGATAATATAATATAAGTGACATCACACTTTTTTGCTTGTAACAAAATGGCAGAAGATTTAATAAAGGATGGAAATGCAGATTCTTTTATTTAACTATTAGCAATCTGCCAAATGCCTTATTATACTTTTAATTATCATTTTCAGGAAATATTTTAGATGCATGAAACGTTCACCTGACAATTCTAATACAGGTAATTTTAAATAATAAACAGTTTTAATTTATTTTAAGCCTGAAATATATTTTTAAAAAAACAAGTTAAATATATTTGGCAAATCATGTTGCATACGCTCCAATATTAAATTGACCGACCCAAAAATGAAAATAGTTAAGTTTAATAATATTTTTTTGTTTATGTGTTTAATAGTGGCGGTGGCAACCTTAGTTCAACTTTCAGTTTACAGTTAACCACATTTTTTCCAGATGCAGCATATAACCAGGCCGCTGAAACAAACAGGGTAAATATTGCTTTCAACTCTTAAGCAGTTTTACACAAAATTTAATGTTTTTTTCTCCACAGGAGAATAGCAGACAGTATGAGAATGTAAGAACTGGAAACAAGAATGCAATACAAATGAGTAAGTCGAAAAATGCAATTGTTTTCTTATTTCAGAATAAAATTTGTTGAGACTAGTGACAATATGAAAACATTTATTTTAAAAATAGGTAAATTTTTTTCATACAAACGCACTAAATTACAACTTATGAAAGCTTTGTGTTTGTAATTGATTGCATTTTATGTTACATTTACACTTTAAATTAACAAAAACTATATTATATTTAACTTCTAGATTCCATACAAGATCCTATCTATGACCAACCGGACAATCCTTATGAAAACTAACAAGATTTATTTTATTAGTTGATTAAAACCGAAAAAGATTTACTAATGTTGTTAATTTAAAACCAGACAAACACACAATAGTTATTACCTAATCTTAGCAATGATATACTATTGATCGCAGTATACACACTTAATTAGCAAATAACAAAGAAATACACACTAGTAGCACAATAGCTTTACAGATAAACCTGTCAAGAGAAGACTGTTTTATCAATAATATTAAATTCATTTTCTTATGTTCAATAGTCTATAGCTAAAGTCAATTAATTATCATATTTTAAAGCTGTGAGAAAATGCTTACATTTTATTAAGTGATTTATCAACTTAATCAACAATCTAAGAGCAATCAATTACAATATTATTTTACTTTTTTTTAACTCTTATAGCAGTTTAAAGAAATATTAGCATTTTATACACTTTTATTGTAATTACTTGCTTTTTTGTAACAGTTTATTATCAGTTCTATTTGTAAGTAAACTGTAAACAAATGACTTGTTAAAAATAATAAATACAGGAATACCTATTTTAGTGATGTGCTATTATAACGTTTGTTTTGGAATATGATTGACATTAAAAGATAAATATTGTTGTGTACCATTATACTATTGTTAGATAGGTGAATTATTGCATTTAGAACTGTGGGTTTTTTATAATTAAATACACAGAGAGTTAAGATACCAAAGTATAAACACAAATTAAACTTTATGAAATTCATAAAATACAAATACTGAAAGTAGTTTTAAAGTTTTAAAATGATCAAACAATCCACATATAACCAAGTGGTGTTACCTTTTTATTCCCACAAAAATCCAAAATATATTGTAAATATACAACAAGAAAAACAACAAACAGATCTATAATTCTCTATTTTTTTGGATAATTTTAGGCCAAAGGAGAAGTTTTTCTCTTCATTATTCTGAATGTCAAGATTAGAAATAATAAGCCTGGTATTAGTTTTTTAGTCAACTTCTTTTGGCAAACCATACACCGGTATATGGATTTTGAAGAATGTTGTTATAGAAAAGATAGCAAAATAAGTTAATTCAGATACTGGTTGAATAAATATTAAAATTGTTGTCAGTAAAGGAAAAAACTTAAAACATTACTTAAAAGAAAATATTCAGTGTAAAGATCGATAAAAGTATGATGATATTATAGACAACTTGATGGTTTGGAGTTAAATACACCATTATGATGTCATAACACTTATTTTACAAATTTTACCCCCAACTCAAGGTCCAATGTTGGGTGACCCAATAATCTTCAAATGAAAACACACACAACCTCATGACTTTTGTGAAAATCTGTATTTTATACGATTTTATTTCTATAAAGCTGTGGAATGAATTTACTATGAAACATGCCAAACCCAAACAAAAAAATAAAAACAATAAAACAAGATCTGTCAAGAAAATATTTTTTAGCCCATGTATTAAGCAGTTGAATGGCTTTTTAAAACACAAAATCAAATAATCGCGATGAACAATATATCTCAAGACTTAATGCCCACACAAATCTGAATGAAGAACTGAACTGAGTTAAAACAACAAACTGATTCACATTGTGTTTATCTATTCTTACCATAAGGTTACATTTAGGCAAAGCAGTTAGATCGAGAGACTCAGCATCTTAATTATTGTAATAGCTTTATATTAAATGGAACAACTTTTAGCAAATATGCTTGTTATTACTTTTATTATTGCATTTTTTGCAAGTCAATGCACAGGTAAGTTCAGGAAATGTTTTATTATTACAAACAAATTTTGAAAGAAAAACAACTATTTCTTAGTTATGTCTCTAACATGATTTCTTGTTCAGTTTTCTTCCTTTTTCAATTAAAAGTTTTTAGTAGGGAAGCACTGAAGTGCTGTCATGATTACAATGATTTCTATTTAAATGTATAAAAATGTTTTTAGTTGCAATTTTTACAGGCATTATGTCTCATCAATGTTCAAGTAAATATTTAATGTGCATTTAATTAATATGAAAGGTTTATACTAAAGTAATGAAGTTTATGTTTTTAATGTGTAGGTTAAATTATAGATGGTCTGAATGTTTTAATAAAACAGAACAGTTTTCAGTTGAATTTTCTGAGTTGTAACATATTTTTTGTTTGTTTCAGCAATTTGCAATCCAGTTGTAAATGGAGTTGGGTCAAAGGTGTTAAAGTTGTCAAATGATATTTTGGATTCAAATGATGCTGAAAACAATTGTGCATTGTTGGGAGGACATCTAGTGGTGAATAATGATGTGAAAACAAATCAAATAACAACATTGATGGCTGACACTTTACGTACAGGTTGAATAAATGACAGTATATATCGATAGGTTAAGTTTAAATAACGATTTTTTGTTCAGTGCTATTGTTGTTAATCAACAGAAATAAATATTGAGATTACAATGTCAAAGAAGTAAAGTGTTTTTAGTTCATTTTTCAATCATTTTTTTTGTGCAATATTAATCTTGACCAGTTAAATTACTTGGACTAAAAAAGGAGGCTACTTATACGAATATTTGAACCAAATAACATTTTTTTTTAATTTATTTCACAGAACTTACAAGAGTTTGGATTTTCTACAACCCCTATGATTATTATTATAAAGGATTGTTTTTTAAATACTCAAAATCACCTGTGGAAGTTGGTGATTGGAAAAGCACTTCTAGGCTGGGACACTTGTCATACGTCGACCTTTACAACACGTGAGTCATCTGGATTACATCATATTCTCACATTATTCATCACATGAGTTTTATGCAATCAAAAAACTTACACAGAAATGCAGCTGGAAGAACTGCCATATACTTCTGTTATGCTGGAGAAAGATCACATAAATGGGCTGTTAAAATTGGAACATCATGTGCTGGTGATGGTAAGAAATAATTTACGCACATTGTTTTTTAAATTTACCAAGCACATGGATATAAAAATTTAGTTATCACAAATGTATCTACCCTCTGAAACAACAGTTTAATTACAATAATTTGTCCATTGTGTCTAAACATTTTTTCACAAACTGATCCATTCCTAAATACTTATTAAACTGATTGTGTCAGGTTTATACACCTAATCCAACATATAAAGTATTAATTAATTTCACAACAAAAATGTTGATTGTTCAATAGATGCAAAACATAAGTACCTAGACACATTTAATGAATTTTACAGGTTGGTATTCTGATTTTATGTTGTACGCAAATACATCACCAACCCCTGGACATAAAGCAATATATATTTACGAACGGACGATAGCTGGACTTTACTCGTTTCGTTTGACAGACGTCAGTGGTGACTTTTATGAAAATCACAACATTTTCGTTGGAACATTCTATGCACCAGGTAAAAATGTTTTTGCATATTTATGTAAATTAAAGTAAATTTTTTCCAATATTTCAATAGTTTTAAAAGCATACTGGTCATTGTCATGATATCTAACCTGCAGTAAATATGATTCGTTTTATTGTAGAGAATAAAGTATTACTTGGAGCCAAATGGAAATCCAAGCAATGGTTGTGGAGCGATGGAACAACAGCAAACTTCACTTCACTAAATAAAACAACTTGTCAGCAAAAAGCACTTTCTTATGGAACTAATGGATGGGAGACGGTTAATGTCAACTGTACAACTAAAGCTTACTACATATGCCAAGTCAAATGTAGGTTTTCAAATTGATTAGGCTTAAAAAAGTCCTATTAAAATTTAAATCTGAATTTAAATTTAAAGGCAATTTTAAATGATGTTTTTGAATATGTTGTTGTTACAGTTACCCTAACTTTAAAAGGAACAACAACTAAATGCAATTCGTCAAACGCTACTATAATGTGGACCGATCAGTTTGGTAAAATAACAAACCAAACTGGACTCACAATCAACAAGGTAAGCTTTTAATTTCACAATAAATAATCTAATTTTTAACACAAGTTTAACAATTCCAGGTTGATTTATCAACACAAAATAATGGAACTGTTACTTCAATGAAGACATTTCAGTACAATGACTTCCAAGCAACTTTAAATGCACTGAAGCCAAAAACTAAATATTCAATTAAGGTGAGATTACATTTACCTAACAAATCACTTTTACAGTAATTGTCACCAAACTTTTTATATGAAAATATTATGTTTCAGATCAGAGTTGAATTTATTGGCTGCAGCAACTTTTCAGTTGAAAGCAGGTTAAACTTGACAACAAGAGCAGTAATACTTCCAGATGCAGTTCCAAGTGCATCGGTGATATCAAGCAATCCTTGTCTGTTGCAAGTAAACACAAACCACACAAACATCATCTACTATAATGTGAGTCTTTGTGTTTTAAGAATATCTCTTAGGTTTAACCATTTCGACATAACACAAATGCAAAGAAGGTTTTTTTAAATTTGATCTGGTGTGACTGATTTTCCAAGAATTTGAGTTTTAATTTACCAACAAAATTTTAACAAAATGCACATTGCATTGATATTTTGCCACAATATTTATAAAACATCTTTGTTACTGTAAAACTCCATTTTTGTTCAGTTTAAGTAAAGTTACAAAAAACATAACATAACAAAACGTTTAACAATGGAACTTTTAAAACCTAGATTTCGGCAACTGATGGAATTCTAACAACAAAGTTTGACGTCAGCAAAACTTCACAACTTCAAATAAACACATCCCAGTTTATGGAGGGAACTAATATTAGCTTTACTGTGAGTATAACTTGGTGAACATAATTCAATAAAACTTACATTCAGTGGAGATTAAAATGCTGATGAACTCTACATATATATATATATATACTTAACAGAATCATAATAACCAACATTATATTTATAAGCGTCA
Source organism: Ascidiella aspersa (assembly GCF_963924565.1). Taxonomy (NCBI): domain Eukaryota; kingdom Metazoa; phylum Chordata; class Ascidiacea; order Phlebobranchia; family Ascidiidae; genus Ascidiella; species Ascidiella aspersa. Next base: position 31,828,400 of record NC_139452.1, on the reverse strand, counting down.
GAAAAGTTGGTATAACTTTATAGAGTAATCAATTTGTTTGTTACTCAATTTTTTGTTCTTACAATCGCAAACTTGTGATGGCATTGTCCGACAACAAACATTTCACAGATCCTTGCTGTATCATGTGAAGGTCAAAGTGAACCACTTAAGGTCAAAGGTCAATGCTTACGACCAAAGGTCAACATAGAAACAACACCACATACACCTGCAGGTATTTCATATACACAAACAAATATGCAACTCTATGCAACCAGATGTGGGGTAAATAGTCAAATATTAATTTAAAAATCCTTTAAAAAAATTCATTGCAAAAAATGACAATTCATGTGTGGTATTAAAAATTTTGCTGTATAGACCCCTGGTAAAAAATTATGGCGGATCTTAATGAGATCTTGCGAGTGCACAGGTTAAAATGGTTGGAGATGACGTTTGTGTCCAGCGCAGTTTTGATTTCGAAGGATACCTGTTTTGTTTGTCCAGAAAAACACTTGCACTTGCCATATTTTACACGGCGAGTAATCAATAAAATTTAACAACTTTTTGTGTTGTTGCAGATAACAGTAATGTTATTGGAATAATAGGAGGTGTTATTGGTGCAATTGTTTTCATTTCCATTATGTTTGTCATCATTTATGTAAAGTAAGTAATTGTGAAAACATAATATTTTATTGTTGCTTATTAACACTGATAATAATAGAAGTGACATCACACTTTTTTGTTTGAAACAAAATGGCAGCAGATTTAACACATAATGTGAAATCAGATGCTTTTATTCAAATATTAGGCAATCTTCCAAATGCCTAATTATATTCCTCATTATTATTTACAGAAAGTCTTTTGTTTGCATGAAAAGTTCATCTACTAATTGTAATGCAGGTAATTTTATGTAATAAACTGTTATCATGTTAACCCTTAAAGTCAAAAATATATACTATCCTGGCATACAAACAAGATAAACTAGTTCAGCTAAAATATACTTAAAAATCATTTATGCAAACATAACATAAATTACTCATTAATATGTATATATTTATTTATATTTTTAGTTTATGTGTTTAATGGTGCTAAAGTCAACCTTAGTTCAACATTTGTTTTTTCCTTTCATAATTTTTAACTTATTGCTACACACATGTTTTACAGATGCAGCATACAATGAACCTGAAGAAATAAACATGGTAATTATTGTTTTCAGCTCTTAAGCAGTTTTATGCTTTTTACACAAAATTTAATGTTGTTTTCTACACAGGAGAATAGCAGACAATGTGAGAATGTAAGAGCTGGAAACCACAATGCAATACAAATAAGTAAGTTGAGAAACACAATTGTTTTCTTATTTCAGAACGAAATTCGCTGAGATAAAAACGATATGAACACATTTCATTTTAAAATAAGATTAAAGTAAAAATTAAATAAATGACTCAATTTTGATTTCGTTTTTGGCTCTGTTATACTTTACATTTATAAGTTTGCACTGAATATGTGTTAATAAAATCACCTGACCCTTGCAAGAAAAATGTCAACCTTAATTATTGATCAGTAACAGCAGAATACTTTAACCAATCTAGGAATTCAGGTCAGACACAATTAAAAGATCTTAAAATATATATCAATATTTCGCCAACAAAGGTATCAACAGTATATCTAGATAAACAAACGCAACAGTATAAAAATAAGTGTCTGATGATGCATTTGTTGGCGAAATATATATATGTGTAAATATGTTCTTCTCATTTACAAAACTATATTATATTTAACTTCTAGATTCCATGCAAGATCATATCTATGAACAACCGGACAATCCTTATGAAAACTAACACGATTTACATAGAATTACTTGGTGGTTTTAAAATAGAAAAAGAATAAAATTATACAATGAGTAACAGACTACGATTTATTCCTAAAATTTTGCAAAATTACACTTTTGATTGCAGTGCATTTACACACACTTGAAGTTGTTAGAAGCAAATAATAAAGGCATACACATGAATGGCAGAAATAAATGAAAGATAAATCTGTCTAGAAAAGGCTGATATTTTGTTAGAATTATATCCAAGTTCAAGTATAGTTTATACCCAGTGCCAGAAACTTTGTAGTGTTGATATTCACACTTTTGTATATATTGATATTTGCAACTTAATTATCGAATTTGTTTCTAAATTGATGTTTGCTTTGTAATTGATTGTTATAGTAAACTGACAACATATTTTGTTAACTACTAAAAGCTTTTAAACTAGGCAAAATGATTTATTTAACTTACTTGCCAATCTACTAGCAACACTTGACAAATTAAATTTCTATTAAAATTGCAGTTTAGCGTAATATTACCATTTTATACTGTACCTGTGTTTTTTAGTAAATGTACCTTGTTTTAATTTGCTGTAATTTTTGTAAAATTGTATCATTATGTTTAATTGAAGTATATCATTTGCAATACAAATTCTAAGTTGTCTAAATTATAGAGATAACCACTTTTAGTGAATGTTTTATTGAAACGTTTGTTTTGAAATATAAATGATAATAAAGAAAGATTTTCTTGTGTACCATTACATTGTTAGATAAGTGTAGTATTCTATTTTGATTATGTCATTATTTATAATCAACTACACAAAGATTTAAGTATAAACATAAATTAAACTTCATGGAATATATAAGATAAAAATACTCTAAGTGGTTTTATAATGATCGAACAATCCGCGTTTAACCAATGAGTGATACATTTTAATGCTCACAAAAAACAAAATATATTGCAACTGTACAAGAACAAAACAATAAACAAATCTACAATGCCTTTTGTCCTTCTTTTATTCAGTTACAATTAGTTAAGTAGGTAAAGCTTTTCTCTTCATAATTTTTAATACTAAAATTTACTACAATAAGCCTGGCGTTTGTTTAACTATTAAAATTCTCTTGAAATACCAAACACCAGCATATTGGAAAAAGGGTTAAAATAACAAAAATAAAATATTTAGTGTAGAGGCTGTAAGAAGTATGATTATATTATAAACAAACTTAAAAAGTGTAAAGAGTTAAATACACCATTGAGATGTAATAAACACGTGTTTTACAAATTTTAACCCCACTCAAAAAGGTCCCACGTTGGAAGGTCCAAACGAAACAACCCTATGACATTTGTGAAAATCTGTAATTTGTATAATTTCATTTCTATAAAGCTGTGGAATGAATTTGGTCTGAAACCTGCTAAACCCAAACAAAAACATAAAATAAGAAAATAAGAAAAACAATAAAACAAGATATGTCAAATTATATTAAGCCTTATGTAAAAGGTGTTTCTCAACAAGTATATTAATGCCCACACAAATCTGAGCGTAGTGGCAACTGAACAAAGTTAAAACAACAAACAGATGTGAACAAAGTTAAAACAACAAACAGACTTTGTATATTCTTACCATTAGGTTACATTTAGTCAAAGCAGTTAGACCGAGAGACTCAGCATCTTAATTATTGTTTTATACTTGTAGTTATATTAAAATAGAACAACTTTTAGCAAATATGCTTGCCGTTACTTTTATCATTGTATTTTTTGCAAATCAATGCACAGGTATGTTTAGCAATGATTTATTATTCTACCTTATTTAAAAATAAAGCAACTATTTGTTTAGTGAATAATTCCTATTTAGATGTTACAAAATGTTTTCAGTTATAATTTATAAGCATTTTGTGACATCAAAGTTCCAGTTAACATTTGGCATTTAATTATTATTAAGAAAGGCTGATAAAGTAGTGAAATTTATGTTTTTTATGTGTCAATGTCATTTAACATTTTCAAAAGCAAATATGTTGTGTATGTCAGTTAAATCAAAAATGGTTTTAAAATTTTTATAAAATAAAAATTTTTTATTTAAATTATTTAAAGTAAATTTCTATACGTCAAAAGTCGTAAAATATTTTTGATGATTTTTTTAGCAATTTGCAATCCAGCTATCAAAGGAGTTGGATCAAAGGTGTTAAAGTTGTCAAATGATCTTTTGAATTTAAATGATGCTGAAAACCATTGTGCATTGTTAGGAGGACATCTAGCGGTGAATAATGATCCGTAGCGATATGAAATTAAAAAGCCACACAGATACGTTGTACAGTACGTACCCTTTTAAATAAATTGCAGCAGTTTCTCACAACATAACAATTTCAAAAGCTTTCCCTATCCAGTATCGTAAATCTTACTTGTTGCACCTTCGTTGTAGTCAAAAAGTTGTTTATGAAAAATTCTTGTATTTCTCATTTATGACGTAATAATATATTATTGTGTGAAAGAGCATTTTCAGCTCTTATCAACATAAAATTCAGGTCCAGGCTTTCCGTGGATTCTGACTTATAAGTTTGCCTTTCACAAATAACTCCTAGAATTTATGATTTATGCCGAAAGAAGCAAACACATACGTCTCCTTGTTGTTGTCAGTTTTGTAAATAAATAAAATTCGATTTTTGTTAATTTTTTACTTTGTATTGCGTTCCGCGAAAAAACTGTTTCACAAATAGTGGTCCGTGGTCCAAAAAAGTTTAGGAAACCCTGCTATAGGTAATTGATATAACTGATAGAAAACATCTGTAAATTTTCAATTTTATCACTTACACTTTACAGATGTAGCATCCAATGAACCTGCAGAAATAAACATGGTAATTATTGTTTTTCAGCTCTTAAGCAGTTTCATAGTTTTTTTACTCAATTTAATGTTGTTTTCTACACAGGAGAATAGCAGACAATATGAGAATGTAAAAACTGGAAACCAGAATGCAATACAAATAAGTAAGTTGAAAAACGCAACTGTTTTCTTATTTCCGAATCAAATTTGCCGAGATAAAAACTATATGAACACATTTAATTCAAAAATGACATTAATTTTTTTTTATATAAATGTCCTAATTTTTAACTTATGATACCTTTGTATTCGTATTCCTGCATTTTATCTCTTTTGTACAATTAAATTTAGAAAAACTAAATTATATTTACCTTCTAGATTCCATGCAAGATCATATCTATGAACAACCGGACAATCTTTATGAAAATTAACAAGATTTGCATAGAACTAAATTACTTGATGGTTTTAAAATAAAAAAGAATAAAAAATTATGGCAATTGGAAATATGAGTAACCGACTATGAATTCTATGCAATGTTTTCTATGCTATACTTTTGATTGCAGTACATTTACTCACACTTAGATCTGTTAGAAACAAATAATAAAGGCATACACATGAATGGCAGAAATAAATGAAAGATAAATCTGTCTAGAAAAGACTGATATTTTGTTAGAATTATATCCAAGTTCAAGTAAAGGTAATGCCCTGTGCAGCAAACTGTGTAGAGTTGATATTTGCAACTGAATTACCATATCTGTTTCTAAATTGTGGTTTGCTTTGTAATTGATTATTCTACAAACTACAACTGCAGGTTAATAGCTAAACTGACAACATATTTCGACATATACTTAAAGCTTTTCAAACTCAGAGAAATGATTAATTTAACTTGCTTGCCAATCTACCAGCAACAAATCACAAATTGAATTTCTATTTAATTTGCAGTTTAGAATAATATTAGCATTTTATACAGTATTTGCTTTTTTTTGTAAATGCACTTTATTAAAAATTGCTATAAATTTTGTAAAATTGTATTATTATGTTTAGTTGTAAGTATATAATTTGCAATACAACTTTTAAATTGTCAATATTATAGAGATAAACACTTTTAGTGAATGTGTTTTATAACGTTTGTTTTAAAATATAGATGATAACAAAGAAAATATTCTTGTGTACCATTACATTGTTAGATAGGTGTACTATTCTATTTTAATTGTATTGTTTTTTATAATCAACTACACAAAGATTTAATATAAACTCAATTAACCTTCATGGGATTTATAAGTCTTATATAATGTAATTCCTAAATTTTTGCAAAATTACACTTTTGATTGCAGTACATTTGTTAGAAGGAAATAATAAAGGCTTACACGTGAATGCCACACATAAATGAAGAATAAATCTGTCTAGAAAAGACTGATATTTTGTTAGAATTATATCCAAGTTTAAGTAAAGGTAATGCTCAGTGCCACAAACTTTGTAGTGTTGATATTCTCAACTTTTGTAGTTATTAATATTTGCAACTGATTTATCGTATTTGTTTCTAAATTGTGTTTTGATTTGTAATTGATTGTTCTAGAAACTAGAGGTAAACTAACAATAAATTTTGTCATTTACTTAAAGCTTTTCAAACTAGGAGAAATGATTTATTTAACTTGCTTGCCAATCTTCTAGCAACAAATCATGATATCAAATTTCTATTGTAATTGCAGTTTAGAGTAATCTTAGCATTTTGTACTGTACTTGCGTTTTTTTTTGTAAATGCATTCGTGATATATTGCTATAATTTTTGTAAAATTGTATTATTATGTTTAATTGTAAGTATATGATTTGCCATACAAATTCTAAGTTGTCCAAATTAAAATTGACTTAAAAAAAATAATAAAATAACTAATATAGAGATAATCACTTTTAGTGAATGTGTTATTATAACGTTTGTTTTGGAATATTATTGATATAATAAAGAAAATTAGTCTTGTGTATTACAGTATTGTGAGAGGTGTTTCATGAGTTTTGTGTTTTATGAATGTTGATTTTTTTATAATCAACCACACAAAGATTTAACTTAAGTATAGTTTTCATAAAATTCATAACAAATGCCATAATTAGTTTTACAATGATCCCCATATAAGTGGCGAGTGTTACTTCTTTATGCTCACAAAAAACAAAATATATGACAACTATACAACAACAAAACAATAAACAAATTTACCAAGCCTATTTTATTTAGTTACATTTAGACAAACGGGGTAAAAATTTTCTCTTCATAACTTTTAATGCTAAAACCTTATTAAGCTTAAATTCTCTTGGCAAACCAAACACCAGTACATTGTAAAAAGCGTAAACATAACATAAAATAAACTATTTAATGTAGAGACTGAAAGAAGTATGATTATAATATGAACAAACTTGATAGGGGTGTAGAATTAAATACACCATTATGACGTCTTAACACTTATTTTACAATTTTTACCCCCACTATAGATACCATGTTGGAAGACCTAACACTACTCAAATTTTTTCAGTCCATATATTAAGCAATTGTATCGCTTTTTAAAACACAAAATCAAATAATCGCGATAAACAAATCTATCTAAAGACTTAATGCCCACACAAATCTTAATGTATTGGCAACTGAACTGAGTTAAAACAACAAACTGATCTACATTGTCTTTATCTATTCTTAACATAAGGTTATATTTAGTCAAAGCAGTTAGATCAAGAGACATCTTAATTATCATAATAGTTTTATATTAAATAGAACAACTTTTATAGCAAATATGCTTGTTATTGCTTTCATCATTGCATTTTTTGCAAGTCGATGCACAGGTAAGTTCAGGAAATGTTTTAATATTACAAACAAATTTTGAAAGAAAAATAGCTATTTATTAGTTCTGTCTCTAACTTGATTTCTTGTTCAGTTTTCTTCCATTTTCAATTAATAGTTTTTAATAGGGAAGCACTGAAGTGCTGTCATGATTACAATGATTTCTATTTAAATGTATAAAAATGTTTCAGTTGTAATTTAGGCAGGTATTTTGTCTCATCAATGTTCAAGTAAATGTTAAATGTGCATTTAATTAATATGAAAGGTTGATACTAAAGTAATGAAATATATGTTTTTAATGTGTCAGTTAAATTATAAATGATCTGAATGTTTAATTCAGTTGAATTTTCTGAGTTGTAACATGTTTTTTGTTTAATTCAGCAATTTGCAATCCAGTTGTAAATGGAGTTGGGTCAAAGGTGTTAAAGTTGTCAAATGATGTTTTGAATTCAAATGATGCTGAAAACAATTGTGCATTGTTGGGAGGACATCTAGTGGTGGATAATAATGTGAAAACAAACCAAATGACAACATCGATGGCTGACACTTTACGCACAGGTTAAACAAAAAGATTACAATGTCAAAGAAGTAAAATGCTTTTAGGACAAATATAATATTTTGGGCAATCTTAATCTTGGCCAGTTAAGTAATTAGGATTAAATACATATTCCGATATAATCAACTTTTAAAAAAAATTTTTTTGCAGATCTTACAAGAGTTTGGATTTTCTACAACCCCTATGATTGGAAATATAAAGCATTGTTTTACAAATACTCGAAATCACCTGATGAAGTTGGTGATTGGAAAAGCACTTCTAGGTTGGGACACTTGTCATACGTCGACCTTTACAACACGTAAGTCATCTGGATTACATCATATTCTCACATTATTCATCACATGAGAGTCATGCAATCAAACATTTACACAGAAATGCAGTCGGAAGAACTGCCATATACTTCTGTGTTGCTCAAGAAAGATCACATAAATGGGCTGTAACATTAGGTACATCATGTCCCGGTGAAGGTAAGAAATTATTTATGCACACTGTTTTTTTTTATTTGCCAAACACATACAAGAATTTAGTTATCATCATTCTTTGCATTGGAAACACTAGATTAATTAAATTTGTACAGGGTCTCTAAACACTTTTCGCAGACTGTCCCATTTCTAAATGCTGTTGAAACTTTAGAACTGCAAACATATTTCCAGTGACACATTAAACAATACAATACTTTCCAGGTTGGACTTTTGATTTTATGTTGTTTGCAAATACATCACCAACCCCTGGACATAAATCAATATATATTTACCAACGTAAGCTGGGAATTTACTCGTATCGTTTGACAGACGTCAGTGGTGAGGTTTATCACAATCACAACATTTCATTTGGAACATTCTATCTACCAGGTAAAAAAAATAAATAAAATTTAATTAATCCAAAATAAGATAATAGGCTAAATAAATATTAAAAGTCAGAATTATTTGCTGCCTTGGAGATGACAAAATGAACTTTCAGAACAGATATGCAGTTTACTTCTTTTGCTGGAAGTTTTTAATAATAATTATGTTATTATTGTTAATAATTGTGCAAGTTTATAAACTGATCTTGGTAAGGATGTTTTACGAGTGTTTTTCTTAATCGTTTTAAAAGTATATTGGTCATTTCCATAATCTGCTGTTACAAACAAACTTTTGAATCTATTTGTTTTTGTTATAGACAATAAAGTATTACTTGGAGCCAAATGGAAATCCAAGCAATGGTTGTGGAGCGATGGAACAACAGCAAACTTCACTTCACTAAATAAAACAACTTGTCAGCAAAAAGCACTTTCTTATGGAACTAATGGATGGGAGACGGTTAATGTCAACTGTACAACTAAAGCTTATTACATATGCCAAATCAAATGTAAGTTTTAAATTTAAAATCAATTACTTATGGACAGAATAGCTTATTGGGCATTAGCTTTTTGCTCAATTTACATTATGTTTAAGTATTTAATAACAAAATCGTATTGTTTACTGCTGATTTCCAGTTACCCCAAGTATCAACAAAACTACAACCAAATGCAATTCTTCAAACGCAATCATCAATTGGGTTGATGAGTTAGGCAAGTTAGCAAATCACACTGGGCATACAATTACTGTCAAGGTAAGCTTTCTAGACTTCATGTTAACTAGTTCTTGGTGCAATATAACTTTTTATTTCAGGTTGATGTGTCAACACAGGAAACCAATTTGAAAATTCAATCGAAACATATTCAGTATATTGACTTACAAGCTACAATAAATGCACTCAGACCAATGACAAAATATGCGATGAAGGTGTGTTCTCATTATGGGTTCCAAATGAAATTTGAAAATTAACAATTTCAACTTATATTCATTTCAGATCAGAGTTGAATTTATCGGCTGCAGCAACTTTTCAGTTGAAAGCAGGTTAAACTTGACAACAAAAGCAGTAATACTTCCAGATGCAGTTACAAGTGCATCGGTGATCTCAAGCAATCCTTGTCTGTTGCAAGTAAACACAAACCACACAAACATCATCTACTATAATGTAAGTGTTTTTTAATTTTCCAAATTTTTCTATTTATTTTAACAAGGAAACAAGAAGCTTGAATAAGTAAACATCCTTGTAATAATTTATTTCTCATGTCAGCACAAACAAATATTAATCTACAGCTTACACCATCGGTTTCTATGTTTTAAATTTCACGGTTCAGGTTTCGGCTTCCAGTGACATTTTAACAACACATCAACTTTTTGAAGCCAAAAGCAACAATTCATTGAAAATAAACACAACAATGCATCCAAATGGAAGCCATATTACTCTAAAAGTAAGCTGCATATTAATGTGTACAAATTTAGGGTAAAACCAATAAAGTGTTAAAAACATCAGATTTGTTTAAAGTTTAAATTTTTTTTAATTCCATATTTAAGCTTTTTTCATTCAAAGAAAGTAATTTTTTAAGTATTTTGATTTTCAGTCTGACTAAAAAAACAGCAAGAAGTGTTCACAATATAACAAAATTACCAAAATTTCAAAACTTTTTAAAATTGGTAAAAAATAAAAAAAATACCAAAATTTAACTCAATATCGTTCCCAGATTCAAACTCTCACATGCAAAGGGTCAAGTGAACAAATTGAGGCCAAAGGTCATTGTGAAAAAGCAAATAAAGAAAATGAAGAAACTGAAGTTAAGAAACAAGAAACAAACACAGGTAAATAATATTTTGTCAGAAATTAAAGGATTTACATTTTATTGAAAATAAATTGCACAGAAATTTAGCTATTATGTATTGTGTTATATTCATTAATATAATACTTTCTCTTTTACATAGTCATTGTTCAGTAAAAACAATTGGTTAGGTATTATATCAAAATTTGATTGGGTAAACCAAACTGCTTGACAAAAAAAAGTAAAACTTATTACTCAAATTTACAGAAATTTTAGGTAAAACAAAAAAATTAATACATCTGTTTTTTAAATAAAGTATATAAATATTTCAAAAAATATATGAAAAACCATTATTTAGATAAAATTGTTATTTTGTTGTTTTCAAATATTTCGGCAAGACCTTATCCCATTAAATATAAGATGAAGATAAAAATGATAACACATAGACAAAGAAAAAAAAATGTGTTAACATTTCTGTCTTCACTTTTTGTTATGAGGAATTGCTAAAACATTTGGAAATAGCGAAATGACTATTTTGTTGAATATAATGGCTTTAGAATATTTATTGAAGCTACCAAAAAGTGTGTATTGTGTTCCGAAAATAGATAAATATTGTTTTTACCTCTCAGTAGGCCTGATTGTTGGAACAGTTGGAGCAATAATACTGGCTTTGGTTGCAATGGCAACTTTATTCTTTATTGTGAGGTAAATTGTCACAGCTTCACCATATTGTGGGTTATTTATTACATTTTAAATCTGTTCATAATAATACTTAATGTTCAGATAAATATGATAATAAATGGCTTCTAATCTATCTATATAGGTTAAATATTCTGAGATATCTTATTTGAAGAGTATATATAATTGTAAATAACAAGTACCTTCAATGCACATAACTATTATGGACCTCCGAAAGTTGATGCATAAAACGTTTTGTAAAAATAAAAGGCTTGGATACAATATGCAATTGCAAAGCCAAAAAGGTTGATTAGATTGACACCATCTTGGTTTAGATGTTTAAATCATCTAAAAACAGCTTAATCAAGCTGATGTCGATCTAGCCAACCTTTTTGGCTTTGCAATTCATTATTAAGCTTAATAAATGCCTTGTGGTAGAAAATCCTTGCATCATATTACAGGAAACGCCAAACTGCCAAGAAAAGTTCGCTGCCTAGTCTTAATGTTACAGGTTTGTTTTTGGTTTGGAGTTTGTGAGTCTGTTGTTATAAGCAGTGGCAGCCTACTACTAACTTACTAACCTATAAAACTTTGTCTAGTAATTTTAATATTATTCAGTTTAAGGCCAATTTTTTTCTAAAATTTATATAAGGCTATATTATTAAAACATTTACACTAGTTCCAGATGGACCAATTGGAAATGAACTGGATCAAATAAGTCTTCAAGGTAAGTTATTATAGGAAGAAAGTCAATTAATCACGTTTGTGTTTAGGCACAGATTGGAAAGACAGAAATAATGCAGCATTCAAGGAATTTGCTTTTATCAAACTAATAATTAATGTGGATAAAAACATGCAGATATTATGGTTTAAATATTAGGGTCATTAAACTGTATATAGATGGTATAATTTACACTAAACCCTGGAAAAAAGTGTTTTTGGATAAATTAAAAACCTATTTTCTACAGCTGCCAGCAATACTGAAGCACCTGAAATCTTGCCAAGACTAAACATTGAAGAGCCAAAGGTATGTAGAAATGTGCATAGTGCAGCATTTCAACTTAATTAAAAACATTTACACTTCTATAGACTTCTATAGAAGTATGCCACTATGAGAACTTCAATAAAGGAGATGGCACAAAACCACAAAGTGAGTTATTTTTTGTTTTTTTGCTGTTACTTATAAGTATGAGTGAATAACGTAAGACAAAAACAAGGAATCAAACTATAAAACGCTTTTAGAAACTTGGAAAATGAAAATGTTGTTTGAAGAAAAGGCTGGAAATAACATGAAGTTATTCACCAAAGAATTTCAGGCAAGTTTGTTGTTGTCTGTTAGTTAATGCAAAAGGTGTTTGGTACAACTATTAAATTAAATGATTTCTTCGAATTCAAAATTAGTTGATGTCTATTAAGTCATGGATTAAAATAAATGTACTTAAATTCATGCTGTTTATTGTAATAAATAGTGGAGTTTGTTTGAAAATATTTAGGAAAAGTAATTAAATAGCAACAATGACTTACTGGGCAGAATTGTAATTTCCAGGAAATTGTCAATACGAGCAAAGTCAACACAAAGGAAAACCATTTCTCTCAACTTCCACAAAATGCTGAGAAGAACAGATACAGAAACATACATTCTTGTAAGTTGTACTAATTAAACATTACCAAGTTGTGTATAAAATCAATTAATTACAAATAATATTAAAATTATGTTAAAGTTCAATGCCACAGAGAGTTAAATAATAATAAATGAATATTTCCATCAACAGTTTAAACTGTTTGATAAAAAATGTTACAAGCATAAATCATTATTTAAAATTACAAGAAATTTATAGTTCGCCATGTAAAAACAGACATCCTAGTATCCTAATTGAATCAAATTAAACAGCATAAATATTTAAAGTTTAACAAATGCTGTCTGCGCAAGATTTTTGTTGAACAAAGGTGTTTAATTTATTTTTATCTAATAAATTACTCCACCAGTTGACCATGCTAGAGTTATGCTTGGAGGCCAAGGACAGGATGATTACATAAATGCTTCTTTTATGGAAGTAAGTTTGTTTTTTGTTATTAACTAAATATCTCAGTATGTGTCGTTAATTCATTGTAGGTTTATATTAATAGAGTGGCCTTTCCCATAACAAAGTTTTGTACCCGCGACAGCCCGTTAAGCAGAAACAAAGATGTGGCATAACATTTGTTTCGTTCCGGTATTTTATGAAATTTAAGTTTGTCACTATTTCTTAATAAAACAACATTGAGTATATTCACCAGTTAAACTAGATCACAGCTTCAACATTATGTATCAGTATATAAATACAGAAAAAAATGGCAAATAATTTCATTATTTTTAATCAGGGATATTCAGAGAAGAATAAGTTCATAGCGTCTCAAGGCCCCAAGCCAAACACTATGGGTGATTTCTGGCTCATGGTTTGGCAACAAAACGCTTCAATTATCGTCATGCTCACTGGAATAAAGGAAAGGAACAAGGTTTGGGAACTAAAATGTCAATAGTTCTACCTGGGTAAAATTGCCAGGCTTAGTAGTGCCTTTTTAAAAGTGTAGCATTAACAGAAATTGTTGTCAGTATATTTCAAGCCAAAGATATACTGACAATGTCTTTTAAGGCAAAATATATACCTTTTTAAACTCTTAAAAAGTATCTAATCTCAGTACTAGCTTTGCCAGATATCCTGCTTTTCCGGTCAGGAATTTAGAGTCAACATTGGCAAGAACATAAAGCTTCAAGTTCCCATAGAGTGTAACCTAGTTTTTAGTATATGTCACAAAACTTAACTTCTTAAAAACCCTGTTTCTTGATCAAAAACCCTGTTTCTTGAAGTAGAAAAGGGGAATGTGAAATTTTATAAATGGTATTTAACTTCACAATTACACAACACCATGTCCTTACTGAATGGTTTTCATAAATTAATGGACATCTCAATTATAAAATGTTTAAAGAAATAAGTTGGTTGATAATATTACAAAAGTAAATGCTTTCCAGGCTAAATGTGCTAAATATTGGCCTGCACTTGGGACAAATGTTCAACATGGAAAGATCTCTATCACTTGTGAAGAAGAAACAAGGCTTGGTGGAATCATCAGAAGGATGTTTGCAATCTGCCTTAGAGAGGTCTTTTTAAAACTAACCTAATGTATTTTAGATAAATAAAAGTTATCAATTAAAATCCACTAATTTAAAGGCGTAAAAAATTCAAGAAGCATATATTTGTCTTTACATTGGATAAAAAAAGAATAAATAATTATTGTGATTTTGTCTAACAGTTATAAAAAGCTTTTATATAGACAATAATAATGTTTCCTAAACTTTATTTTGCAAAGTGTGTTTGTTCATACAAGCGCCAGATGGAAGTGTTGTTTTTGATTTAAGACTCATTCTGAAAGAGTTATTGTGTGTTTTTAAATCAGTCCTATCCAAACAGTTACACTCTACGCTTAACCACGCTATCATATTGCTTTCAGGAAACGCGTAAGGTTTCTTAATAAAGACAGTGTTGTGTGTTTCTTAAACAGGAACACCCCGCAATTTCATTCCCTGCTAAAACCACAGTGTCTTATTACTTTCAGGAAACGCGTAACGTGACTCAGTTCCAATACACAACCTGGCCCGACCATGGAATTCCAACGACAACTTCAAACATGATTTACTTGAGGAGAATGGTGGAAGAAAAACACGACAAACAAGCTCCTATTGTGGTACATTGCAGGTGAAAATGTTTTTTGATTTAATTAGAGAAATCTTGAAGGATTTTAATGGAAAAAAAATAATTTCCTAAATATATAATATTTTCTGGGATATGATAATTCTGCCCTTGCAAAACTTACAACCTTAAATTAATCATGTACAAAAAAATATTTGCCAAGGAAAGCTAATACAGTTGGAATATACTGTTCCTAGACTTTAACACAGTGTTTAGACATCAAAGAAATAATATTATGAAGGTTTGACTAAGCTTGAAATAACAGAAGTGTTGTTTAAGCTTGCGTACAAAAGCAACAAAGATTTTTATATTGGTTTGCATTGTACCAAATATGTATCTCTAACCTTAAATAAATCTGCTTTTTTAATCCACTCAACAGTATGATAATACAACTAGACATACCTATAACATTTTTTGTGTTGTGTTTATTTACCACTCATCCTGGAGTTTATATTATAGAAGTATTTATAATATTTCTTTGTTTTGTAAGGTCATTATTATCATCTACATTGTGATATACCTCTAGTGCTGGAGTGGGTCGTACTGGAACTTACATCGCGATGGACGTTTCGTTTGATCAACTCGACGCAGAAGAAAACGTTGAAGTTAGTCGAACTGTGATCAAGATGAGGGAGAACAGGACGGAAATGGTTCAGACTGTGGTAAGATTGTACTTTTTGTGGCTCTAGAAGTTTATATAATAACAAGGGATGTGCTGTACTTGGCATTTTTTTTCGACACTGAGACCAGATATTTTAAATAAAACGTATGGCGATCTGCTACCGAATGACTTCATTATTATGCCTAAACATGAAAAATCAATTATTCAGTTTGATGACACTAACAGATGATAAAAAATAGTTGCTTACTTAAGCAGAACCTTTATGATCATTTAAACCATACTAAACTCCTGTGCAAATGGGTAGACAAAAAAATGAAAACAACCCCTAATTTCATTCTTTAAGTGAAAGTATAGTATCACCAATAACAACAAGTTAAATTTTATACAATGGGGAAAATTGTTTTTGTATCTTCCAAATATAAATATGTTTGGTAAAAAATAGAAAAACTTCTTTCATCTGAACAAACTTATTTGCAGAGGTTTTTATCTAAATTGTCACCTTATGAGGTATTTTTCTGCCTAAATTCAGTTTTATGTCATTATATCAGAACTGCTTTTTAAACACATTTAATTTGGTAAATTTATTATTCCAGCAACAATATGTCTTCATCCACAAGCTTATAATGGAACATGAGATGTTTCCGACAAGTGATCGGACAATAACCGAACTATCGGATCTCACTGAAGATGACTTGTAAGTGATTCATATAATAACTCAATGTGTTAATAGCAGTGATGCCAACAAGTCATTTTGAAATAACTTAAGTCAAGTCAAGTCATTTGCAAAAATAACCAAGTCTTAGTTGCCAATTCATTGGTTCCAGTCAAGTTATTATTATTCAAGCAAGGTAATTTAAAGTTAAGTCATTGACATAAAAATAATACAATAGGTAAACTCGGCCGAATATGAGCAATAACTTAATTAAAACTAACAAAAAACAATATACAGCATGAAAAATGTTTTACCTACAAAAATTGAGATAAATTACCAAATTTTATTCAAAAATATTTATTCAAACACCTAATTTTAACCCAAGGTATATTACAAAATACTTAATAAGTGTTTGAGTTAAGTATTCATGTTAATTTTGTGTCGTGCTTATCTTACACAACAGTGTGGTCGCTTAATTTTATAAGTTTTAGAGCTGAAGTCATAAATGAAGAATTTAATCTTCTTTCTGAAATCCAGGCAATAGGTAAGTTAATAAATAAACATTTATAAATGCAACCAAACAGATTTACCAAAAAGTAGCGTTGATAAAAAAAAGAAAAAGTAAGAAAAACAAACTAAGAAAGAAACTTAGAAAACCTAAATGAGCTTGTTTTATTGTTTTATGATAAATATATTTTGCTTTTATGAGCATCATCAGTTGCTTATTCTGATTCTATTTGAAATAACTTACTGATGTTACCGTAGGAGTGAAACATATTTTTATTAATTTAATTGTTTTTGATTTTAAGAATCCTTAGTTGATTTTTTATTGAATAATTTAAAAACGGAATCCTTTTTTCACCAATCGTTTTCAGAAAATTTCTCAAAAAAAATTCTAAAAATATTACAAAACTGTTGAATTTTAACTCCTAAATAAAATTCCTCACATATTTAGGCCAAATGCAATCAAGAACAGACGGAGAGATCACAGTCATACAGGTAAAGGTGAAACTTACAAAAATATCTGGTCTTGTACATGTACATAGTGAACACATAAGTAATTGGAACACAATAGTTAACAAAATACACAGATAAGCTTCATTTTTTACTTTATATCATAACATTTATGGCTACTGTTTTATTGCTGGCCATTGTAGAGAAACAGTAAGAATCTTGGCTAATATTTTTTATTTAAAAGCAACTATTTATATGTTTTCAACTATTGTATTTTTGACGCTTGAACCTATTTATAAATTTCCTTTATTTATCAGGGATATAACTGTTCTACAATCTTTATTGCATCACAATCACCTTCTAGTGACAGACAAGCAGAGTTCTGGAAGTCAATGATTTATCAGCGAGTCAACTCTGTTGTGTGTTTGGAGGTAAGTTGTTGTGAGTGAAAATTATGACTTGTTTGTTAATTTACAATCCAAAGAAACAATAACACAAGTTTGCTTTGGTAAAAATTATGTGGTTATGAACATTTATCTTCATCCTGTCTTTTGATAAATATAATTCACCACTGAGCCTCATATACTATTATGAAAGTCCTGTCATGGTTGAGGTCGTGGGATGCAGCAGACAACTGGGCTATGGTTGCTTTTTGACTTGCTTCCCTCTGAGCCTGTGTAGCTCAGCTGGTAGAGCGACGGTCCCAGTATGACTGAGGTCGTGAGTTCGAACCTCACCACAGACATAGCATTTTCAAGCCTGACCTTGCTTGTTTCAAGTGATTAATTGAAGTCGGTTAACCACTCTAAAGGTTCCTATGTACTATGATATGTGTGCCTTTATTATCAGTATGATTTCTGGACGCACTAGTCTATGAATGATCAAGTGATTTCCAGTTTGGCCGGTGTAGTGAGTTTAAACCTCACTGCACACTAGTTGTTTTTTAGCCTGCCCTGCTTGCATTATTGATCGACAGATTCGGTCAGTCGCGATGGCTTTCAGTGTACTATAATACAAAAGCCGTAATCGTTGGTCAGTGCGACAAGAGCTAAATTGCAGAATACATACTTGCGTATGAATGTTTCATTATTTTAGTGTCATGGACATTACTTTTAAACCCAATGCCTGACTGATTGTTTGTGCCTAACAAGACAATGCATTTGTTGTTAATGTAACACATTTTCACACTTTTTAGCCTTATGAAGCTGACATGATTACTAGAAGTGGAGGAGAAATGGTGGACTTTGGAGATGTGAAACTCACAATTGAGTCAACGAATGACCGAGCAAGTTTTGTTGAGAGAACTGTGAAAGTGGAGATGACGTCACCAGTTAAGGTGGAGTAATATGAAATATATGTTGGACTAATAATATATATACTTATTATTACGCATGGCTACAAAAACATGCTGTAAATTTCCTTTATTAAGGGAAGTTTGGTAAGCACATTAATATTTAACCATTTTCATATATTAAATAAATGAATTGCAATGAGATATGCAAAGTAACTTGAAAATATTATTATTACAATTAGAAGTTTAAAATTATTTTTCTTTACCGTTATCCAACAATAAGGATTCAATTGTGGTGAAATACCTGGTTCTGAACACCTGGAAAAATGTTAACGTCCCTCCGAGTTCAAAGTTCATGTTGGAGCTGATCGATGAGGTTCAAAGGTCACCAAAAAGCCCACAAGAGGGCAGCAGAGTTCTGGTTAAATGCAGGTAAATCCACAAGGTGGCAGCAATGTGAAAAACACTGTGAATGAAATTATATGTTAGGCGGTTTAATGGAAGATGCACATACAAATGTGTTTAAAAGTGTGATCTAGTCCTTCTAAAGCTGCTTTTTCACCAACGATTATGATAAGTGGTAGGATTATTTGTAGTTTGCAATCAAAATTTTGAAATTATAGCTATTTCAGGCAGTGTTTCTTAAAGTGGTTAATGGTTCACCCCAGGGTGAATAAAATTTTTGCAGGGGTGAACCAACCAAAAGGGTGAATAAGGGTGATCGAAAGTTCAGGAGCATCCTATAGTCACTAGTAAACAACTTTCTGAAGTAAATCGACTACTGAACTGTTGATTTTTGGTGTTTTTTGCTTATTGTAATAGTTAAGTTGGTTTGCACACTGAGTGTATAAGTTAGGCCTACCTTATGTCCTCTTTTAGGAGGATTTGTCTCCTTTTTAGAAAACTGAATGGTTCTCCGAGGACGCTGAAAAATGTCCAAATGTCCTCTTTTTTCGCATTTCGAGTAAGTTGCTTATACTTTTAACAAGACTTTTAGATACATTGTATTTACTTCCAGAAAATACTTAAGCCAGAATTGCTGCTGAAATTGCTGGTTTAAAAAGGGTTTCTAGGGGGGCTCCAAGCAATTTGTAAGGGGAAGGCGAGCTCTAAGTTAATATTTAAATTTTTTGCAATAATTCTAATGGTATCATTTTCGTTTTGGTTGTACACCACTCCTACAGTGCTGTACAAACTCTGTTTTTGCCCAATTTAACATTAAAACTGCCAAAAAAATTTGCAAATCTTCTGTTATCTAATTTTATTTACTTGTTGCACAAAGCACAAAGTCTCTTTGAGTGCCATGTTTTCATATCATCGAAGGTACAACAGCCCTATTTATTTATAATTTTTCTAACTTATAGATAAACGATAAAATTCATCCACCGTTTGAAATATTTTTTATCCATATTTTATATAATTGGATAACAGGCTAGCAACAGGGGAACGAAATGTTTTGCGAAAAGCCTCCTGATTTTACAATTTAGCGCCAATTCAACCAATTAAATCCAATTTTTTTTAGCTTCACGCGACCAACAACAAACTTTTCTATTTTCAAGTTGTCTCAGTGATATTTAATTAAAAATTCCGAATTGCTTTTCGTAGGGGTGCAAGTCATAGAAAAATTACAAAGGGTGCCGCTGCTGAAAACAGGTGTGAATATGGCACGTATTTCTCAAACGTAACAATTCTATTTTCGTTTTACTTGCAGGCAAAAAATGTCCTCTTTTTGGGTGCTAAAAATATGGTAGCCCTAGTAAAACAATTTGGTGACTTTGTTTTGTGCTTTTGTTGCTTTATATATCTGGACTCGAGAAATTGTAGATTTGCAATGGTATAACTTAGCTTGAGTTGATCTTAACAAAAGTCGAAACAACTTAAGTCATTTTGTGCTGTTATATATAGACGAGATAGTTTTATCATATTATGAGACAAGGGTGAATTAAATCCGGGGATAGATGCTGGGGGTGAAAGAAACTAAAAAAGCTTAAGAAGCACTGATTTCAGGAGTGACATTACCACATTGCCTTATATAATCTCATGGTTTCATAAGTCCTCTGTAGTAATAAGATAGAATGGTAAAGGATATCCACGACATTACAAACTTGAAAGGATATCCACGACATTACAAACTTTTTGGTCACCAGAAATTTGTTATAACCATAGAATGTTGTAAGGGGATATTGACTCAGACACCAAAGTAGTAAATACCCTTACAGGTGTAAAGCGCAAAAGAGCGATTCGGCCTATCAGCACTTCATGAGGCTATTTACCTGGCTAACAAAGTATATCTAAAACTCGGAAAATTAAATTTAATGCTACCACCCAAACACTAACCCCATCCAAACTCAAATCAATATATATTCTTCCATTGGTGCATGTGTAAAAGAGCGATCGGGTCAAATAGCCATTTTCTAGAATGTCTGGCATAAAATGAAAGATATACATTACAACACAAAATATACATGAATATAACAACTAAAATGTTTGTCATCACTGGAACCTGCCAATTTACAAAACTGCTTATAAAATAAACTAGAGATTGCTGTCACTCAATGCCTTATAACTTCAATGTTATTTCATTACTTCACCTGTTGTTCAAAATAACTTGTTTTCAGCGATGGAACTGCGAGGACCGGCACCTTCATTGCTCTGATGAACATTCTGGAAAGATTGAAAGCTCAGAATAAAGTCGATGTTTTAAGAACCGTGAAAGATTTGTTCTTTTTGTATATTTGGGTTAATATGTTACTGTGTGTGGCCTATCATTGTCAATAAATAAAAACACTGGAGTGGTAGATCTATGATCGGGTGAAACCAAATAAAGCTAAAGTCTATTTTAGACAGAAAATAAGCAACTGCAGTGGAGACTTTTAAATAGGGGTAAAAATTGTAAAATATGTGTTATGACATCATAATGATGTACTTTACTCTACACCCCCAAAGTTTGTCTCTCTACATTGAATTTTTATTTCATGTAATATTTACGCTTTTTTCCAATGTACTGCGGTTTGATTTGCCAAAAAATTTAAATAGTTAAACCAGGCTTATTCTAATAAATTTTAGATTTAAAAATTATAAAGAGAATTGCGAAATTATGAAAAATTTCAATATAACATAAAATACAGGAAACACCTCTAAAAATACTGTAATGCACAATTATGTCAATCGTATTCCAAAACAAACGTTATAATAACACTTTTACTTATTTTCTTAAAGTCAATTTTTAGAAGTTGTATTTTTTTTTCTTAGAAGTTGTATTTTAAACAATATACTTACAATTAAACATAATAATAAAGTTTTACAAAAAAATATAGCAATCTATCACCAAGCGCATTTAGAAAAAAAGCAAGTACAGTATAAAATGGTAATATTACTCTATACGCATATAGAGTAGAAATTTAATATGATGATTTGTTGCTAGTAGATTGTTAAGTAAGTTAAATAAATTATTTCTCCTAGTTTAAGAAGCTTTTAGCAAATAACAAAACATGTTGTCAGTTTAGCTCTTAACCTGCAGTTGTAGTTTTTAGAACAGGGGTGGGCAATTTTTATGTTTTTGCAAATTTTGAGATTTAAAATTGGGAAAATAAGCCTGATATTAGTTTATTATTGTAAAATTCTTATCACATGTATTTTGAATATGTAGTTAAAGTTAAATGTAAGAAATGTGATAATATAAGCTTATTTAGATACTGACCAAATAAACACTTTATATTGTTGTCAATAAAAGCAGAAACTCCTAAGTGCAAGAATTAAAAAAATAAAAACATAACTCTTGCATACAGCTTAGACACAATATTGGAAAACACGTGCCCACACAAATCTAAATGTTGTGATTAACTAAAAGTAAAACAACAAACAGACCTACATTTCCTTTATCTTTTCTTACCATTAGGTTACACTTGTTACAGCAGTTAAATCGAGAGACCCAGCATCTTAGAACAACTTTTAGCAAAATATGCTAGTTACTGCGTTTATCATTGCAAACATTTTAGTAAGTCAATGTACAGGTAAGTTTAGTAACATTACACATATTTAAAATAAAGTAACTGTTTCTAAGTTCAGCTTTCTTTTATTTATAGTGAAGCACAGAACTTTCTTTACAATTCATTTAGTGTATAGTTCCTCCTTAAATGTATTAGAATGTTTTCAGTTGTAATTTAAGCAGGCTTTTTGTCTCACCAATGTTCAAGTAATCGTTTTTATGGGCATTTAATAATAAAGTAGTAAACGTTATGTTGTTGATGTCAGTTAAATCAAAAATGGTTTTAAAAGTTTTATAAAATAAAAAATTTCAGTTAAATGTTCTAAAGCAACTTTTTATACATCAAAAGTTGTACCAAATTTTTGATGATTTTTTTAGCAATTTGCAATCCAGTTGTAAATGGAGTTGGGTCAAAGGTGTTAAAGTTGTCAAATTATCTTTTGAATTCAAATGATGCTGAAAAAAGTTGTTCATTGTTAGGAGGACATCTAGTGGTGAATAATGATGTAAAAAAAAATCAAATAACAACATCGATGGCTGAAACCTTACGGACAGGTTGAATAAATGACATTTTATATTAAAGCCCATACAGAAGTAGGTATCATCTTGAGCGTTTGGAATAACTCATTGTTTAATATTATGATGCTACCTACTTCTGTATGGGTTTTATATTCTTATTAAACCTTACTACAAGCTCCAACCATTATGCTTCAAACATTTTATATTGATCGGTTAAGTTTAGTTAATCATCCTGTACTTTTGTTTTTAAAAATATAAAATTTTTATTATAAAATTTCAAAAGACATATTTTTTTAGGATACATTTTCATTTATTTTTTTTTCTGCAATATTAATCTTGGACAGTTGAATATATTAATAATATCTTGTAATATGAACAACATTTTTGAACTTATATTGCAGATGTTACAAGAGTTTGGATTTTCTACAACCCAAACGACAGTGTTTTTTACAATGCATTGTTTTACAAATACTCAAAATCACCTGATGAAGTGGGTGATTGGAAAAGCACTTCTAGGTTGGGACACTTGTCATACGTCGACCTTTACAACACGTCAGTCATCTAGAGTACATCATATTCTCACATTAGTATTCACATGAGTTTCAAGCAATTTAACACTTACACAGAAATGCAACCGGAAGAACTGGGATATACTTCTGTTTTGCTGATAAACTGCATAAATGGTCTGTTAAAATTGGAACATCGTGTGCTGGTGATGGTAAGAAATAGTTTGGTTTTTAGATTTACCAAGTTCAATAATTTGTTCAGCATGTCTAAACAGTCTTTCACAAACTGTTCCATTCCTAAATACTTATCAAACTGATGGTGTCAGGTTTATTCACCTAATCCAACATATAAAGTATTAATTAATTTCACAACAAAAATGTTGATTGTTTAATAGAACTGCAAAAACATAATGAAGCACTATTTTACAGGTTGGTATTTTGATTTTATGTTGTATGCAAATACATCACCAACCCCTGGACATAAAGCAATATTTATTTACGAACGGAAAATAGCTAGACTTTACTCGTTTCGTTTGACAGAGGTCATTTGTGACTCTTATGAAAATCACAACATTTCAGTTGGAACATTCTATGTACCAGGTAAAAATGTTTATGTTTGTTGCATATTTAATTAAAGCAAATTTTTTCCAATATTTCAAAGCATACTGGACATTGTTATGCTATCTAACCTGCTGTAAATTTTTTCTTTTTATTGTAGACAATAAAGTCTTACTTGGAGCCAAATGGAAATCCAAGCAATGGTTGTGGAGCGATGGAACAACAGCAAACTTCACTTCACTAAATAAAACAACTTGTCAGCAAAAAGCACTTTCTTATGGAACTAATGGATGGGAGGTGGTTAATGTCAACTGTACAACTAAAGCTTATTACATATGCCAAGTCAAATGTAAGTTCTTCATCTGTTAAAGGTAAAAAAACTCAAAATCTTTGAATGTAATGAAAAATGCTTTGTTTTTATTTTTATTATTATTGTTGTTGCAGTTACGCCAACTTTAAAAGGAACAACAATTAAATGCAATTCGTCAAACGCTACTATAATGTGGAACGATCAGTTTGGTAAAATAACAAAACAAACTGGACTCACAAACAACAAGGTAAGCTTCTAAGTTCACAATAAATAATCGATTTTTAACACAACTTTAACAGTTCCAGGTTGATTTATCAACACAAAATAATGGAACTGTTATTTCAATGAAGACATTTCAGTACAATGACTTCCAAGCAACTTTAAATGCACTGAAGCCAATGACTGAATATTCAATTAAGGTGAGATCACATTTGCACAACAAATTACTTTTACAGTATTTGTCACAAACTATTTTATATATTCTATTTTTTTTTTTCAGATCAGAGTTGAATTTATTGGCTGCAGCAACTTTTCAGTTGAAAGCAGGTTAAACTTGACAACAAGAGCAGTAATACTTCCAGATGCAGTTACAAGTGCATCGGTGATCTCAAGCAATCCTTGTCTGTTGCAAGTAAACACAAACCACACAAACATTATCTACTATAATGTGAGTGTTTCAATATTTAAAATACCTTCTTGATTTATAGCAATTTGAAAATATATGTGTATTCATGCAAAGAATGTTTAATTTTTATCTGAAACAACATATTTTCCAAGAATTTGAAATTAAGTTCAAACAAAACGTTTAACAGAATATACATTACAATAAATATCCTGCTAAATTTTTCACAAAATATCTTTGTTAATGCAAAACTTTAATTGTTGTTCAGTTTAAGTAAAGTACGGTAACGAAACCTACAACAAAACGTTTAACAATGAAACTTTTAAAAACTAGATTTCAGCAACTGATGGAATTCTAACAACCTATAAAAAGTTTGACGTCAGCAACACTTCACAACTTCAAATAAACACATCCCAGTTTATGGAGGGAACTAATATTAGCTTTACTGTGAGTATAACTTGGTGAACATAATTCAATAAAACTTCAGTGGAAATTAAAATGCTAATTATCTCTAACAGAAGTATGATAACTAACATCAGCATTACTGTAAGTATCATAAATGTTGGTCTGGGCCTTTATGGGGTAATCAATTTTTTAGTTACTTGAATTTTTTCTTCTTACAACAGCAAATATTTGATTGTATATTGCTTAAGTGAAAATATACGCAAACTTCAAAGATCTATTTATTCAACATATTACAATTTCTGACAACTCTTTTTTACAGATCCATGCTGTATTCTGTGAAGGTCAAAGTGAACCACTTAAGGTCAAAGGTCATTGCTTACGACCAAAGGTCAAGATAGAAACAACACAACATACAACTTTGGTAACCAACACAGCAGGTAACTTTATACAAAAAATATGCAACTTTTAAATTTATAACTGAATGCAATGAAGCACAATCTACTGAATCACATTAGTGGTAAAAAATACATTATTATGTACAGTATATTGAGAATTTACGTGTGATAATAAAACTTGTGTGTAATCAATAAACCTGAATAATTTTATGTTGTTGCAGAGAGCAGTAATGTTGTTGGAATAATAGGAGGGGTTATTGGAGCAATTGTTTTCATTTCCATTATGCTTATGATCATTTATATGAGGTAAGTAATTGTGAAAACATAAAATGTTATTGTTGCTTATTAAAGCTGATAATTATATTAGTGGCGTCACACATTTTTTCTTGTAACAAAATTAAAGCAAATTAAACAAATGATTCAAATGCAGATGCTTTTATTAAACCATTAGGTAATCTTCCAAGTGCCTTAATATATTCTTAATTATCACTTTCAGGAAATCTTTCAGTTGCATGAAAAGTTCACCCGACAATTCTAGTGCAGGTAAATTTAACTAATTAACTGTTATCATGATTATTTCTTCAAATGTTAAACATATTGATAACTTAAAGCAAGTAGAATTTAAAATATGTAATGAATTAAATCCAATATTGTGGCAATTTATGCTACACATTCCAATCTGTTTAAATATTAAACCGACAAACCAACAAGATAAAATCGTTACGGTAAAATATACTGATATCAAACTACACTCAGAAAAACAAATTATGTTTATGCAAACACCACATAAGTATTTGATATAACGGATATCTTTATTTGTAATTTTTTGTATGGTGCCAGTGTCAACCTTTTTAAAACCTTGTTATTTGCTTCATAAATTTTAATTTTATTATTTATATTTTACAGATGTAGCATCCAATGAGCATGCCGAAATAAACATGGTAAATATTGTTTTTCAGCTCTTAAGCAGTTTTATACTTGTTTCACTTAATTTAATGTTGTTTTCTACACAGGAGAATAGCAGACAATATGAGAATGTAAGAACTGGAAACCAGAATGCAATACAAATGAGTAAGTTGAAAAAAGCAATTGTTTTCTTATTTATGAATGAAATTTGCTAAATAAACAACCTTATGAGCACATTTAATTAAAAATTAAGATTAGAAAAAAATATTTGAAACTTATGAAACATTTTTGTTAGTATTTTGTTTACATTTCATGCCTTTTTTGCACTTTACATTTACAAAAACTATATTATATTTAACTTCTAGATTCCATGCAAGATCCTATCTACGAACAACCGGACAATCCTTATGAAAACTAACTTGATTTACCTAAAAAATTAGAACATAATTTCTTAATGGGTTCACAGATGTTGTATTGGAAAAATATGTCAATGAAAATATTACACCATAATTCTTCCACAGACTAACCGAATTTATAAGCAAGGCCAGACTAGTCTGTGGTGAGGTTTGAACTCACGGCCCAAAAATAACAGACTACGAGTTCTTTCTAAAATTTTGCAAAATCACACTTTTGATTGGATAATTAAACATGCTACTGCAGCTAAAATAAGCCTCTCTGTAGTTAAACTGGCCTAAGATAAAACACACATTAAAAAACACAAAAGTTGTCAGAAAACAACAGATTAGAAAATACTACTATTTGGTTAATATCAATGTATTTTTCTATAATTACATATCATATTGCAAAAATATATTTCTCAGCTTATACTGGTAGCTAAAATATCCATATTTAGTTGTAAATTGTTTTTTGCGTTTGAGTGTATTTTAAATTATATTTTTTGATTCATGCTCATGTATTTTATAGTTTTGTTAATGCAGTTTCCGAAATATTGTACTAATTTTATAAAAGTTTATAATAATATTGTAATGAATTTATGAAACAATGTTCATTATTACCTATACAAATAATTAGTTGTTCAAATTGAAACTAACTTCTAAAATAGTAAATATAGGGATAATCACTTGTATATATACATGAACATGTTATTGTTAAGTTGTTGTTTAGGAATATGATGATAATAAAGAAACATATTCTTGTGTAGCATTACAGTATTGTCAGAGTGTGTGATTTTACATTTCACTTATGTAAAGTTAGACATGAAATTATTAATTTAACGAAATCTGTTAAAAATTTTTTTTTTTTTTTTTTTGAGCAAACAGCACAATGCCAGTCATTTCTTATTCAGCTTTTAAAAGAAGAGAAAATAAATCATAAAATACACACATTTGTCTTAAGATATAGTTATAGATTAAAAATTACTTCACATTTCAACCTTCTTAAAAATGACAAACTAGCTAGTCTTACAGGAAATACATTCCTCAAGGGAATATTAAATAAGGTAAATCCACTTTGTTAACAGCAGGATGATACCTCTTATTGTCCAAAACAAATATAAATGCTTGGTCAATAGAGCAAAGTTATACAACAAATAAACATACATTTTCAACGTGAAATTGCTTGTACTAACAGAATGTGGCAAGCATTGGCATATGGTTGTTTCTCAACTCGCTTCCTTTTGAGCCTGCATAGCTCAGTTGGTAGAATTGGTAGAGCGACGGTCCCGGCTTGACCGGAGGTCGTGAGTTCAAACCTCACTGCATGCTAATTGTTTTTCTAGTCTGCTCTGCTTGCATCATTGATTGACAGATTCGGTGAAGAGTCTGCAATGGCTTTCACTGTGGTTTGTCTATATTTATCTTTCTTATAATAAGTTGAAGTCAAATCAGTTAACAATGTGTGAAGAATTTTCAATAACTACAATTATTACGTTTTTGAGAAAGCTGATGTATAAATCTGGGAAAAAAATTCTGGTATTTTTTATTATTGTAATAATCATATCAAAACAATAAATGTATTTTACAATAAATCAAAACAATAAATGTATTAACAATTTATTTTTTTTTTAATAAAGTTAATGTAAGTAATGTGACATTTAGGCTTATTCAGATACTGACTAAATAAATACTTTATATTGTTGGCAATAAAAGCAGAAAAACCTAACCCTAAATTAAATCAAATATTAATTGCAAGAATTGAAAAAGATAAAAAAGCCTTGCATACAGCTTAAACACAACATTCAATCCAAACAACGGTAGATATCCCCACACACAAATGCCCACACAAATCTAAATGTTGTGATTGACTAAAAGTAAAACAACAAACAGACCTACATTTCCTTTATCTATTCTTACCATTAGGTTACACTCAGTTACAGCAGATAACAAGGTATTGATGAAGTTGTTCTCTCAAATATTTTATGTTTATGCAATGTTATTATTTTTAAAGGTGCCAATTTCAGCAAATCAATACTAGTGTAAATAGTTTTAAATAAAATTTGTATGGAAAAAAACTAATAACTCACACTATATTATGTATGGTTACGCTTAGTTAAAGTAGCTAGATTAAGCATCTTAATTATTATGTTTTTATACTTGTAGTTAAATTAAATAGAATAACTTTTAGCAAATATGCTTATTATTATTACTTTTATCTTTGCATTTTTTGCAAATCAATGTACAGGTAAGTTCAGAAAATGTTTTATTATTACAAACATAATTTGAAATAAAAATAACTATTTGTTAGTTTTGTCTATAACTTGATCCCTTGTTCAGTTTCGTTCTATTATAAGTTATAGTGAAGCAGTGAAGTGTTATTATGATTACTTTAGTGTATAGTTCCTCTTAAACTATCAAAATGTTTTAGTTGTAATTTTGGCAGGTATTTTGTCTCATCAATGTTCAAGTAAATGTTAAATACGCATGTAATTAATATGAAAGGTTGATACTAAAGTAATGAAATCATAAATGGTGTGAATTTTTTAATAAAATAGAACAGTTTTCAGTTAAATTTTCTGAGTTGTAACATATTTTTGTTGATTCTCAGCAATTTGCAATTCAGCTATAAATGGAGTTGGGTCAAAGGTGTTGAAGTTGTCAAATGATATTTTGAATTCAAATGATGCTGAAAACAATTGTGCATTGTTGGGAGGACATCTAGTGGTGAATAATGATGTGAAAACAAATCAAATAACAACATCGGTGGCTGACACTTTACGGGCAGGTTAAACAAAAACATTATATATTGTTAGGTTAAGTTTTTATCCCGTACTATTGTTGTTAATCCACAGAAATAAATAGTGACATTACAATGTCAAAGAAGTAAAGTGGTTAAGTTGATTTTTTAAAAATTTTGGTTTGTGCAATGGTAATCTAGACCAGTTAAATAACTTAAGACTAAAAAAATAATCTTAACCAAAAAAACATTTTTGATTTTATTTTGCAGATCTTACAAGAGTTTGGATTTTCTACAAGCGAAATGACAGTATTCATCTAAACGCATTGTTTTACAAATACTCGAAATCACCTGATGAAGTTGGTGATTGGAAAAGCACTTCTAGGTTGGGAAACTTGTCATACGTTGACCTTTACAACACGTAAGTCATCTGGATTACATCATATTCTCACATTATTCATCACATGAGTTTCATGCAATTTAATACTTACACAGAAATGCAACTGGAAGAACTGGCATATACTTCTGTTATGCTAATGAAAGAAGGTATAAATGGTCTGTTCAA
Organism: Ascidiella aspersa; assembly: GCF_963924565.1. Taxonomy (NCBI): domain Eukaryota; kingdom Metazoa; phylum Chordata; class Ascidiacea; order Phlebobranchia; family Ascidiidae; genus Ascidiella; species Ascidiella aspersa. The sequence goes on along the minus strand of NC_139452.1, from coordinate 31,797,968 downwards.
AACGGAACAACATGTGCTCGTGATGGTAAGAAATAGTTTACCCACATTGGTTGTTTGAATTTGTCAAGCACATCAATACAATAATTAGTTATTATCAATCTATCAATTATCTGCATTGGAAACACTAGATTACTTACACAAATCTGTACAGGGTGTCGAAACAGTCTTTTGTAGACTGTCCCACTTCCAACTTAACAGATTCATTTAATCCGGGATTTTGTTGGTAAACTAATTTCTCAACGGAAACTATTAATTATATAATTGAACTGCCAAACACACTTTGCTGACATTTTTAATAAAGCATTACTTTACAGGTTGGTTTTTTGATTTTATGTTGTACGCAAATACATCACCAACCCCTGGACATAAAGCGATATATATTTACCAACGAAGGATGGTGCCCATTTATTCGAATCGTTTGACAGACGTCAGTGGTGAAGTTTATTTCAATCACGAGTTTACAGTTGGAACATTCTATGTACCAGGTAAAAATGTTTATGAAATTAGTAATCTAGTCCAAAATAAAATATAAATATTTAATAAAATTTAAAAGTTACAATTATTTGCTGCCTTGAAGATGACAAATACCCTTTAAGAACATAATATACATCTTTTTCTGAAAGTTTTTATCAATAGTTAAGCTAATTTTTTTAGATATTTGTGATATATTTTAGGTTTATTAACTGATTTTGTTTAAAAGTATATTGGTCATTGTCATGATTGCTCTTAGAAACAAAGTTTTGACTGAAGAGTTTATTTGTTTTAATAGTAGACAAAAAAGTATTACTTGGAGCCAAATGGAAATCCAAGCAATGGTTGTGGAGCGATGGAACAACAGCAAACTTCACTTCAATAAATAAAACAACTTGTCAGCAAAAAGCACTTTCTTATGGAACTAATGGATGGGAGACGGTTAATGTCAACTGTACAACTGAAGCTTACTACATATGCCAAGTCAAATGTAAGTTTTTGAATTAATTAGGCTTAAAAAATCCCATTAAAATTTAAATATGAAACCCATTAAAATTTAAATCTGAAAAGGCAAAGTTTTTGAATATTATTATTGTTGCAGTTACCCCAACTTTAAAAGGAACAACAACTAAATGCAATTTGTCAAACGCTACTATAATGTGGACCGATCAGTTTGGTAAAATAACAAACCAAACTGGACTCACAATCAACAAGGTAAGCTTCTAATTTCACAATAAAATATGGATTTAATAAAAGTTTACCAGTTCCAGGTTGATCTATCAACACAAAGTAATGGAACTTTTGATTTCAATAAGCTTTCTAGCCTTGATAATAACTAGTTCTTGGTACAATATAACTTTATATATTAGGTTGATGTGTCAACGCAGGAAAACGATTTAATTATTCAATCAAAAAGTATTCAGTATATTGAGTTGCAAGCTACAATAAATACACTCAGACCAATGACAAAATATGCAATAAAGGTATGTTCTCATTATGATTTACAAACAGAATTTTCAATGAAACATTCACGTATATGTGTGTTAATAACTGAGATCTAGCCCTTCGAAACGATTACGGCTTACATGTAGTTAGTACATCAAAAGCCATCACAGACTCACCGAATCTGTTGATCTATGATGCAAGCAGAGCAGACTAGATAGTTTTTCTAGTTGCAATTATGAGTTCCAAACAAAATTTGAAAATTAACAATTTTAACTTTGTTTTTTCAGATCAGAGTTGAATTTATTGGCTGCAGCAACTTTTCAGTTGAAAGCAGGTTAAACTTGACAACAAGAGCAGTAATACTTCCAGATGCAGTTACAAGTGCATCGGTGATCTCAAGCAATCCTTGTCTGTTGCAAGTAAACACAAACCACACAAATATTATCTACTATAATGTAAGTGATTTCAAATTTTCCGAAAATATTTCTATTTATTTTAACAAGAAAACATGAAACTTGATGTTTCTTTCTCACGTCAGCACAAACAAATATTGACCTAAAGCTTATTCCATTGGTTCCTATTTTTTAAATTTCACTGTTCAGGTTTCGGCTTCAAGTGACATTTTGACAACACATCAACTTTTTAAAGCCAAAATCAACAATTCATTGAAAATAAACACAACAATGCATCCAAATGGAAGAAATATTACTCTAAAAGTAAGCTGCTTGTTAATGTGTACAAATCAATCAAAGTAAAGTAATGTGATTTGTTATGCTGTATCGATTTTCCGTCTGATAAAAAACCAAATATGTTTACTGTTTATGCTTTTTTATTCAAAAATCTATTTTTATTTAGAGAAGGTAATATCGTTGTTAAAATCATTTAAATTTCAAACTTCAAAATTAGCAAAAAATATTGAATTATTCAAATTTAACTTAATGTCGTTCCCAGATCCAAACTCTCACATGCGAAGGGTCAAGTGAACAAAGTGAGGTCAAAGGTCAATGTGGAAAAGCAAATAAAGAAAATGAAGTAACTGAAGTAAATATACAAAAAACGATCACAGGTAAATAATATTTTGTTGAACATAGTATAATCATCACATTTATTTAAAATATATTGCACAGAAATCTAGTTATTATGTATTTTATTTTAGTTATTATGTATTTTATTTTAGTTATTATGTATTGTGTTATATTCTATTAATATAGTACTTTCTATTTTCATAATCATTATTTAGTGAAAACAGTTGGTTATGTATTACATCAAAATTTGATAACCCAAGCTGCTTGAAAGGTTGTAAACAATAAAATGACGATTTAATCGAATGTTGTGACTATAGTATATTTATCACAATTACAAATATGTGTATTGTGTTCCAAAAATAGATAAATATTTTTTTTACCTCTCAGTAGGCCCGATTGTTGGAATAGTTGGAGCAATAATACTGGCTTTGGCTGCAACGGCAAGTTTATTCTTTATTGTGAGGTAAATTATCACAGCTTCACCATATTGTTGGTTATTATATTTGCAAATCAGTCGTTCATTACTTTTTTTAAATAAATATGTTACATAGATAATGGCTTCTAATCTATCTATATACTTGTTAAATACAATATAATATGTATTCTAAAATTTCTTTGAAGTATGTATAATTGTAAATAGTGTGTAGCGTACATTTATTACAAATAATGTTTTTAACCTTAAAAAGTTTATGCATAAAAGGTTTTATTACAATAAAACCCTTGGGTACACTATGCAGTATACATAGATCTATAATGTAGCTTGATATAATACATTGCAAAGCCAAACTGGTTGAGATTGATATAGATTGACATCCTCTTGATTAAGACATTTGAAATTACTGAAAACAGCTTAATCAAGCTGATGTCGATCTACTCAACCTTTTTGGCTTTGCAATTCATTATTAAGCTTAATAATGCCTTGGTCTAGCAAATCCTTGCATCATATTACAGGAAACGCCGAACTGCCAAGAAAAGTTTGCCGCCTAGTCTTGATGTTACAGGTTTGTTTTTGGAGTTTGTTAAGATAAGGACGGTCAGCATACAACTAACCTATAAAGTTTGTCTAGTAATTTTAATTACTATTCAGTTTAAGGCTTTCAAAAATTTTCTAAAATTTATATAAGACTATATTATTAAAACATTTATACTATTCCCAGATGGACCAATTGGAAATAAACTGGATCAAATAAGTCTTCAAGGTAAGTTAATATAGGAAGGAAGTTAATTAATCACATTTGTGTTTAGGCACAGATTTAAAAGACAGAAATAAGCATTCAAGGGATTTGCTTTTATCAAATTAATGCTCTCTCACACTATTTAGAAAATCATTGTAGAAAAATTATAGCTTATACAGTTTTAATGGTTTAGTTATTAGGGTCATTAAATTGTATGTAGCTGGTATCATTTACACTAAACCATGGAAAAAAGTGGTTTTGGATAAATTAAAAACCTATTTTCTACAGCTGCCAGCAATACTGGAGCTCCTGAAATCTTGCCAAGACTAAACATTGAAGAGCCAAAGGTATGTAGAAATATGCATAATACAGCACTACTTAATTAAATCATTTGCACTTTTATAGACTGAAGTATGCCACTATGAGAACTTTAATGGAGATGGCAGTTCTACAAAGCCACAAAGTAAGTTCTTAATGTTATTTCACTGTTACTTATAAGTATGAGTGAATAACTAAAGACAAAATCAAGGAATCAAACTATAAAACGCTTTTAGAAACTTGGAAAATGAAAACGTTGTTTGAAGAAAAGGCTGGAAATAACATGATGCTATTCACCATAGAATTTCAGGTAAGTTTATTGTTGTCTGTTAGACAATGCAAAAAGCTTTTAGAGCAACTATTAATAATAATTAAATGATTTCTTTGAATTTGAAATCAGTTGCTGTCTTTAAGTCATGGATACCTACTAAAATAAACATATTCAAATTCATGCTGTTTATTGTAATTAATACTGGAGTTTTATAGAAAACATTCAAGTAAAGGTAATAAATAGTAACAATGACTTACTGAGCTGAATTGCTAATATATTTTTCAGGAAATTGTCAATACGAGCAAAGTCAACATAAAGGAAAATCATTTCTCCCAACTTCCACAAAATGCTGAGAAAAACAGATACAGAAACATACATTCTTGTAAGTTGTACTAATTAAACATTACCAAGTTGTGTATTAAATAACATAAAAACAACAACTCCTCATTGGAAGTATGTATTTTTTTAGTTTTATTATTGTAACCAAATATCTTAAAGTTCAATGTGTTTGTAATTGACATTGTTAGGGTAAATAATAAATATATGAATCTTCTTTTTTTAGACTGTTTAATATAAGATAGGTGCAAAGCATAAATAATTTAATAAAATTTACAGAAATATATAGTTCGCCGTATAAACACATAAACCATCAGTATCTTAATTCTTATGAATCAATTAAACATTATACACATTTAAAGTTTTACAGTTATTGCCTGTACAAAATTTTTGTTAAACAAAAGTGTAACAAATTCTCCCACAGTTGACCATGCTAGAGTTGTACTTGGAGGACAAGGACAGGATGATTACATAAACGCTTCTTTTATGGAGGTAAACAAACTTGTTTCCATCTGTTTTTAAATAAATAACTCAGTATGCATCGTTTGATGTTAAGTTAATTATTGTTGGCTTTATCTGTGTTGTGGCCTTTTTAGAATAAAGTCTTGTTTAAAAGTTGTCTGCTTACACGAGGTCTGCGACACGCTGTTAAGTTGGAACGAAGATTTGGTGTAACATTTATTTCGTTTCTGTATTCAAAGACATTTAAGTTTGACACCTTAATCCTTCAATAAATACTTCTATATAAAACAGCGTTAAAGATATTAACAGTTTGTTTAATGAAACACACACACACATATGTGTGTTCCAACTGAAATCTAGCACCCCGGCTTGACCGGAGGTCGTGAGTTCGAACCTCACTGCAGGCTAGTTGCTTTTCTAGCCTGCTCTGCTTGCATCATTGATCCACAGAATCAGTGAGTCTACAGTGGCTTTTAGTGTACAGTTTAAACTAGATCACAATTCCAACATACTGTAGCAGTATATAAATTGCCAAAAATGGCATAACATTTATTTGTAGCTTGTTTCACGCTGTGCTTTAGAATTGAATAATTTGGATGAATTCTTTCAACATTTGCCATTAATATCTTATAGTGTGTTTTAACAGCCAACCAAAAAAATTAAATCCATTTTTTATAAAGGGATATTCCAAGAAGAATAAGTTCATAGCATCTCAAGGCCCCAAGCCAAACACTATGGGGGATTTCTGGCTGATGGTTTGGCAACAAAATGCTTCAATCATCGTCATGCTCACTGGAATAAAGGAAAGGAACAAGGTTTGGGAACTAAAATGTCAATTATTCTACCTGGTTAAAATTGCCAGGCTTAGTAGTGCCTTTTTTAAAGCGAGCATAAACAGACATTGTCGTCAGTATATTTTAAGTCAAAGATATACTGACAATGTCTTTTAAGGCAAAATATATACCTTTTTAAACATCTTAAAAAGTATCTGATCTCAGTACTAGCTTTGCTAGATATCCTGTTTTTCCGGTCAGGAATTTAGAGTCAACATTGGTAAGAACATAAAGCTTCAGGTTCCCATAGAGTGTAACCTAGTTTATAGTATATATCACAAAAGTCAACTTCTTAAAAAACATATTTCTTAACCAACTAAAAAAGGGTGTGAACTTTCATAAATGGTATTAACTTCCCAACTATACAACACCATGTCCTTATTCAATGGTTTTTATAAATTAATTATATCTGAATTATAATGCAATTTTTGATGAAATAAGCTGGTTGATAATATTACAAAAGTGAATGCTTTCCAGGCTAAATGTGCCAAATATTGGCCTGAACTTGGGACAAGTGTTCAACATGGAAAGATCTCTATCAATTGTGAAGAAGAAATAAAACTTGGTGGAATTATCAGAAGACAGTTTGCAATCTGCTTTATAGAGGTATATATAATGGGTTTTAGTTATAGATAAAAATGCATTTTAGATAAAATAAAAAGTTGTCAATTTAAACAATTAATAGAAGTGTCTTTTAGAGTCATTTGTGTGTAAAGCTTGGATCTAGATAAAAATTTGATACAAAATAAACTTGTCAATTTAAATCCACTAATTTAAGCGCATTGGAAATTCAAGAAGCATATATTTGTCTTTACATTGGATAAAAAAGTATAAACATTTATTGTGATTTTGACTAAAAGTTACAAAAAGTTTTTATTTAGACAAAAACAACTTTTCCTAAACTTTATTCTGCAAAGTGTTTTTCTTTATACATATGCTATGGAATTATTGTTTTTGGTTTAAGAATCATTCTGAAAGCAGTATTGTGTGTTTTTAAACCAGTCATATCCAAACAGTTACACTCTACGCTTAACCACGCTATCATATTACTTATGGGAAACGCGTAAGGTTTCTTAATAAAGACAGTGTTGTGTGTTCTTAAATCAGCAATACCCCGCAATTTCATTCCCTGCTTAAGCCACAGTGTCTTATTACTTTCAGGAAACGCGTAACGTCACTCAGTTCCAATACACAACCTGGCCCGACCATGGAATTCCAACTACAACTTCAGACATGGTTTACTTGAGGAAAATGGTGGAAGAAAAACACAACAAACAAGCTCCTATTGTGGTCCATTGCAGGTAAAAATGTTTTTTGATTTAATTAGAGAAATCTTGAAGGATTTTAATGGAAAAAAAAATAATTTCCTAAATATATAATATTTTCTGGGCTATGATAATTCTGTCCTAGCAAAACTTGTACAACCTTAAATTAATTATGTACAAAAAAAGATTTGCCAAAGAAAGCTAGTACAGTTTTAATATACTGTTTCTAGACGTTAACACTGTGTTTAGACAGCAAAGAAACAATATTACGAAGGTTTGACTAAGCTTGAAATAACAGAAGTGTTGTTTAAGCTTGCGTACAAAAGCAACAAAGTTTGCAATATTGGTTTGCATTGCACCAAATATGTATCTCTAACCTCAAATAAATAAGCTTTTTTAATCCACTCAACAGTATGATATTACAACTAGACATACATATAACATTTTTTGTGTTGTGTTTTATTTACCACTTGTCCTGGAGTTTATATTATATAAGCATTTATCACATTTTATTGTTTTGTAAGGTCATTATTATACTTGTCATTTACCTCTAGTGCTGGAGTGGGTCGTACTGGAACTTACATCGCGATGGACGTTTCATTCGATCAACTCGACGCAGAAGAAAATGTTGAAGTTGCTCGAACTGTGATCAAGATGAGGGAGAACAGGAAGGAAATGGTTCAGACTCTGGTAAGATTATACTTTTTGTGGATCTAGAAGTATATATAATGACAAGGTATGTGCTGTACTTGGCACTTTTTCGACACTAGTACCAGATAATTTAGATAAAATGTAATCCTATCTGCTACCGAATGACTTCATTATTATGCCTAAACATGAAAAATCAATTATCCAGTTTGATGGCACTAACAGATGATAAAAAATAGTTGCTTACCTTTATCATCATTTAAACCACTTTTATTAGTGCAAATGGGTAGACAAAAAAATGAAAACAACCTCTAATTTCGTTCTTTAAGTGAAAGTATAGTATCACCAATAACAACAAGTTAAATTTTATACAATCGGGAAAATTGTTTTTGTATCTTCCAAATATAAATATGTTTGGTTCTGACTGAAACCTAAAAGATAAAAAATAGAAAAACTTTTCTGATCTGAACAAACACAAACTTATTTGCAGAGGTTTTTATTTAAATTGTCCCCCTATGAGGGATTTTTCTGCCTAAATTCAGTTTTATGTCATTTTATCAGAACTGCTATTTAAACACATTTAATTTGGTAAATTTTGTCCAACAATAATTTTATTTATTTCAGCAACAATATGTCTTCATCCACAAGCTTATAATGGAACATGAGATGTTTCCGGCAAGTGATCGGACAACAACTGAACTATTGGATCTTACTGAAGATGATTTGTAAGTGATTCATCTAATAACTCCAATGTGTGTCAATAGCAGTGATGCCTATAAATCATTTTGAAAAATAACTTAAGTCAAGTCAAGTCTTTTGCAAAAATAACCAAGTCTTAGTTGCCAATTCATTGGTTCCAGTCAAGTTATTATAATTCAACAAGTTAATTTAAAGTTAAGTCATTGACATAAAACTAACACAATTGGTAAACTCGGCTGAATATGAGCAATAACTTAATTAAAACTAACAAAAACACAATATACAGCTTTAAAATTTTTTACCTACAAAAATTGAGATAAATTCCCCAATTTTATTCAAAAATATTTATTCAAACACTTAATTTTAACCCAAGATATATTACAAAATACTTAATACGTGTTTGAGTTAAGCATTCATGTTCATTTTGTGACATGCTTATCTTACACAACAGTGGGGTCGCTTAATTTTATACGTTTTAGAGCTGAAGTCATAAATGAAGAATTCAATCTTCTTTCTCAAATCCAGGCGATGGGTAAGTTAATAAATAAATATTTGTAAAAATAATTTATATATAAAATAATATAAATAAATATTTATAAATGCAACCAAAACAGTTTTTAACAAAAAGTATTGTTTATAAAATAAAATTATGAAACAAAGACATACCAACGTTTTATAATAAATATATTATTAGTATATTTTTCTGGTTTTATTTGAAATAACAAACCAGTGGATATTTTATCAAATAATGTGCAAGCAGAATCATTTCATCACGATTCACTTTCAGAAAATGAATAAAAAAAAATTCTGGAATTCTGGAAATTCTGGAAATATTTTAGAACTATTGATTTTTATCTTCCAACTTAAATTCTTAACATATTTAGGTCAAGTGCAATCACAAACAGAAGAAGAAATCACAGTCGTACAGGTAAAGGTGAACTTGACAAAAATATCTTGTCTCGTACATGTACTTAATAATGCTAGGTTAACAAAATACAAGCTAAGCTTTGATTTTTAATCCTAACTTTCATGGCAACTTATTTTACTGCCAGCAAATCTAGAGAAACAATAAGAACCTTGGCTAATATTGTTTTACAGCAACTATTTAGTTGTTTCAACCATAGTGTTTTTCATACTTGAACCTATTTATGAATTTCCTTTATCAGGGATACAACTGTTCTACCACCTTTATTGCATCACAATCCTCTTCTAGTGACAAACAAGCAGAGTTCTGGAAGTCCATTATTTATCAGCAAGTCAACACTGTTGTGTGTTTGGAGGTAAGTTGGTGTGGGTGAAAAGTATCAAGAAAAACTTTGTTACGTGTTTATAAACATTTGTATTTATCGTGTCGTTTGATGAACTTATTTCACCACTTAACCTCAGTAGCCAGCATAATAGTCCTGTTATGGCCAGTCCATGAGCTTAAACCTCACCACAAACAATGTATTTTCAAGCCTAACTTTGCTTGTACAAACAATATAATTGCTCAACAGACATCAGTTAGCCCCAGTGCAATATGATATGTATTGTTAATGCAGTTCTACACACCACCAGCTAACTATTTTTTCTAGCCTGCCTTGCTTGCATCATTGATCGAAAGAATCTGGTCATTACTTTTAAACAAATCCCAATGCCTGACTGATTATTTATGCCTAACAAGACAATGTATTGTTGTTAATACAACACATCTTCACAATTTTAGCCTTATGAAGCTGACATGATTACTACAAGTGGAGAAGAAATGGTGGACTTTGGAGATGTGAAACTCACAATTGAGTCAACCAATGATCGAGAAAGTTTTGTTGAGAGAACTGTTAAAGTGGAGATGACGTCACCAGTTAAGGTGGAGTAATATGAAATATATGTTGGACTAATAATATATATACTTATTATTATGCATGACTGCAAAAACATGCTGTAAATTTCCTTTATTAAGGGAAGTTTTGTACAGACATCAATATTTAACCATTTTCATGTATTAAATAAATGAATTGCAATGAGATATGCAAAGTAACTTGAAAAAAATATTATTGCAATTGGAAGTTTAAAATTATTTTTCTTTATCGTTATCCAACAATAAGGATTCAATTGTGGTGAAATACCTGGTTTTGAACACCTGGAAAAATGTCAACATCCCTCCGAGTTCAAAGTTCATGTTGGAGCTGATCGATGAGGTTCAAAGGTCACAAGAAAGCCCACAAGAGGGCAGCAGAGTTCTGGTTCAATGCAGGTAAATCCAAGGTAGCAGCAATGTGATAAATACTGTGAATGAAATGATATGTTAGGCGGTGGTTCAATGGAAGATGCACAATCGCACATACAAATGTGTTTAAAAGTGTGATATAGTCCTTCTGAAGCTGCTTTTTCACCAACGATTATGATAGGTGGTAGGTTTATTTATAGTTTGCACTCAAAATTTCAAAATTCTCGCTATTTCAGGAGTGACATTACCACATTGCCTTATAAAATCATAGTTTTACTAGTAATAAGATAGAATGGTAAAGGATATCCACAACATTACAAGCTTGAAATTAATGCAGGGTTTTTTATTATATTGTCATTTTTGGTCAACAGAAATTTGTTTGCCATTACCATAGAATGTTGTAAAAGGATATTGACTCAGACACCAAAGTAGTAAATCACCTTACAGGTGTAAAGCGCAAAAGAGCGATTCGGCCTATCAGCACTTTCTGGGGCTATTTACCAGGCTAACAAATAAATATAAAACTCGGAAAATTAAATTTAATACTACCACCCAACCCAAACACTAACCCCATCCAAACTTAAATCAATAGGTATTCCTTCATTGGTGCATGTGTAAAAGAGCGATCCGGTCAAATTGCCATTTTCTAGAATGTCTGGCATAAAATGAACGATATACATTACAACAGAAAATATACATGAATATAACAACTAAAATGTTTGTTATCACTGGAACCTGCCAATTTACAAAACTGCTTATAAAATAAACTAGAGATTGCTGTCGCTTAATGCCTTAAAACTACAATGTTATTTGTTTTATTTACCTGTTGTTCAAAATATCATTGTTTTCAGCGACGGAACTGTGAGGACCGGCACCTTCATTGCTCTGATGAACATTCTGGAAAGATTGAAACCTCAGAACAAAGTCAATGTTTTAAGAACTGTGAAAGATCTGAGGGACAGGAGACCAAACATGGTGGACAACCTGGTTAGTTAAACAATAAGTTTACTGTGACAAGAATGGTCTTCTACGTTTTGCTTTCAAGAGTAAATAATTTTACACAAAGCGATTAAACCAGTCGTTCTCAAATGTTTTCAGCCAGCTGCACAATTAAAAATGTAAACAATTAGCAGCACACTTTACACAAAAATGTACTTAAACTACAAGGGAAGACAATGGGTATTACAATCATATCTACAGTTATCTTGTGAATAGTGTGCATTCAGTCTTTCATGCTTGCCAATTTCTAATACAAATAGGCTCTTTTCCCAATAACAAAAAGTTTTTTGGCTCACTTGAGAGCCTTTCGAGACACACAGTTTAAGAAACACTGGCTTAAACTGCCAAGGCAAATGTACTGTAAGAGCTTCAAAATACACAATAAACTTTTACAAAATTGCCTTTTACCATAATGGTTAATGTTTTAAACACTGTATCACTGTATATTGCTTAGGTGGTATATAGAAAGTAAAAAAGAAGATTTCTAAACATCTATTTTTTCCAGGAATGTTACAAGTACATTTACAAAGTGGTGAAAGAACAACTCTCATCTCCCAACATTTATGAAATTATAAATCAATAAAAAAAATCATAATTACTAATATGCTGTAATAATTTTAAGAATGTTAGTAGTTGTTTCTACATTATAGGGTGTTTATTTTTATTGCTTTTGTATGAGATTTTGATTAAGTTCCAAATTAATTTATTGTGTTAAACCTTATTTTTGTAATTTGTTCTGATTATCATAATTTATTTATCAGAAATAAACTGTTGTATTTTGTGCGGAGATTGCGAAGAATATTATTTAATTTGCTCTTGTAGTTAAAGTTAATATTTTTCTGGAAATTTTTCTTATATTTTTGTAATGGGTTATTCGCAGCCTACAAGTGAAACTAAAATCATGTTAATAAACAGTTATAAAGCACTGGTATGGATATTTGTAGACCTATGTTTGGTTAAAAGCTGCTTTAAGAAGTGGGGAAATTAACATAGGATGTTACACCCACAGATTAACTTATGGCTTCCGCTAAATCAGAAACACATAACAACTCCTTTCTCTTTTTAAACCACACAAGCACAGTTTAACAGCCACTGGGTTGTGGTTGATGTTTTTCTTTTAAAAAAATCAAGTCTCTAAAACGGTTCAATGTCAAATAAAAGAAACATGAATATTCTGGGATTGTTGGCTGTAGGTTCAGTTCTGTTTGTTATTTCAAGCTCAGGTAGGCAACTTAAATAATTCTAATATTGCTAAAATTATAACAACAATAACAAAGCCAAACCATAATTTTTGGCTTATAATAGAATAATTTCAATAAATTGTAATATAGTTAAGATTAAACCAATATACTTGGTTGGGTACACTATGCATGGATCTGTAATGTGGCTTGATAATAAATTTCAAAGCCAAAAAGGTTGAGTAAATGACACCTTATCAACACCGCTGTACCTGTTCAACAACTGAAGGTGCTGACTTATGCCCCAACTTTCGCAACTCAGACTGAAACAATTGCATCCCATCTTTTATAAGTAATGCTTGAATTGCTTCTCAGTCACATTAACTGAATATGCTACAAGCTCGTATCGAAACGTCTTAATCAAGATGATGTCGATCTACTCGACCTTTTTGTCTTTGCAATTTATGATTAAGTTAAATCAGTATATTATATAAAAAGGGGCTGTAAACAAAGTGATGTAAAAATGAGTTTATTTAAACAGAAAATTGCAGTTCGTCATTAATTGGCGTTGGAGACAAAGTGTTTAAATTATCAGAAGATCTTCAAAATGCAAATGAAGCCGAGAACAATTGTTCATTGTTGGGAGGACATCTAGTGGTGGACAATAATGGAAAAGTCAACAAAAGTTTAATAAAGTTGGCGGACACATTAAGAACAGGTTGAAATAATTACAAAAATAAATTAAAAAGGAAAAAAACAATAATACCACACCACCAATATATTGCATTATTATTGTGAAAAAACAGTATGTTACAACCGACAATGCAGGATCTAAACAATAAAATGCCTTTTTATCAAAATTAAACTAAATGTTATGCGATAACTACTCCACACACTGGTGACATTTTATCTGAAACATTATGGTTATAGCATGTAATGAAACCATGTGAAATAAGTCAGCTACCCCTATTATAGCAAAATGTTTAATTCCTTAATTTCTGGCACCGTGGACATCAAATCTTGCCTCACATTGTTATTTTAGATTTGGGTGTTTCAAAAAACAACTCTCAAGCCTCTGATTATTGGGGTGGTTATTTTGATATTTTTTTGAGTATTATTTAATTAAAAACAATATGTTAAGGTCTCACAAGAGTTTACATTTTCTACAAATTAAATGTTAGTCATCCATTCCATCCAACGCTTTATGGAATGTATTACAAATATTCAACTTCACCACTTTTGAATGATAGTTGGAAAAGTGCAAGTGAATTGGGGCATCTGTCCTACATAGACCTTTACTCAAAGTAAGTTAAAGTAGTTATTAACAGCAGAATAATGAGGTAAAGCTAGCAATTCATACACTATTAATAGATATAACCGAGTGTTGCTCATCCAGCAGTTTTATATAAACAATCAATGTTTTGATGTCCTATACGAGACGCCTTCATCAGGATAATGGCATATCATGCAAGACAGATTCCTTATAAAGCGGCAAATTTCAACCAACCAAACATATAAACAGCAATGATGACAAATCGCACCAACTTAGTGATACAAGCTCAGTGGTGTAAAAGCGACCCTGTATAAATGTTAAATATACTATATATATATATATTTCGCCAGCAAAAGCAATGTAAGTATATTTTAATTTTAAAGAATGTGCAGACTTTGTTTAAGTTGAACAAAGTATGAATTATGAAGTAATTAAAGACATGATAAAAAACTACCATAGTCACAAAATACAATATTTATATAATTTGGCTATAAAACATATAATTTGGCTATAAAACTTAGTTTTGAATTATAGCAACAAATAATAAAATGTCCACTACAAAATCATTTTTGTTAAAAAAACTCAATTTTCACGAAATCTAACTTTAAGTAGTTTTAAAACTCAGGTCTTCAAATGCTATATTTAAAATTATGATCAAGGTTAATGTTGTCCTGTTTTTTAGAATGGCCCCAGGTCGGATGGCGATATACTTTTGTTATGCTTCCCAAAATATTATATATAAATGGACAGTAACAATCAATGAAACATGTGCTGGACAGGGTAAGAAAAATAGACGATATTATCACATAGACTACTCTTTAATGGGTAATAAAAATATATATATTGAATAATTTTTACTGTAGAAAGCCTACTTCTGTATGGGCTTTGCTATTATTCTTCACCTAACTACGACCTCCAGCCATTAACTGAAGATTATTTTGAAATGTTGACAAAATGTTACCTAATGATGCATGGGCTTAAAAAGCCATGCTATGTCTAACTACAACCTCAAGTCATTATACTTCAAAGATTTACTGTAATCTTGAATAAAAGTTAAACAAAACTTTAAGTTTCACAATTTAAATAAACTTAGGTTGGCATCTTGACTTTAAATTGTACGGAAGTGAACTTGCAAACCCTGGACATAAGCTTATTTATATTTATGCGCGAGAAACTCGTCACATGTATTCACACCGACTGACAGACATTATTGGTACATTCAAGAACCACACTGAGCAAAAAGGAACCTTCTATGCACCAGGTAAAATATATATTTCTCTTCACTATTAGTTTGTTTCTTTATTAGTGTAATTTAATTCACATTGATAACGCATTAGCATTCTATTTTTATTTGAACTGTTCCAACCATGCATAATTGTAATCAAAAACAGATACCCTTATAGTTATATTTCTTGTTCAACAATTACAACCGTTCGGTGTCATTTATGTTAAAAGGCGACTTAATAGGCCACTTGCAGCTTGCGGTCACGTGACTAGTTACCGCATAGCAACGCGTTACTGGAGAGCAAGCTAATCCAGTAGCTACTGCTAGCAGATACGCGTTACCGACAGTTAGCATTCAGTTGATGGTTAAAACAGTTTTTCAAACGAAGATGGTGATTTATTTACCTTTCACAGGTACATCATTCCTTTTAGTTTTCAGAAGTTGTTTGTTTGTTTTTATGAGTAGTAAATATATAGGATTTTAGAAGAAACTACAACATCCAATTGTAATGGCGAATTTCAGTGGTAAGTTTGGTATATATTTTCTTTGTTTTTGAATGTAAGAGCTTATAAAAAAAATTGTTCAGTTAAACATATTATGTACGTGATTGTATATTTATATATAGCCCTTGCTTTTTTAAGAAAATTATGCTATTTGTAGTGTTTGATTAATGTTGTCTTATTTACAAAATTCTAGCTCTAAGTCAAAGTGAAGGGCTCCAAGAAGGCTCTTCAAATAAGCAACATCATTCTAGCTGCTACCATTGCTGTGTCCCAAGATGCAATGGGGATTCTCGATATAATTCCTCATTGCACTTTCATCGTTTACCTGGGAGGGAAAGCGAAAAAAAATTGAGAGCGCAATGGGTTGTAAAAATCAGAAGAGATGAAGGTCCATTGTTTAAGGTATGTTTAGTTGATTGAACTAATTCTTGTATCTTCTTAATAAGCCTACTTATTTTTGGATTTTTGTGTAGATAACAACAAGCACTCGGGTCTGCTCTCAGCATTTTACTTTGGAAGATTATAGGCCGCCTGATAAGGCTGGCCGCCAAATTCTAAAGAAAGGTGCTGTGCCATCAGTGTTTGATTGGTCTCAAGAGCATAAAGCTCGAAGAAAAATTTTGCGAACGAATAACAGGTAGGCCTATATTATATATATATATGAAACTTATTTTTGTAACAGAAAATTATAAATACTAAGATTTCCTTATTGCATTTTGCAGTTCTATCAAGCATATCTATATATTTTATATGCTTATTACTTAAATTTAGAAAACATCAGGAGAAAGATATAGTAAAATTTAAGGCTTTTTTACTTTTTATAGTGATGATGTACATGAGTACGAGGATATTAAATGCCCAGAGGAAGATAAAAGCCAAAGTCAGCTGTCAGATAAAATTGAAAG
Organism: Ascidiella aspersa; assembly: GCF_963924565.1. Lineage (NCBI taxonomy): Eukaryota > Metazoa > Chordata > Ascidiacea > Phlebobranchia > Ascidiidae > Ascidiella > Ascidiella aspersa. Next base: position 31,781,231 of record NC_139452.1, on the reverse strand, counting down.
TTTGGAGGAAAAATTAAATGCAGCAAAAAATGAATTGGAAAAATATAGAAAAGAAAAATTGGATGTTGAGTTAGAATCTGAAAAAATTAGGGCAATGTTAATTGAAGAAATCAATCAACTTAAAAGGTCTGCTGCTGAGCAATTAGCATTACATAAATTTGGTTTGGAAAGATTTTCCACAGATAATGACAGCATTAAGTTTTACACTGGTTTTCCAAGTTATTTGCATATAAAATCTTTGTTTGAGATTGCAAGACCCAGTGCAGAATACATGAGGTACTGTTATGCTTCCGGTGAGAGGGAAAGTAGACCAGGGTCCAGACATATGCAATTAATAGATGAATTTTTTATGTTTATTATTCGTTTAAGGCTGGGGTTACTCGAGCAAGATCTGGCTGACCGCTTTCAGATACATATGTCGACTGTGAGTAGAAAAATTACAACCTGGGCAAATTACCTATACTTTCTTTTAGGAAGTCAGCCCATTTGGCCCTCAAGGAAATATGTTAAAAGCAAAATGCCTGATGAGTTTTGTAGGTTATACCCATCCACTAGAGTAATTTTAGATTGTACTGAAATATTTGTGCAGACCCCATCATCATTAGTATTGCAATCACAAATGTATTCATCATATAAGTCAACCACCACCTTGAAAGGCCTGATTGGAATTGCACCGCACGGAGCAATTTCATTTGTGTCCTCTTTATATACAGGATCTATATCAGACAAAGAAATTACCAGATGCAGTGGAGTTTTAGATTTGTTAGAACCTGGTGATTCAGTAATGGCAGACAAAGGGTTCATAATTGCAGATTTATTAAGTGAAAAAGGGGTGTCCCTTAATATTCCTCCATTTCTTGAGAGAAAATCTCAGTTCTTACCACAGGATGTCCTTGTGACAAAGTCAATTGCTAAACTAAGAATTCATGTGGAAAGAGCAATCAGAAGAGTAAAAGAAAATCATTTTTTTGATTCAGATGTACCCCTTTCTATGCTAGGTTCTATTAATCAAATGTATACAGTTGCATGTCTTCTAACAAATTTCCAAGGGCCCCTAATTATAAAAAAATAAATAAATTTTATTTTGTACATATTTATGTGTTTGTGTTGTTGTTAAATTTATTATTTTGGTTTTATCTGTCACAGGTTGTTCTTTCTTTTCTATTACATTTGTTATACCTGTTTGTGAATTTTACTAATTACCAATGGCAATAAAACATACACATTTATTGCAAATAATAATCAAAGAAAAACATATCGACTTTATCTTTGGCAAGTTGAAAGAACTCTGGGTCAAAAGTAATTCGGTCGCATACATACACATCTTCACTAATATAAGTAAAAAAATCACACCAGTCCAAACCGGTAAGGCCAAGTTGACATTGGACCTGGTAGTAATAAACATGGTTTCTTTTTAGGTGGAATGCATCCATACCAGTGACCTTTTCTAAATAGTTGACTTTTTCAAAATTACTTTTACCTTCTTGAACTACCTTAACTTCAAGTAATCCAAAAGGATTATTTCCTGTGTGAATGGCTTCTAAGTCATAAACTTTCCTATCTGGGCTGCAGCCTAGCCAGCAAGCCTTTGGATGGATGATGAGACCAGATGGAAACAGGTTTACCTTTTCATTTTTACATTTTTTAGCATATGTCATAGCAGCTTTCACTTCATATTCAATACCTCTTTTCATTGCAGCAGTTAAAATGTTTTTTTCTGGATTTAGTTGCTTTTTTAGGCTGTCAAAATTACTTAACCTTTTTGCCACAAGGCCAAATTTACTGGCTGTAATTCTTTTTTTTCTTTGCAAATGCCATAGGAAACTGTCTCCCTGAGTAATCGTATCATCCTGAATTTTTAGGCTTTCTTCTGTGCTGACATAAAGTGACTGAAATGACTGATGCTTGTCTTTGTCCAAGCACGAAACAAAATTATTGCTGAACCGTTGCCCTGAAGATTCTATTGGAAGTTGAGGAAAGCCAGTGCAGGAGAAATCAGTTATAAGATACTCCTGGGAAAGACTTTGCTGATAAGAGAGCACGCTTCCTTTTGGAACAGCTCCAAACTTAGTTGCAACAAACTGCATCTGACACAGCTCATTAACCCCTGGAACTAAGGAAGCTATGAGTGGTTCAGGCTGCAGACCACAGAAATGTTCTTTGGTGAAAGTACCATATGAACATGATGGTGAATACAATGTGCTGCTTATAAATTTTAAATAATTGGCTCCAGCTTGTGGCTTCTTAACAAGCAAGTCTTGTACTTCCTTATTTTTGACTTTTTTACCCCTGGGAATACTCCATTGTTGTTGCAAACTGGTACAAGAAAGGTTGTCGGGCATATGGTTTAAGTTCAGTTGTTTACAGTGAGCCATGTAAAAAAATAAACCTACAACATGGTTGCAAAAGCCACTCATTCCAGCAACACATGAACATTTTCCAGACATCGATTTGGTTACAAGTGTTACAGACGCTTGTAGGTTATGCGGTGGCTCATTTTTTTTCATTGACCTGTAACATTTTGCAAATACAGTTGCCTCCTCTTCTGTGTAGCTCACTGCAACATACACATAAACATATTAAATCATTTTCTTGTTAGGCTACTTCAATTTCGTAGGACGTGATTAGCAACTTATAATTTAAAATGTTTCTGTTCTTATAACCTGTATGTTAAACAAATTATAAAAGCAACCTACTTTAAAATATAAACTAACCATTCTGTGAAAGGTTTTGTAGTAAAGCAATAAAATATGGTTTGCGTATATAACATTCGGTCCACTTACACTTCATATCATGTAGATACCCTGGCTCAGCAAAAAATTTATATGCCTTATGGGTGTTCTCGCACCCCGACTTGACCTGTGCATATTGTTCCACTTCTGCGAATGTAATTGGCGGAAACAAGGTCAAGTCTGTCCTCCCAACAGCTGGAACATACACATTTTATATATATATTGCTCTAAATTTGTCATACGAAAAGAAAGGAAAAAATAATCTTACCATTAGAACTCATTTTACTGCAAAGTTCTTTCTTCGAAAACTTCACCAATCAGAATCCAAAAATCAGTTTGTATTATAAATCTGTTTGGTAATGTTCCTAACATTTAAAGTTGGAAGGAAGAGTACTATTAATAATATGGTTTTGCTCATGAAAATACAATCGATTTCGTATATATTTTTTGTTCTATTTTGCCGCTAGGACGCCGTAAAACTTGAAGGTTTAGATAACTAGAGCATAAATAGTTGGAAAGGGTTGATTATGGTGATTATCTGCAGTAAGATCGAACTGTAGGATAGACCGCCCCCGCTTTACAGAATTATAAATAGGATTTCCATTCCAGAACAACATCAACGCTAACTGTCGGTAACGCGTATCTGCTAGCAGTAGCTACTGGATTAGCTTGCTCTCCAGTAACGCGTTGCTATGCGGTAACTAGTCACGTGACCGCAAGCTGCAAGTGGCCTATTAGGAGGCCAAAACATGACCTCGGTCATACCGGGACCGTCGCTCTACCAACGGAGCTACACAATCTCAGACAGGAGCAAGTCAAGAAACAACCATAGCACCGTTGCCTGCTGTTCGTTAAACTAGCCTGTGGTGAGGTTCGAACTTACGACCTTGGTCATACCGGGACTGTCGCTCTACCAACTGAGCTACACAGGCTCAGAGGGGAGTGAGTCTAAGAAACAACAATGCTTGCCACATTGTGTTAGTACAAGCAACTTTACATTGACAGGGATCTACAGTACCGTATCATTAAATAAAATATACAAAAACATATGTATTCAACAACTTTAATCTAGCCTTTTCCGAAAGAGTTGTTGAACACATATGTGTGTGTATATTTCATTGTATTATTTGTTGATCAATTTAAATTGATATTATTATTTCACAATACCATAAAAAATGTTTAGATATCAAGGTTTTACTTGGAGCCAAATGGAATTCCAATCAATGGCTTTGGAGTGATGGAACAATTGCTAATTTTAAACCTCTTAACTCTTGCCAACAAAAAGCTTTGTCATATGAGGTTAATGGATGGAAAACAGTTAACGTTGAATGTACAACAAAAGCATATTACGCTTGTCAAATCACTTGTAAGTAAAACACAACTAATATTTAGATTGGCTAGTCGAGTGAAAACTACATAAAAAATATAATTTAACAAGTTTTTTTTAAAAGTGCTTTGAATAAAAATCAGTTAACAAGTTATTGAAAACTTAAAATATAAAATATGCAGGTAAATTTCATCATCAGTTTTTTATCGTCGGAATTATTTGTTCTATTTTGAGGGCAAGATTCTGTTGTTGAAAAACATACCAAAAGTTTTTTAATTATAAAGGGGGTTCTTCTGACAAATATGTACAGCGCCGACGTTTCAATTACCTATACGGGTAATCTTCTTCAGGGAAATAAACTTAACTTTACACAAAAGGTATATATACAGTGAGTCAAAATACGAAAAAACAAGGTGGCAAACGAGGCGAAAAAAGGAAACAATAACGGGAGAACGTGATAACCGACCGAAGCTTTCTATTGGCCGCTTCTGAAAAAAAAATCTTATTGCCCTGAAGAAGATTACCCGTATAGCTACAGGTAATCGAAACGTCGGCACTGAATACATATTTGTCAGAAGAACCCCCTTTATAATTGATACAATGCCTGGCAGCAGCAGTATATTCAAAAGTTCTTTGCTTGTGCATAGTTAAACCAGAAGTCCACAAACCAAAATGCAACATGACTTCAGGAACAATTAAATGGCCACAGACTTTTGCCAACATAGCACAAACTGAGGGCTACAAAGTTGAAATTGAGGTAGGAGAGATTATCTTCACTCAAAATTTTAGTTATCAAAAATAAATTTAAAATATTTGTATTATTACATTACCTTTTCTGCTATATAAAAAACCAAAGGCCATAAAGTTTATTTACACAGGCTAGAGTTTAATATGGCACAGGTTTTATGGGCGCTGGTCTAGAATCCTATCACTTATTTAAAGTAACAAAACAAGATGTCAAAATGGAAATTGCAAGAAATAAATAAATATGAGAGAATAAATATAATTAATACTTGACCCACGCAAACCCAAACGCTATATTGCACCCAAACCCAAATAATGTTAGCAATCTAAACCCTGGGAATCTGGTAGGATTCTAGACCAGCGTCGTTTTCTATAAACTCTTGCCCACCACATTAATCTTTATCATCAACCCCTGTGTTGTTTTCTTTCCAGATAAAAATCAAGACCAAAAATTGGGAATCTGTGAGCCAACGTCATCCATATAATTTACAAATCAATTTCAATTTACTTCAAAATGCAGCTGATTACTCAATTAAGGTAGAGTAAGTAACAAAAGTCCTATACTTAAAGCATTCACTTTTTATAAACTTTAAACAGGTCTCGGCAATATTCACTGGATGTTCAAACTTTACAATTGAATCAACTTTGGATTTTACAACAGCCACAAAAATATCAACAAGAGTAGTTGGAGCAAAAGTTGTTTCGTCAATGCATTGTGTTATACAAGTTCCTTACAATAACAACAGCAGTGAAAATACTTCATACATTGTAAGCATTATTTTACTCTACTTGTTTTTTAGTCACAATAAAAACTTAAACTAAACAGTATAATTACCTGAACTGTATAAACATATGTGTAAGGCTTATGGTATTCACCAACACTCCAATAACATAACTCAGTGACGATTTTGGTGACTGTTATAAGAAGAGGTAAGGTGCTCAAATTGTTTTTTAAAGCCACTGTAAAGTTTGAACATTGACAATCCCGTATAACTGAGATTGTGAGTTTGTCAAGATACAGCAAGCAAAAAAGCTAATAAAAACATCAAAGCCCACACTGAAGTAGGCATCATTTTGAACATTTCGAGTAAAATAGATAAAATTCATCCGAAACGTTTAAAATAAGACCTACTTCTGTATGGGCTTTGATATTGTTACAATATCTTACTACAACCTTCAACCATAATGCTCCAAAATGCTACAGTTGTTTCTCAAGTTTCTCCCCTCTTAGCCTGCCTAGCTCAGTTGGTAGAGCAGGAATAAGGTTGTGAGTTCCAAGCTCACATCCATTTTTTTGTTATTCTCACCTAAAGCAGAATGCCAGAAACAAACAGTGGCCTGTTTTACTTTGTATTTTCTAAGCTTTCAACAATAATAAATTTTATAATTGAACTTAGATTGTCGGACAAAGCTCTGTGAACAGTACAAATCATATCCAAGCAACAAAAGTGGATGGAAAGATAGCCATTGACCTTAAAGATCATATGGGTGGAGGAAAAGTTGTTTTTACAGTAAGAATATATGTAAAATTACTTTTTAATTGAAAAACGTTATGTTTCCTCGATTCATCTTAATTCATGTTACCACAAAGTATTTTCAACAATATCGGATCGGAGCCAATAACCGATAACAAGTATTAGTATCGATACCTGTCTGAGATTAGGGTGGTATCAGTGTCAAATTTAATATAATAATTTACTGCAACGATTTTTACCTTAAAAGGTAAATTTATACAAAAATACTAGAACACCCATGAAACTAAACTTCTTAAAAGCGACATTTGGCTCAATAAACTGGATAAAATTACCTTTTAAATATTTAAATTTCATCTAATTGTTTAAGCATAGTGATAAGGTAATTTGGTGTAATAAGATTGTGACACTTTTTGTCAAAAATAACAGGCATTGGGATCAGACTAAAATGTACATTTGGCTCAATAAAATGAATAAAATTGCCCTTTAATCATTTAATATTATCTATTTTGCTTGTTAGGGCATAGTGATAATGTCATAGGGCATCCAATAAGATTGTGACACTTTTTGTCCAGAATATTAGGAATTGATTTTGGAATAAAATGTGTCGGACATACCTGGTTGATGTTGTTCCTTGTATTGTAGATCAAAGATTTAACTGATGTTTCATGCAACGACAAGAATGAGTTTGTTTCTGTGAATGGATCCTGCCTTGCGCCAAGCTACACAAACAAAAGCATCTGCGTGAAAAGTAAGAATTAAGATGTATTTTATTTTTGGAAAAGAAACAAATAGCAAAAATAAGATGGCAAAAGTAAATCGCAAAATTTGTTGTTAAAAGTATGAATATATTTTAAGATACTTTATACATCTATTTTTAGAAAAATTGTTTATGTCACTAGAGTATGTAGCAATATATATAAAAAATTAGAATAAATATTTTCCTTTTAACAAGTTGTCAAGTAAAATCTAATAATAAAACACACATAACTAAAAGATTGTTTTACTGTGTTCTTTCTCAGTAATATATATACTTAAGTTTAGTTGTAATATCAAGTCTCACATACTTGCCTGATTTGTTTGTTATAGAAATATTTGTTTTTCAAAAGTTGCAAAGTTTGATGCAACACTAAACAATCTTTAATGTAACACTGTTTTGGAACCATTTTCCTACTCAGTCTTACATTTTACAATGACGGTGTGGACAGCCTTTTTCTAGTCCTGGGCCAAAACCAAACTCAGAAAAGTATCTACGGCCCTACGTGTCATTAAATGTTAACGGTAAACTTTACGCATTTTATAATAACAACCGCAACAACTGTTAATCAGGGATAAAAGTAACATATTTTGCCGAACTACATGTTACACTCGATACAGGAACAAGATTTGCATAAAACACAAAAAAAATTTGCTTTTACGTAGTTAAAATAACCAAAAAAAAATGAGAAATGGCCTCGTTCTCAGTAAAACAGGTCGCGGGCCGGTTGATTTGCGTTTGCGAGATCTTACTAGCGAACCATTGCCCACCCCTGGCGAGGTGATTTCAAATACATTCAGTGTAACATAGTTAATATTGTACTTTATTATCCAAACACAGATTCCGACTCATTATATGCAGCTGTTGGAAGTATATCTGCCATTTCTGTGGCAATCATTATTTCCCTTCTAGGAATCATATATTCTTTAAAAAAGTAAGTTGTGACATTTTCATTAAAATTTTACCAACTAGTGTGTGTTGACTTTGTAATGTTTAGTCAATAAAAGTTTCAAAGTACTAAAATCTACAAACCTTTAATTTACAGGAAAACGGTTTCCATGGAACCTTCCCCAACGGCTGTTAACGTCCAAAGAAATGGTAAATAACTTCATACCTGACGCAACCTAAACACAAATTGAGGTCTATAATAAGTATGTTTAAAGTACAAACAGAAATGGCAGCATCATGGGGATTATACATCTTATTACAAATGCTTAACAGTATAATAAAATCCAAAAGCTCTTTAACTTGACCCCAATTGAGCATGCACATTACCAAATTTCAAAGCTGATATAGCCACGGCGAATTGTAAAGGTGGAATAGCATATGGTGGATATTTGACAATCATAAAAATTGTATAGAGGGTGGAACGTGGATGCGAAAATCATATTTTTTGCACACCTAGCATAGAATCTTACCACAACCCAAAAAAGTTTAGGTGCGTACACAAATGTCCACCAGTGTTGTAAACAAGTCATTTTGAAATGACAAATGTCAGAGTCAAGTCATTTGTAAAATAACAAGTCAAAGTTTAAGTATTTTTGAATAAATAAATTTGAATTGATTGCTGAATATCCACCTGGATTTAGTTACCATACATAAAATGGCAAGTTACATAGGCTGTAGAGTGGCAGCCGGACTCGGGACTCAACGACTCAGTTTTATTTAATTGGCCAGAGTTAGACTCTGGTTATTTTTAACCGGTTCCACAACCCTGGTAGAAAGTGTCATTCAAAATTTATTTATAAAATTGGAAAGCTTTTTAGAATTGGCGCTTTTTAAAGTTGAAATGCAAATGATTTGTTACTTTTAGTAGCATCAACCAAATCAGACAACTACCATGAACTGGCAATAACATCCAACATTAGACAAAACAACTTGGTAATAATGACTTTATTGTCAGTTGCTGTAGCTTAGGGGTTCATAAACTGGGGTCCATGGATCCCTTTGGGGTCCGTGAAATAGATTTAGGGGTCCATGAAAGCCTAATTGAAGTTTTAGTGTTTTATTTAAAAAAGTAATCACATTTTCAAAAAAAGGTGTTTTAAAAGTAAAACGTTTCTACACGAAATCTAGTTAAGGTTCGTTTCAAATTTTTCGGAAACAGAAGATTTTTGTCTATTTGTATTGTGGCTTAAATTTATGACGTCATCTCTAAAAATTTGTTTTTGACACAGCGCAAATTTCTTTAGGGGTCCGTGCTAAAAAGGTTAAGAACCCCTGATGTAGCTGTTGTTTTTATTGCAAAACAATAAAAGTTGCGCAACTATTTACTTATAAGTAAAACAGCCTTTAAAATGTTTTTTGTTATCAAATGCATTTTTCTTTATATTTGCAGAGTTTGCACAAAGAGCTAAACCGAATGCATTGGAAATGGAGGATCCATACATGAATGCATAGAAATCAAAACATATATTAAAAAAAAACATAGCAGGGTATTTTGGAATGTTAAAAAACATTTTGAATTTTCAACTTATTATGTTTATGAACGCTATTAGTGTATGTTAAACGCTTGGTTAATTCCACCGATATGCCTACTTAATGCATTCGGGTCCCACACAAAGACAATGATTAAAAATGCTGTAAGGAGAATGAGTTTTAACAATTCTTTATTTAATATTTTCTTTCATGAAATGTTTACAAAATTTGGTCTAAATTTTTTATTTTAAATTCAAACTTTCTATATCGGTTTTTACTGTTTACTGAGGGAAAGGCATTCAATTGGATGGCTGTTAATATAGTTAAGAAAGACTGCTTGTTTTTATTAGGGTTTTTGCTTGGGATAGGATATTGCCATATTTTGTAGGTCATTGGAAAAATAACTAACTGATATAAACCTAAACTGTATTTTGCTGAAATTAAAAACAGTTGACTGTTCATTGTATTATTTTTTTTTATGAATATGCCTTCTTGTGTTTACTTATTGCATTATGGATTGGGAAAAAATCATTGTGCACAAACAAATATTTTAAACTATTGCCATTTTTTAAATTTATTTAAAAAAAACTATAAACTTTTTTTTTTATGTTTTATCTGTTTGTGATCTCTTGATGTGTTTAATTATTTAGTGTGCATAGTGATTTAACATTAATTTTGGCATGATGTTCAGAAGTTGTAATAAATATTTAACCCTTAAAAGTTTTTGCAAAAAAATATTAAGCTTCAAAAAATATTTTCCAGAACGTCACTTAGTATTAACTATATTTTTCGGTCTTAATATTTTGTTTGTTTATGGTTAGAACAATAAAATTCATTACAAAATAGTTTCTTTATTTGATGTATATTGTATCACATTCTTTATTGTCATTTTTTGGAATAATTATTTCAATGATTGAAAATACTGACATTCCAAAATAATATTGATGCATATTTTATGGTGTGCCCTTTCTATATCTCGATATCGGTAAACTATCAATCAAGGGTGCCGATAGGTATCGTGGAATCTTAACCCAATCTAACCTATATGTTATATGTGTTAAGCAATAAATCTTTCCTCGGTATTTCTGGTCTCCTATAGCCAACTGACATCGCAATTTTCGGGATATTTTAAATCGAATATTTCCTATAGGAACTAATCGGAATGACAAGGACAGCAGTTTTATCAAGTAACTGACCTGCGATCACACATATGTGTGTTAATATCTGAGATTTAGCCCTTCGCAGCTGCTTTTAGACCAACGATTACGGCTAACGTATAATTAGTACACCGAAAGCCATCGCAGACTCACCGAGTCTGTTGATCTATGATGCAAGCAGGGCAGACTAGAAAAACAAGTAGCCTGCAGTGAGGTTCGAACTCACGACCTCCGGTCCAGCCGGGACCGTAGCTCAAGGGTGCCGATAGGTATTTGAGAATGTTCAGAATCTGATTTTTGCTTAACCGGTAAGCTTTCATGATTTTACCAAATGTTGCATTTTGAGCTTATGTTGATTAGTTTGCAAAAACGTGAAGGTTTATAGTGAGCCAGGCAACACTTATTGTGCAAGAATTAACAAAATATACAGTTGTGCTTGCCACACCAATAAAAGTATGTTGAATAAAAATAATACACCTGGTAAAAAACAATCCTTAATAACTGACAGTGATTTGCTTATGTACACAACAACAAGATTTCACACTCGAATAAAATACAAAAAAGCACAAAAACACTGAGAAAAATAAGATATATGGAAAACCCTACAGGAGAAACACAGTTTGCTTGTAAGCAATAATAAAAATATAAAAAGATGATTGTAAATAGTTTAACAAAAACGTTGCCGTTAGATAATAAGACATCTAAAAATATACATGAATCATATTTCCACCATCATTGCAAGTTCAACGTTTCTTAACTATTAAATCTCATGAAGCAGTAGTTAGTTTATTTTGGCATTTTGTTTATTTGGCATTTTTTAGACGTATTATTCCTGGGCTGTTCTTGTAAAAAGAAAAAGGAAATATAAAGGAACATCTTTGGTGCCACATTTATAAAACAAATTTAAAGTTGCTCTTTAAACATTTGGAAAGTTCAGTTAGAAATGCAACATTTTATTTTAGTAGTTGCAAAACATTGTAATGTATTTATCGGAATACAATATTAAAAGTTATTTTCAGTAGTTTAATAATTGGTGGCACTTTTAATGAAACATATTCTGCCTCAAATTAACAAATGCTATAATTACATTTACATCTACACTCCTATTGCGCACGAGAGACACCTCAAGAAAAACATACAAAATATAAATTAACGAGCCTCATAAAACGTCCATTTATTCTATAGAGAAATACATAGGATAAAAATTTAAAAAATGTATATTTAAAAAAAAATAAATGGATTCTTATTTGCAAATGTGCCTAACTAATCTACTTATATATATATATATATATCAGTGTGTGTGCATGCGTGCGTGCGTAGTCATCTAAAAGGAAAACATTGTATTTTGAACCAGAAAAAAAATAAACCAAGACATTATGGTACAGATCTAAATAAATATAATAATCCTGATTAGGCCAACTGGTTTTGGTAATCCTTTCGAAAGGTGTAAAACACACACACATATAGAGGAAAAAAACAAAAAATAAAAAGTGTGAAAATATATACTGGTAAGTGAAGTCAAGAAAATAAATATATTTCAAGTGTTTCTGTGTGTTCTGTTAATTCATCTCTTCATCAAAAAATAAAAACCAAAGCAACCAAAAGCTCAGTTGATAAATAAGAATTATAAAAAGTTCAGTGAAAAAACACGGATAAAAAATTAAAAAGGAATGGTTTGAAGTGCAATTGTTCTGGTTCCTATTTGTAGTTTGCATAAGTGTTGAACGAAGAAAGATACTCCATGATCACCAAGTATATGAACTTGTAGCATTCCTGGTGAAAAAACACAAGTTATTGGGTCTTAGGCATATTCACACAATATATTTGTTGTTGCAATATCACAATAAACTAGGTTTAAAGGTATAAACCAGATTGAACTTTTTTGTTGAACAATTTTTTAAAATAACGATAAATATATGCATGCTATTTTATTTATCTTAACAGGTTATCTATAATAATATAGCAACTAGTATACATAAGTTTAAATGGCTCTTTGGAAAGGTATTGTACAACAAGGAAACATATTTAAGTGACAATAAACTGTTCCAAGGTGTTAATCCAAGGTTTCTCAGATTTATTAAGTTTGGTTCTAAAAAAGATTTTTCCAAATTTGAAATAAATTACATAAACAACATGAAGAAGTGTTTATTTTAATTACATTTTAACTTCATTATGTCTTATGTTTTTTTCGCTTAAGAGTTTAGTGGAAAGAATCAGATCTTCAAGGCTTCGTTGTTTTACTTAACATTTAAAACTTGGGCTGCCGAGAAAAAGGTTGAGAAACACTGGACAACCAATTGTCTAACTAACCAGATTGTCCACCATGTTTGGTCTCAGGTCCCTCAGATCTTTCACGGTTCTTAAAACATCGACTTTATTCTGAGATTTCAATCTTTCCAGAATGTTCATCAGAGCGATGAAGGTGCCGGTCCTCACAGTTCCGTCGCTGAAAACAATGTTATTTTGAACAACAGGTGAAGTAAGCAAATAACATTGTAGTTTTAAGGCATTGAGGGACTACAATTTCTAGTTTATTTCATGTAAGCAGTTTTTTTAAATTGGCAGGTTCTATTTTTTATTTATTTTGCAAATGACTTTTTCGGAAATGACTTGACTGGGACTTAAGTCATTTCAAAATGACTTGTTTGCAATACTGTGTGTCAGACATATACAGCATCCTGGTTTTTGTCACTGTTTAGAGTCGTATTTAAACGTAGAGATTTACCAACAACTGGCCTATGTTTAAATCGGCGAGTCGGGTAATAACAACCAGAGACCGGCTCCGGTAAATGTACAATTTTAAATCCTGAGTCGGGTTATGAATCTGCAGCCTACATTCCTAGCATTTACTTAATCAAAGGGTACAGCAATCCCCTCCTCAAAGAGGTGTCACATAATTCATCCACAGCAATACTTGGTTGAAACATTTTCCACAATATGTTATTCAACCTTTACAACTTATTCCACAAGTTCAGAGTCCGACTCAGGTCAAATAAAATTAAAATTAGCTTTGTTGAGTCCAGAACCCGACTATACTGCCACCTTGTGTATTCACCTGCATTGAACCATCACTTTACTGCCACCTTGTGGACCCCCTTGCGACCTTTGAACCTCATCCATCAGCTCCAACATCAACTTTGACCTTGGAGGGACGTTGACATTTTTCCAGGTGTTCAGAACCAGGTACTTCACATCAATTTTTTCCTGTTGGTGAAAACACACTGGCTAAAATAACAAATCATTTAAATAGCAGCATTTTGTATGTTATGGTTGGTTGGTCAATAGTTGAAGTACACATTATCACATAAACACTTTATTATTCAGAAAAATTATTTTAAAACAGAAGTAACTATCCAATATTATGGCTTTAATATTTTTATTAAAATTACTAAAAAAAAACGGTGTATTGTGTTGCGAAGAAGTAACTAATTCCAGAGAAAAAAAGACAGAATTTGCAATCAAAGAAATTACAGAAACATGAACATTAGTTTCCAATTTTAAGGCATAATGGACTATACAATTATTAACTATGAAAGTTTAATTTAAGTTTGAAAAAATCATGTTTTAAAGCATGCGGAACTATAGGCAGACAACATTACATGCTGTGGTAATTTTGAACTATAAAAATTTAAATCAAGTTTTAAAAAACAAGGTTTTAAAGCAACATTGTTTAAAAATGCTGAAAATGTTTCTCAGTATTCATTCAATTATATTCAGCTTGGTTTAGGTTATATGACCAATGTTAAAGCTTGAATAACAACTCCATGGATTTCATTGTTATATTTAGATTGTCGCAAAGCTCCACCTTAAGTGGTGACGTCATCTCCACTTTCACAGTTCTCTCAACAAAACTTCCTCGATCATTCGTTGAATTAATTGTGAGTTTCACATCTCCAAAATTCACCATTTCACCTCCACTTGTAATAATAATGTCAGCTTCATAAGGCTGTACAGAAAGAAATATTTAAAACATTTGGATTATTAAAGTTTAACAAGTCAATACAAATTTTGCCTTATTGGCATAAAAAATTGCACAATAAATTATGGTTAGACAGAATATTTCTCCCGCCAGAATTAGGTCAGCTGGGTATGCATGTGAAACTATGTGTTAGACAATTTAATGATTTTCCGCTAATCATTTTTAAAGTTATGAACTCTTACCTTTCAAAATTAACCCATGCTCTACAAGCCACCAAGCAATTCCTTTTTAATATTATATTAAACTGTCAATCAACAAACCAATTGTTTAAGGCGTGGTTCATTGACTAATCTTTTGCAATTAAATAAATCCTTGATTACCAAAAGCATGAAGTAAAGTTGTGAGAAAAACAAAATGTAAACAAAAGTGTCAAAATTAAAAAATACAAAACATTCAATAACCAAACTATTTGTTCGAAAGCCAAGTTTTATTGACTAATAATTTATTGCAATTAAAACAAACATTGATTAACAAGGCCATATATTGAAAAACAACATATTTCTTACAACCAAATTCACAAAAAAAAATAGAATAAAGTATTTTTTGTACTTATACCTTCACTTATACCTTCAAGCTTCAATAATTGATTAACAAGGACATTAAACAAAATTGTAAGAACTTGATAAAATAAATATGTAAAAAAATAAGAAATAAAAATATTTTACCATTCGCTTTGTTATATTATAAAAACAACTTTGTCTTTATTTTTACTCACAACAACTAACCTCCAAACACACAACAGTGTTGACTCGCTGATAAATCATTGACTTCCAGAACTCTGCTTGTCTGTCACTAGAAGGTGATTGTGATGCAATAAAGGTTGTAGAACAGCTGTCGCCCTGGGAATTAAAATACAAAAAAAACACAAAATTTCAAAGCCATAAAGCATTTTGTCACTGATATTACTTCATGTAATTTGTTATTGATACTTTAAAATTCAGAAACCTAACATCATATACTTTTACCATAAGAAGCATATATATCAACATCAACAACAGCTGATAATTGAAACACAAGTCTAAAACACTGATAGGTAAGATTTAAAGGGTATACCCATGGTGATATAAGTAAAAAAACTAAAATAAACCAGCTCTGGAAATTCAGAAACCTAACATCATATACTTTCATTATCATAAATCAATATAAACAACCCTTGTTAATTACCCAGCCGAAAATAGTTATAGTTAAATTTTTAAGTTTATACCCACTTGAGTGTAATCTAAGCTAAAAAAATTAGGATGGGAATATTCTACCTTAATGCATATTTGCTTAAAACTAAAGCATTTTTATTGTGACAAAACAGGCTTAATATTATACTTCTATATACATACCGGTACCTAATATTTTTAGCAAAAAGTATAAACACCTGTAGCAATACCGAATGACGTCATTATAATAGTCAATTATATCAGACCGGCACCAATACCACCCTAGTTTTGGACGTTAACGATACCACCACTTGGCATCTGTATGTTAATTTTTTTAATAGACATACGCAGCATTACACTAGTCCATTATTGGTAGTTTTTAGCAAAAATGGACGATTTAGAGTACGGCAGTTTCTAGTTGGATAGAAACTAAAGAACAATACCACTTTAATTAACAAAAATAATTACAAAAAGTATAACAGTCTAATACCATACCCAATGACAACATTATCATAGTCATTTTGGTTTTGAATTAGCACTAAAACCAGCCTAGCATTGCCTAGGTTAATATTCAGCAAAAATACACCATATTAATAATAACTACAGGCAATAATGTTGTTATTTGTAATAGAAACACAGGTAAAAAATACAAAAAAGTAAAACAGTCTAAAAATATCCTATGAAGTTATTGTCATACTTAATTTGGTGCTAATTGCCACTGAAACCAGCCTAGTAGTAGCTGGGTTAATATTCAGCATAAATGCACTGTAGTTATAAGGAATACATTTGTACCTTACCTGTATCATTGTGCTCCTTTCAGGCAAGTTTGTTGCTTTATCTAGAAGCATAAATGAGAAATTACTGTAAGATAAATTTTAAATTTGCCAATTTAACAACTGGTATTTACTAACTACAATAATTACCTTTTGATTGTGACTGAATCTGTTGAAGTAAGTTAAACTCTTCAATGCTAATTTTGGGTCTGAAATATAAAATAAATTACTTTTTTTATTCCAGTGATATTTAACTACATTTTGACCATCGATCTATAGTTTTTGTCTAAAAAACCCTCATACAAAGCCTGGCAGCAAAAATATGTTTAAACGTCATGGATTAGTTACTTTTAAATGTTGCATTTTAAACCAGCTTTAAATTCTGTATTTAAAATGGAAGCTTAATTTACAACACAGCTTTCAGTGAGATCTGATAATTTGGTTGTTGTCTAACCATTGAACAGATATTTGTGTAGAAACAACTACCTAAGTACACACTTAGGAGTTATTAGATGTATCACTTGACTTGGACTTAAGTCATTTTTCAAATGACTCGACTGAGACTTAACTCATTTCAAAATGACTTGCTGGCAAAACTGCTATTAACGCATTGGAGTTATTATATGAATCACTTACAAGTCATCTTCAGTGAGATCCGATAGTTCGGTTGTTGTCCGATCACTTGCCGGAAACATTTCATGTTCCATTATAAGCTTGTGGATGAAGACATATTGTTGCTGGAATAATAAAAAAAGGAAGTTTTTGCTTTGATTTTCCACTTAGAAATCCAAGGGATTGCAACTTTTTATCTAAGTGCTGATTTAAATTGACAAAATTTTGAAGAAAAATTAAAAACCTTAAATAATTTTGAACCAATCTATATATTTTATTGCTATACTAAAATAAGAATAATTTTAGCAGCCAAATGATTGAAGCCAAACAATAAAAAATAATGATAACAGTGTTTAGGATTTCATGTTTTATCTGCAGTTAGTTATGTAATAGAAAAATATTAATTGTCTCTAATAGAGAAATTGAAACTTTTGCCTGTTTCCTTGCCCTGTTTTATCTAAATTATCTGGTACTAGTGTCGAAAAAGTGTCAAGTATCGCACATCCTTTGTCTCTATATGTTCTGTTAGTGCCACAAAAAGTATAATCTTACCAGAGTCTGAACCATTTCCGTCCTGTTTTCCCTCATCTTGATTACAGTTCGGGCAATTTCAACATTTTCTTCTGCGTCGAGTTGATCAAACGAAACGTCCATCGCGATGTAAGTTCCAGTACGACCCACTCCAGCACTAGAGGTATATGGCAATGTTAATAACAGTAAAAAACAATAAAATGTGATAAATTTGTATATACTATTACATAACTCACTCCAGCACTAGACGTATATGACAATGTTGAACAATAATAATTAAAACAGAATATTGAAAGTACTGTGACAGTTACAACCAACAATGGTATTTGACAAAGTTAAACGATATGAATTATACCAAAAAACATTAAAATGTGATAAATACCTATAAATACAACCAACTACAGCGCTAGAGGTATGTAACAATGTTTACTATTATTAATTATAGCACAAAACAGTTAAAAATATTAAGAAAACAAATCAATAAAATGTGATAAATACCTAGATAATATAGCCGGCTCTATCACTAGCGGTGTTTTAACATTAGTACCAATACTAATGCCAGTAGAAAAACATTAAATATTAATTAATGACAATAAACAAACAATGAAATGTGATAATT
Source organism: Ascidiella aspersa (assembly GCF_963924565.1). Classification (NCBI taxonomy): domain Eukaryota; kingdom Metazoa; phylum Chordata; class Ascidiacea; order Phlebobranchia; family Ascidiidae; genus Ascidiella; species Ascidiella aspersa. Next base: position 31,762,962 of record NC_139452.1, on the reverse strand, counting down.
CCTGTACAGCCAAACCCGGCACTAGCACTAATTACACCACAGAACAAAAAACTGATAAGCAAGACTAGCTGCATTATAACACTGATTAGTGAATTAAGAAAGCAGATTTATTAAAAATGGCAAATATATATTTTTTGCACAACACAAACCAAAGTGCAAACTAGTTATGTGTCTAAGCTTGGCCAAACTTTCATAATGTTATTTTAGGAATTACATATTATTCTTTGCATTGTAAATGTTTTGACAGAGTTTGTGAACATGTTATGCACAGTGTTTGAAAGATCACACATGTTTTTGTTTTGTGTAGTTTAAAAAAATTAAGTGAGGGTTCACGCGAAGTCCAACATTTAACAAAAAAGTTTTGGGACCTGTGTCTTGTTTTAGGGTTTTAAACAAGTTTGTTTCAAACTTAACTTTTGAAATTCAATAAAACATTAAATTAGGATCATTTTTGAAAAGCCTGCTAAAAATATATTGGAATCAGTTTAAACATTTTCTATAATTGTCAAAAATAACATTTAAAGTAAATTTTGTCATTGATATTTTCTGCAAATCATAAAAAGATTTATTTTTTATATACAACTTCTTTGTATCCGTGATCGTAAATATTGTACAAATTTAGGATTTGAAAAATTGACCTAATACAATCCAGCAAAGTGTAAGTGCACGTATAAGGGTTGGTGCAATGAGTGTCAGAGGGTTGGTTTGTTAAGCTTTAAGGAATATTTATTAAAAATCAGCTAATAAATGAAACAATTGTTTTTTTAATTCCTAAAATTGCAATAAATGCGTCATACTAAAATATTTTCCATTAAATTAGGATCATTATTTTTAATTCTTAAAGTCAATTACTGAAAATTTACAAGTCGAAAATGAAAAATATGGAAACTGTTAAAAACTGTTTGATCTCCAACTCTGCAAAAATAAAACAAGCCGGTGGGCATTTCATTGCCGTTATAAGGCCTGACCCAATTTACCTTTAACACACTTTACCGGCAGGTAGCATTATTATTATTTGCAAGAGAAAATGCTGTTGGAAAAGGTTATAATTGGAAAATGTTATGCTAAATATTCTTTCTTTGGCAAAATATTAAGTTTTCTCTGTGCATGATTCATTTAAGTTTGAACAGGTTTAACTAGGACTGAATTTCATCAAAGCCCCAAAAATGTACTATTTTTGACATCTTACAGTTTTACCATTAAGATTTTTACAGATTTCTCTAAATAATTCACAGAAACATTTTCACCTGCAATGAAAATATAAACGGAACTGGAACAACACACAACAACTCTACACAACGAATAAGAAGTTATATTCGGATTTATTTTACTCCAATCGTTATAAAAAAAATATGTAAGAGTTGAGCAAAAATCAGATCCCTAAATATTCTCACATATATTTTGGCACCCTTGAGTATTAGAAATATATAAACTCCAGGACGAATGGGAAATGAAACACGACACAAAAAGGGTATGTCTAGTGGTAATATCATACTGTTGAGTGGATTAAAAAAACAGATTTCTTTAAAAGGTTAGAGATACATATTTGGTGCAACGCAAACCAATATAGAAATCTTTGTTGTTTTTGTACGCAAGCTTAAACAACACTTCTGTTATTTCAAGCTTATTCAAACCTTCGTAATATTATTTCTTTGCTGTCTAAACACAGTGTTAAAGTATAGGAACATTATACTGGAACTATAGTAGCTTTCCTTGACAAAATATTAAGTTTTTTGTACATGATTAATTTAAGGTTGTACAAGTTTTGCTAGGACAAATTTATAATAACCAAGAAAACTTTATTATATATTTAGGAAATTAATTTTTTTCATTGAAATCCTTCAAGATTTCTCTAAATAAATCTCAAACATTTTTACCTGCAATGGACCACAATAGGAGCTTGTTTGTCGTGTTTTTCTTCCACCATTCTCCTCAAGTAAACCATGTTTGAAGTTGTAGTTGGAATTCCATGGTCGGGCCAGGTTGTGTATTGGAACTGAGTCACGTTACGCGTTTCCTGAAAGTAATAAGACGCTGTGGCTTAAGCAGGGAATGAAATTGCGGGGTATTGCTGATTTAAGAACACACAACGTTGTTTGCAAAAACTGAGTAACCTTTTGTGTTTCCTGGAATAATAAACATTACATTGGTATAAAACAATTTAGGTTAATTAAAAAATACATGATATTTTAAGGTGGTTTCGTTTGGCCATGGTGCAGTAATTTGAATACCACAATTTTTGCATAAGTTTTTTTTTGTAAATAAAATATTTTTAGTACTTCTTTTTATATATACCTGCCATTAAAACAATAAACTTCACAATTTAGATATTAGTTTTAAGACTATAGGTTACTCTATTTTATAAAAAAAACACAAATCAATAAAATCAACCTGATTCATATGTTTTTTTACATAGATTAAAACAAAATATATAAAAAACACTACTAACAAACATTTAGGTTATTAAAAATAAACATTCTGAAAAAACAAATAATTTGTATATACTTTATATATAATGAAAGTCCGGAGGTAAAAGAAAAATTTTGGTGTCTTGAAATTTTCATTTAACAATTTTTTTTTAACTTTTTTTATAAGTTAAGTCAATATTCAATTTGTCAAAACCTTGTCTTTGCTGATGTTTAGTTTTCTTTTCATGATTCCTCCCAAAATAATTTCCTCATCACAAGTAACTTTAATTTTTCCATGTTGAACATTAGTTCCAGGATCCGGCCAGTATTTGGCACATTTTGCCTGAAAACACATAAATTAGGCAGCTATCAACCCGAAATGTAATATTTTGTTATTTATTTTTTCATAATTCATATGTATTTATTACCAAGCATTAACCACTGAAGTAATGTTGTTGATTTTTAGCTCTATTTAGCACTGTTTGTTGAAACACAATTTTAAAGCTCATTGTAAAAGTTTTGTTCAGTGACCTCTTAAAAAATTTCAAAAGACTGTAGCAATTTGAAAATAGCCCTAGTTGAAACTGCTGTAGTTAAACAAGTAGGTTATATTTTGAGGCATTTCAAAATATGTATTTTAATTGTCCGACTTTGTTCTAAAGTTCTATGGGAAGTCTAACATTCATTTCATTTGGTATATATTGCCATAGTAATAAAAACAGCCTTATATAAGTTATATAACTGCAAATTTATAAGAATGCCAAAAGTTTATAATATTTCTGGGTGTTTGTCATCAATTAGACAAGAATACATTTTTTGCAAATTAGTTTATATCCCCTAAGACGCCATGAAAAATCCTGAACACACATTTCTATGAAAAGCAAAGTGGCATTCTTTGTAAAACACAATCTAGTTCTAGTATAACATAAAATGTTTATATACAAAGCTATGAAATCAATAAAGCAAAGTTGTTTTCACCAAACCTTGTTCCTTTCTTTTATTCCAGTCAGCATGACGATGATTGAAGCATTTTGTTGCCAAACCATCAGCCAGAAATCCCCCATAGTGTTTGGCTTGGGGCCTTGAGATGCTATGAACTTATTCTTCTCTGAATATCCCTGTGAAAAATAAGATATTACAATTTTTGGGTAATTTATATACTGCTCTATAATGTTGAAATGTGGTTTCCTTTAAATTGTTAAATATATTTAATGCTGTTTTTATAAGGAATTTTGAAAACTATGCAGAAAAATTGTTTTTTAAGTCCTGCAATCGATTATTTTCAATTGTAGTTTGCTGGATTTTTCACATTAAATGATAACAACAACTATAATATAAATTTTGTGGTGTCCGACAATTGTCACAATTAACTTAAAGTGACAAACTTACCTCCATAAAAGAAGCGTTTATGTAATCGTCCTGTTCTTGCCCTCTGAGTACAACTCTCGCATGGTCAACTGTGATAATAACAAAAGTATGTCATTTCTAGCTCTGTAGCACTTGCACTTCTATTTAAAAAAACATTGCCACTAAATGTTATGTGTAAAGTTATTGTAGAGTATAAAGGTAAAGCTGTTTAATAGAATTACATTCACAAGTTAAAAGAATTAGAGTTTCAAAGTTAAGTGAAGTAGTAACCCATAACTAAATTTAGAATTATAATGTGAAACTTACAAGAATGTATGTTCTTGTATCTGTTCTTTTCAGCATTTTGTGGCAGTTGGGAGAAATGATTTTTCTTGGTGTTGCTTTGGCTAGTTTTAACTATTTCCTGTAACAATATGTCGGCATTATATAATGGAAAATAACATAACATTGGTCTCCAGGCATGGTTTAATGTAGAAGTTAAAACTGTACAAAATGTTTTCAACATTAAAAACACTATATCGCTTAGAAAAACGAATTAGGGTTTATAACATTAATGTTACCTGAACCTCAACAATAGGGTTGGCAACATTATTTGTTATAACAACGTGTGTCTTTGGGGGTGGATATAAGGTTGTTATGCAATTGAAAAATATTCTTACCATTGGCTACTTAAAAGTCATTTTGTGCGGCCCGTAGAGACTGTCCCGCGCCTAGAAAAAGGTTGCCGACCCCGGTTAAAAAACGCTAATGGAGCATTGCCTCTTTTGTAAGGTAGGCTTGATGATTTACATTGGTTGCCGAGTTCTGTTATACAATACTGAGGTTTATGCATTGTAATGAATATTTGGAATAGATAAACAAGCAACAATGTTTTTCCTGATTTTTTTAAGTATATTTTTTCCTGTCATTTTGTTTTGATTTGCATTCTGATAGGAACCATAATATATAATTATTACTGTAATATCTACCACTATTTCTTGATAAACACAATATTTACTTGAAACTCTTCGTTAAATAACTTCATGTTGTTTGCTGCTTTACATTCGTATGCAATTTTGAATTTCCATTGTTCTAAAATATCGAAGCAGTTTACATTTATTTTATTCAATAAAATTAATATATATTTTTGGTTTCCAAACATTATAGCAATAACTCATGGTATTACCAGTCTATCTTTAGTATGTTATTGCCAAACATTTAAAAGCAAAGACAATGTTAAATATTCAACTGTTATGGATTTATATATATTTTTATTGAAATTGCCAATAAATTGTATTGTATTGAAAATAAAATCAACTCACTTTGTGGCTTTTGAATGGAGACTCCATCTCTGTTAAAATTCTCATATGCAGCATCTGCATTCTGCAAAAAATATGGAATACAGGAAAAGTCCAAACTATAGAAATATGTTGGCACTCACATTTGGTGGCAGTCTGCTTTGTTTTGTAATGCTTTCTGCAAAAGTAGGATTCCTGTTTGGTGAGATTGCATTGTGGCTTTCTGTAAACAAGTGTTGAAAACAAGCCCCTTGACAAGTTACTTATAAAATAACTTGAATCAATTCATGAAAAAAAAATTCAAGTTATTAATTTGCAAAAAAGTTTAAGTCCTAAAGTAATTTTTAAATTCCAAGTCATTATAATCCAACTAAAATATTGGGCTATTAAAATTGAAAAACTCGTTCAACCCTGAGAAATATTTCGACAATAAACACCCAGTGTTGTAAACAAGTCATTTTGAAATGACTGAAGTCCCAGCCAAGTCATTTGTTAAAGCCATAATTAGAGAAAGTCAGTTCCAAGTCAAATCTTTGTTATAAAATAAATGTTAAACCTTGTAAACATCAGATTATTATGAGCAATAACTCAAGAAATAAGTAACCTATACGCAACATATAGCAAGCAACTTGTTTTCTGAGTTTACAAAATATTGTTTTCATAAAAATACTAATGTCAATGAAAATACCAATGTAAAGGTCAATGTCAAGTCATTTTGCCAAAACGACAAAAATCAACTTAAGTTATTTAAAAAAAAGGACTTAAATGTATTTTATTGACTTTGGTCATTCTTACACTGGCAAATATTCTATGCATGTATGGTTAATTAAAACCAAGTAAAACTAAAAATACTGTTAAGTTGTGACCTGGTGCAATGTAAGGCTGCGGTGCACTTCGCATTGGTACATTATCATCTGAAATATAAAAACAACATTGAAACCGGGTCCTACTATTTTAGCATGTTAAACAAAAAAACCCTCAACAACACTAAATGTTTATAATTCAACTTTTAACCATTTGCATCATCAAGTTGCTTTTAGTATTTTCAAATTGAAAAAAATTTAAGAAAAATACAAAAGACGAAGAATTAAAAAATTAAATTTTTTAAACATGAGATTTAAAAAACACTTTTTGTCCTCTTAAACTCCTTGAGATTATGTATTTTTTAACAAAACAATTGTCACACCAACCTTGTATGCTTAAGAAATTAGATTCAGCTGATGTATTAACAGCTGCAATAAAATTGACTGTGATTAACTATCTATGTATAGGTCCATAAACAGAATAGGTTAAAGCAAGTTACAGGCATCAGCATAATCCTACGACCAAAAAATGGTACTTTTAACTGTAAATCTGCTTTGCTATACATTTATGAGTTTATTAAGTATATAAAATCACAATAGCATATTTTATAGCTAAATCATAATAAGATCGTTTAATCAACACTTCAAACTTCTAGACCTAACAACAAACCTGCGAAATTAAGTCCTGTGGGCACAGCATTCTTGGCACTACGCCGCTTCCTGTAATATGATGCATCGCATTGGTTTATAGGGCTGATAAGTTAACTGTTTAATGGCTAAGAAAGCCTTACATAACGCCATACTATAATTATCTATAAAAAATTATAAACATAATCTGTAATTCAGTGCAGACATTAAATACTGTTTATAAGAAATGCTACCAATAATCTAAAAAATGTAGTTATTTTACAGTCGATACAATAGGCCGTATATTTTAAACGACCCAAGCAAATCAAAATTTCAAAATTGATATGTTTTAATTGAATAAACTTAAGTTTTATTTTATAAGGCTTAAATGTAGTTGCTAGTTAAGATAAAAGTTATATTCCTATGTATTGAATAAATCACAAGCACATAAGTAGCTCTCAAGGCATCCCTAACCGACCATGTTAATTTATTACACTGTGTGCTTGTAAGTCGCCTACCTTCTATAAAGAAAAACAGCAGCAGAAACAAGCAACGCAACAAGGATTGCAGAACAGATTGATCCAACAATTGCACCAGATTTGCTTTCTGGAGTAAAAAATAAAGAAGTGTTTTGTTGTAAATGCTATTAACGCAATAAACGGCCTAATTTAAAAAAATATATAGCAGACATTTATGAAACTGTTACTTTTTTTACTGTAAATAGTGTTGTCATACATTGAAGCATTTATTTTTTAAAGTTTGTGACAGTGGATATTCTTTTGAAGTATATTAGTGCATGACTGAGAATTGAATTATAAAGGATTGTTTACCAAACTCTTCACTCTGCAGCCCTTTCAGTTTCATAGCAAAACTTAAAAGTGGTAAAAATAACATTTCCTGTGTGTCTGCTTTACACCTAAACTTAAGTAAGTTGTGCCGCATCACGTCGAATATATCCACAAAAGCCTTTTACTTTAAATTTTAATTACTTTGACCTGATGAAGCAAAGTTGGTAAAATTAAAAAACAATTTTGTCATTAAACAATGCCATTTGATTACAAAATTTAGAATTAGAAAAATACAGCTATCGACAAAAAATATTGCCACACAACGTACTGCTTAGTCTACATTTATAAAAATCATCATTTTATTGATATTCCATACTATACAGATTGTCCTTAAACAGTTCAGCTGGATTTTCAGATTTGTATTAATAAAGTCAGCCTACTCTTAAACCCTGAAACTATTTGTACAAACCCAAATTTTGAGAGTTCTGTTATAAAGCACTTGTCAATTTACCAGATGCAGTTGTCTTTTGACCTGTACCGGGTATTTTTGTGGCGAAAGTTGTACTTTGTGTGGTTTGAAGTTCAATGTTTGGTTTGCGACATTGACCCTTGACCTCACTCCAAACACTTAACCCTTCGCAGAAAACGGTTTGGATCTGAAAAAAATATATTTTTTTTATGTTTTCCGAGCCATAAAACTTTAAATGGTATAAAAGTTGTAAGTTTATTTGTAAGACTGCTGTAAACGTTTTAAGGGCAAAATCATGAAGAACTATAAATGTAACCTACTGTTTAATATAGATTAACCCTTCTTAAAAAAGAAATAATAAAATAAAGTATTTGTTTTTTGATAAAACAATATAAAAAAGCTAAATTTTCTGCCTATCAGGTAGTTATATATATTTAAATGCAGTTGTACCATGGTTTTAATATACTAGTCACAAATGTAGATCTTACTTTTAGAGTAATTTCGCTTTCTTCTTGATGCTTCGATGTATTTATTCGTAGTTGTGGGTTTTCGCTCTCTTTGAATTGTTCAAGTGTTGTTAGTGTTTTACTAGACGCTGAAACCTGGAAACAAGAAATATTATGTGATTGGCTGTTTTAAAATATAAGTTATGGGTAAATTATATGTGTATACATATAAATAAATAAATTTCACAAAGTTTAAGATAAGAATTTGAAGATAAAAGCAAAAAAACAACATATCATAGCACATTGAGTTGTATTTTAAATTTGAAATCACTCACATTATAGTAGATGATGTTTGCGTGGTTTGTGTTTACTTGCAACAGACAAGGATTGCTTGAGATCACCGATGCACTTGTAACTGCATCTGGAAGTATTACTGCTCTTGTTGTCAAGTTTAACCTGCTTTCAACTGAAAAGTTGCTGCAGCCAATAAATTCAACTGTCATCTGAAACATACTATTTTTATATAAAGGTTTTGTGACAAATACTATAAAAGTGATTAGTAATGTAAATGTGATCTCACCTTAATTGAATATTCAGTCATTGGCTTCAGTGCATTTAAAGTTGCTTGGAAGTCATTGTACTGAAATGTCTTCATTGAAATAACATTTCCATTACTTTGTGTTGATAGATCAACCTGGAATTGTTGAACTTGTGTTAAAAATAGATTAATTATTGTGAAATTAGAAGCTTACCTTGTTGATTGTGAGTCCAGTTTGGTTTGTTATTTTACCAAACTGATCGGTCCACATTATAGTAGCGTTTGACAAATTGCATTTAGTTGTTGTTCCTTTTAAAGTTGGGGTAACTGTAAAATCAATAATAATAAAAGCAAAGCAATTGTTATTGCATTTAAAGATTTATTTTTTATTGAGTATTTTTGACCTTTAACAAATTAAAAACTTACATTTGACTTGGCATATGTAGTAAGCTTTAGTTGTACAGTTGACATTAAACGTCTCCCATCCATTAGTTCCATAAGAAAGTGCTTTTTGCTGATAAGTTGTTTTATTTAGTGAAGTGAAGTTTGCTGTTGTTCCATCGCTCCACAACCATTGCTTGGATTTCCATTTGGCTCCAAGTAACACTTTATTGTCTACAATAAAAACAAATAAACTCTTAAGTCAAAACTTTCTTTGTAACAGCAGATTATGGAAATGACCAATACACTTTTAAAAACTGATTAAGAAAAAACACTTGTAGAACAACCTAACAAAGATCTGTTCATAAACTTAAAAAAATGAAAACTTCCAGCAAAGAAGAAAATTGCATTTTTTTCTCAAAGGTTCTTATGTCATCTTCAAGGCAGTCAATAATTGTAACTTTTAATGTTTTGTTGACCTTTATCTTATTTTGGATTAAATTACTTCCAAAACTTACTTAAACAAATATTTTTACCTGGTACATAGAATGTTCCAACTAAATTGGTGTGATTGTGATAAACCTCACCACTGACGTCTGTCAAACGATACGAGTAAATTCCCAGCTTACGTTGGTAAATATATATTGCCTTATGTCCAGGGGTTGGTGATGTATTTGCGTACAACATAAAATCATCGTACCAACCTGTAAAACAATACTTTATTTAAAAGTGTCAGTGAAAGATGTTTTGCAGTTTTGTTATATAATTATCAGTTATGTGAAGAACTTATTTACTTAAATATGTTTGGAAAACTATCTGACACACTTTATTGCATAAGCAGTTGACATGGGACAATTTGTGACATACTGTTTAGACATGCCGGAGCTGTTGTTTCAGATGGTAGACCAAAAAATTGTGATAACTAAATTATTATATTTATGTATATTGCAAATTAATTTAAAAACATTTGAGTAAATTAATTCTTACCTGCACCACGACATGTTGTTCTAATTTTAACAGCCCATTTATGTTTCCTTGTTTCAGAAGCAAAACAGAAGTAAATGGCAGTTTTACAAGTTGAATTTCTGTGTAAATGTTCGATTGCATGAAACTCATGTGATAAATAATGTGAGAATATGAAGTAATCCAGATGACTTACGTGTTGTAAAGGTCGACGTATGACAAGTGTCCCAACCTAGAAGTGCTTTTCCAATCACCAACTTCATCAGGTGATTTCGAGTATTTGTAAAACAATTTATTATGAAAAACACTGTCATCTGGTTTGTAGAAAATCCAAACTCTTGTAAGATCTGAAAAATAAATTCAAAAATGCTATCCATATCAGAATATTTTTTTATTTTATGGTACTTAACTTTATAAGCTTTATATTGAGTTACATCTAGCACCGCTGTTTTAACTCACTTACATATCATATATCATTTGCCAAAAGCCAATTGTGAGTTGTAATTTATATATTCCCACTTATTTTCTTTTAAAATCTGGTTTAGGAATGCGACTATGTTTTTCTATTGTGAGTAACATTATGTAATATTGTAATTTTAACTTGTTGTTCGAGATGATTTTTGAACGTAAATTTCTGAGCTGATCATTTGGCTCTAAAAATGTACCCTTTATGTACATCATAATCTATATAATGATGTTGGTGTTTGAGTAGTTCCCGGTGTACCAACGATATGACCTTGTAATCCCAAACTGCGTGCCTTGATAGATTGTCAAGTGTGCCGCGTAACTTTTTGTCATTTCAGAAAACAAGATATTTGTATTACCTTGGCATGCACGAAAGCAATTTAAACTTAAAAATGCACTATTTATTAAAAATTAATAAGTTTGAGTCATTTACATACAGTTTGTCGTGTTTTAAGGGCGATTGTAAAATGACTCTACTGTTGTTCTGTTTAAAAGTGTGCCGCAAAATAATTAAGATTTTTGTGCCACGAGCCAAAAAAATTTGGGAACCACTGCTCTAACTGCTAACGAGTTCCAAGTGGCGTTTTTGAGTCCAGCGTAACTTTTCAATTGCATGCGAAAAAAAATGCACAAAAAAAAATTCAAATATGCTTAAATTAAAGTTTGCCTCTTGAAATTTTGATGTCAATGGTAATTTTCTTTTAACTTACAACATCAGTCAGGATAAAAAAGCTTTTGTTTAAATTAACCTAGCAATATATAATGTTTTTGTTTAACCTGTCCGTAAGGTGTCAGCAATCGACGTTATTATTTGATTTGTTTTCACATCATTATTCACCACTAGATGTCCTCCCAACAATGCACAATTGTTTTCAGCATCATTTGAATTCAAAAGATCATTTGACAACTTTAACATTTTTGACCCAACTCCATTTACAACTGGATTGCAAATTGCTGAAAAACAACAAAAATATGTTATGATTAGTGATGTAAAAAGTGACTTCAGAAAAATAAACTGAAAACTTTTTTAATTTATAAAAACCTTATCACCAATTGTGATTTAACTGACACACTCACAACACAAACTTCACTAATAAGTATTAACCTTTCATAATAGTTAAATGCACTTAATGTTTACTTGAACATTGATGAGACAAAATGCCTTCTTACATTACAACTGAAAACATTTTGATGCATCTAAGGAGGACATATGCACTAAATTCATCATAATGATACTTTAGCGTTTCACTGTAACTTGTAAATGGAAAAAAATTGAACAAGAAAACAAATTAGAAGCAGAATTAACAAATAGTTATTTAAAACATTTTGTGAACTCACCTGTACATTGACTTGCAAAAAATACAATCATAAAAGTAATAACAAGCATACTTGTTAAAAGTTGTTCCATTTAATAAAACTATTACAATAATTAAGATGCTGAATCTCTCGATTTAACTAATTTGACTAAGTGTAACCTAATAGCGGAAGTTAATTGTTTAAACATATTGTTATGTCATCCACACCAGATTTATAGCAATGTACACTTGTATTGATTTGCCAAAATTAATAGTTATAAAAATAATAACAGGGCATAAACATAAACTATGTTATTGGAGAGAACAACTTCATCAATACAGAGTTAACTGCTGTAACTGAGTGTAACACTTAGATTTGTGTAGGCATTTGTCATTTGTGTGGGCATTCCTGTCTGGAAATATCTGCATTTGTTTGGATTGATTGATGCTGTGTTTAACTTAGCTGTATGCAAGGCTTACTGCACCTTAGTAAAAAAGAAATAACTATTTAAATTTTCAATTCTTGAAACGAATATTTTGTTTTAAGTTATAACCGAGTGTTGCTCATCCAGCAGTTGTATATAAACAATCAATGTTTTGACGTCTTCATCAGGATAATGGCATATCATGCAAAAGAGATTCCTTATAAAGCGACTAATTTCACAGCTTGACCTTGTTTCTATTTTTTACCACACATATAAACAGCGATAACAAATCGTGCCAACTTGGTGATACAACAAGCTCAGTGATGCAAAAGCGACCCTGTATAAATGTTAAATATACTATATATATATATATATATATATATATATATATTTCGCCAGTATAAGCACCATCAGTATATTTTAATTTCAAAGAATGTGCAAACTTTGTTCAAGTTCAACTAAGTAGATATGTTAAAAACTAATGAAGTCACAAAACACAATATTTGAGTTGAATCGCTGTTTAAAATTTGTAAAGCTGCTCCAAATTATGTTTTTACCGAGATTGATTTGATAACGATTTTGATTGCTAATACTGATGTACTAAAGGGAACTCGCTTATATTTTTGATTTAAAAGAAATATTTTTTATGATATGTTTTTCTATATGTTTTTCTATTGTGAGTAACATTATGTAATATTTCAATTTTAACCTGTTGTTCGAGATGATTTTTGAACGTAAATTTCTGAGCTGATCATTTGGCTCTAAAAATGTATTCTTTATGTACATCATAATCTATATAATGATGTTGGTGTTTGAGTAGTTCCCGGTGTACCAACGATATGACCTTGTAATCCCAAACTGCGTGCCTTGATAGATTGTCAAGTGTGCCGCGGAACTTTTTGTCATTTCAGAAAACAAGGTATTTGTATTACCTTGGCATGCACGCAAGCAATTTAAACTTAAAAATGCACTATTTATTAAAAATTATAAGTTTGAGTCATTTACATATCATTTGTCGTGTTAAAGGCGATTGTAAAATGACTCTACTGTTGTTCTGTTTAAAAGTGTGCCTCAAAATAATTAAGATTTTTGTGCCACGAGCCAAAAAAATTTGGGAACCACTGCTCTAACTGCTAACGAGTTCCAAGTGGCGTTTTTGCGTCCAGCGTAACTTTTCAATTGCATGCGAAAAACAATGCACAAAAAAAAATTCAAATATGCTTAAATTTAATTTTGCCTCTTGAAATTTGATGTCAATGGTAATTTTCTTTTAACTTACAATAACAGTCAGGATAAAAAAGCTTTTGTTTAAATTAACCTAGCAATATATAATGTTTTTGTTTAACCTGTCTGTAAGGTGTCAGCAATCGACGTTATTATTTGATTTGTTTTCACATCATTATTCACCACTAGATGTCCTCCCAACAATGCACAATTGTTTTCAGCATCATTTGAATTCAAAACATTATTTGACAACTTTAACACCTTTGACCCAACTCCATTTATAGCTGGATTGCAAATTGCTGAAATAAACAAAAACAAATTTAAACTTAGCTTTAATCTGTCAAGTAGCTTGAAAATGAAGGTCAAAGCCAAATTGGTCGCGTAATTGAAATCATCGTAAAAAATATATTTCAATCTGTAGATTTCTGTGACAATAATTGATGATGAAACAAGAGCATATTGCAACTTCTTTTTTAAGATGATGTAAATATATGCGAAACATTTGGCTTGACATTCATTTTCAGCATCAAACTTTCTTTGTTACTAACACCTTAAAAGCTATTTTAAGTACCATTATAATTAAATTAAATAAGCTATTGTTGGCAATTATTGCTAAAATAAGATACTTTATAATTGTATATATTTTATTTTTTTTACCTGAACATTTATAAGACAAAACGCCTACAAGAATGAAAACATACATCATTTCGCTACAAGCATTTAATGTAAAACTACACCAAAGTATTCATAATGACAGTTCACTGCTTCACTATAACTTATAAATGAAAATAAACTAAACAAGGAAGCAAGTTAAAGACAAAAGTGTGCGTCATAGTTTTTATAATTGTTTCCTTGAAGTATGTGGTGATTACTTAAATACTCAGCTGACACAATTAACAGTTCCTGGTTCATAGACTTTCAATTCTAACAACAAACTAACAGATTTAAACCCACCTTAGTTTGGCCTCAGAAATTAATGTTTCCCAAATAAATAGTTTGTTTGAAAATTACAGTTCGTTTGGCTGAGTACATTTCACTTAGAAAATGTGAGCTTTAAAAAAAGGGCTTTAGGTATTAATGCATAAATGATAATATTACCAGGGTTTTCAGGCGTTTTTATGTAAAGAAAATGAGCTAAAATTAAGCCTAAAAACATTCAGTGATAAAAAATATTTATCTAAATGCAAATTGCACAGATTCTGGTTAAATATTAAAAGTTAATTTTTTTTTCAAGCATAAAGTTTTCGTAATCAATTTGATCTTAACCTAAAGAATTTAATTAGAAATAAAACACTTTTATTTTGTGGCAATACAATTTATGTTGTTGTTACTTTCCCAATATTCATGACAAAATGGCTTGCACAAAATTTATGCATAGAAAATAACCAACTACCACCTTTCTTCAAATAGTAGTTGTTGTGAATAATGCAATCATGAATGCTCCAACAGATGCAATCATCACATCAACATAATCCCATCTGAAACAATATATGTGTTTTTTAACCCTGTTGTATTTGTTGATTTGACTGTCTGTTAGCGACAATTCCTCAAAATATAAAATATTTGCTTATGTTTGAAAAAGAAGTTTTTATTATTTGTTATAGATTCTGACAAAAAATACGATAAAGTAGCCACCAGAAATAAAATAAATATTTTTTGACTGAACTAAAAAACATTTTAGATGAAGAAAGAGTGCAATTGCAACATGTTATTTTGGAGCCGTTATTGTGGAGTCATAAAACAATTAAACCTAATAAACCTGCTGTTTTCGGTTCAACAAATGTGAAATTAAAATGAGTCTAGTCATATTCAAGAAGAAGGTGCCGTTTTTTTTTCTATTAAACTTTATTTTTTTTAAATTATTTTCTGTTCTTCAATCTATACACCAATATTACAATTAGGGCTTCATGAACCCCAAAAAACTAGCCAACTAAGGGGTCAACATATCCCAGTTTAAGAACCCCTGACCTAGGTCTTTAAACATAACTTAACATACTCACACCTTTGGTGAATTATTGTAATTGGAACATATATTAAACTACTTTTCATAATGCCAGCATATCTAATGTACACCCTTTGTAATATATGCTTGATGTATTAGCAAAAAATTATAAATGTGTTTTAACCAAAACATATAGTTTAAAATGTTGTCTGGTATTTCTAGTGTACTTGTTATACAGTGACCTTTGACACACTTGGTCAAGAGCCTTAAATAGAACACCTTAGATAAAGATATTACAGCGAGCAAGCATTGGTATAGTTGAAATTTTGTGAATATTTACAAAATATAAAATGCAACAACAAATTTAAAAAAATTGTTGATGGCTTGTTGACAATGTAGTTGTTTAGTCTGGCTATCCCTTAAAATAAATAATACAAAGTAAGCAGCTTACATGAATGCTAGAGGCAAATGTAAATGCTTCTATGGCCTCAAATTGTCCTGGAAGGCTAAAAAAGCTAAATTAAACTAATTAAGCAAAACCGTACAACGCTTTTAGGTCAGGTATTATTATTTAAATGCTATTGAAAGTTCTATTGCAAGGGGTACAATTTTAAAGACTTTGACCGGCTTCAGAAATTTTAGGAACTCTGCAAAGCATTAAAATCAGAAGAGAAAGAAATGTAGGCTATTGCTAAACATAGAATTTTCGTTTCAATTCAAATCGTTCCTTTTTCTATTCACTTACTTAGAAATTTGCTTAAGTTGTCTATTGGCGATCGTCATATATTTTGTAGGGGTGCCGCAAAATTATTTTAGCTCTATTGTTCTGCTGCAAGTGGAAAAGGTTGCGGGGCTTGCTCTACATCTTGTGCCTCCGATTTTCAGTGTTGTAATGACTTAAGTCAATGACTTGACTTAAGTGCACTTAAGTCACTGTTTTTAAATGACTTGACTTGACTTAAGTCTTTAGGGCAAATGACTTGGGTTAAAATAAATTGTTTTAATTAAGCAATTAATTATAAAATTGCGTTATTTAACCCAATCTTTGCACATAAAAGAATTTGCTTGTAATGTAATATGCTGCTTTTATGTTATTTTTGACTCGAGTTGCTCGTAATAATCGGAGGAGTTTGCCGGATTTTATAATTCAAAGTTTTATTTTTTACATGGCTGGACTTGAAGTTGACTTGCTCTAATTATGACTTGACTGGGACTTGACTTGTTATTTATTCAAAAAGACTTGACTTGTACATAAGTTATTTTACGAATGACTTGACCAGGACTTAAGTCATTTCAAAATGACTTGTTTACAACACTGCCAATTTTACTGGTGATATTTCTCATCATGTGGATTTCTCACTTTTTAATTCTGATTTTTATTAGCAAAAAAACGAAAAAAATCAATGGATATCAAAGCAAAGCTTTCGAGGAAGACTTGAAAGTAAATTTGAATGCTGATCTGCAATCCGCACACCTGATTAGGAGCCATATTGTTTAACTTAAAGCAGTATTTCTTCCAATTTGGCCAGCGACCCAATTACTTTACGCCAGTAAAGACACAAGATCAAAATGTGTCTGTTAAAAAATGTTCCGGCATATTTCCTATACCGTTTGCATCGGGCCTACCGAGGTCGTTAACTGACCAGTTAATCCTAACGCATTCCCTTTTCCTGCAATGAAAGTTTATTTAATTTCTACTGTGACACACAACGATATGAGCACCATACTTGCGAGATGCGTTTTACTGCGAAGTAAGCTGTTTAATTGAAAGCGAGATGATGCTGAATTTTTGAATGTACAATAAACCTATAATCGACCTGCCAATATGC